>NC_136918.1:83420612-84020612 GCF_949752795.1 Hyperoodon ampullatus | reverse complement strand
TTTCTGGCTTACTTCACTGTATTTCCCTCAGCCCTCTAGGATTCCTGAAAGTAAGCCCTGCTGGCCTTCAAAACCACATGCTCTCCGGGCTTGTCTTCTTGGTGCAGAACCCACAGGCTAGGGAGCCTGACATTGGGCTCAGACCTCACTCCTTTGAGAGAGCCTCCAGAGTTGCAATTATTCCCCTGTTTGTAAATTGCCCAACTGGGAGTATGGAATTTGCCTATTATGCAACTCCACCCCTTCTACCTGTCTCGTAGTGCTTCCTTCTTTAGATCTTTAGTTGTATCTTTTCTCATGGGTTCCCAACTTTTTTATCAATGGCTTTTCTGCAAATGGTTGAGATTTTGGTGTGCCTCTGAGAGAAGGTGAGCTCTGGGTCTTTCTACTCTGCTATCTTGCACAGTAATCCAGGAATAAATATTTTTGATAGTGTGCTGTGTGTCTTTAAAAAGACTTCATATTTGCCTGTGGAAGCAGGCATTGGAAGGGTTGCAGCTCCATGTTCTTTTGGAGTCCACCCTGTACATTTTTGTTTGACTTGCATAAAAAGTACTGGTGTATTATGGGCTCTCATAATATGTGCAGAATGGAAATATAGTGTTTAGATTAAAATAGAAAGTAAAAGCAATTTTGGAAAGGATAGGACAAAGGGTAGAAATGACAAATCAAAAATAAAACTTTTCATATTTTTAAGGCTGCTTAGGTGGATAATAAAGAAAAGCAACAGTATTTAAAAACTATCAGGAATGGCAGTGTCTTTTTATTATTGGTTCAATTTCATATTATGACACTTCTCCTTCCCCTGCAAAGATGGCTAATATTTACTTTAAAATATAAGGACATTAAAGTTAAGATAGTTATTCCATGATTATCCATTTTATGACCTTTGTCTTCTTTTCATGAAAAATTTTGACTCCCATTAGGACCTAGAGTCTAAGTGTAAAATAATCTTAATACTGTACCTGTATGTACAGTTATGGTTATGGGATGCTGGACAGTCATCCCACTAGAGATAATTAAGAGCAGTTCAGCACAGAGAACCAGGGAAGTATTAGGAGCTTGTAACCTGAGCCAAAAAAGACCTAATGATTAATTGGAAAATATCAATCATCTCTGCCTTGCAAATTAACAGGTATATAGGTGCTATTCAGATAGTACAATAAAACATGATAGAAAGATAATAAACCAGTAATTGTAAATATACAGTGATTCCTCTGTAAGCACCTTGAGGGCAGGAACACCATGTTAGTTGGGTATGTGGCCTTAATATCTGGTTCTTAGGAGTCAAATTCTTGCGTTGGATAGGAACTTGGTAATGGGAGGGGGAGTGGGTGGAAATATAGGATGATGATGTAAGGCCAACTTACCCCCAAGAAAGGAAGTTGATCCGTCAAGGAAATAAGGCTCTTACAGATGATGCAGAAGTAAATACCCCTGGCTACACCATAGAGTAGGACTAGTCCCATCAGCAGGTTAGGTAATCAAATAGGAAAAAGATCAATGAGTAAGGACTTCCAAATGTAGAGAACCAAAGGAGAGCAGATAGTTTGGTGTTAGGAAAATAACGATCAGTAAGGTCAAGGCCTGGCAAAAAGCACGAACTTCCACCTAACCTGGAATGAAAGAGATAACCCTGGAGGCTCTGCCTGTAGACAAAAATGTAATCTAGGTTATGTGACAGCCTGAAGACCAAAATCCTTATGGTTAAACCAAATGAACTTTGGGGTAGCTATTAGTGTCTCAGTCAGCTGGGTATTCCTCTACATTAAATTCTTGTATATTTGAGATGAGGAAAAACAACAATTTCCTAAGACAGGCCAAGTCTATTTTTAGCTAATCATTCTTTGTTCTCATTGACCTTATATATTGTTTTTATTTAAACTTAGTTTTCTCTTCAAGTAAAACCTAGTCACATTTTAATTTTAGGAAAACTTTACCTTTCCACACACTATTTAGGATATGTCAGAGGATTAATGGGCCTTTAAAGGTCAGATGTGGTATCCATGGGAAGGAAGAGACATTTAATCCAGGCAGAGAGTCCCCAAAGCATCAAAGAAGGGAGGTATTTGAACATTTCTAAAACTTACTGAAAACAACTAGAAAGCAACCAAAAGAAGAGTAAAGAGTCAGTGGGAAGGAAGACATTGCTGAGAGCAAGGCCCCAGGAAAAACAAGCAATCCCTGTTTTTCTGTGATTAATATCTGGGCATTGTAGACTGACACTTTACATTATGCAGTAAAATGTACTGCAGATGAACTGACTGTGTTTAAGATGATGAGGCAAAGAGGGATAAGGATCCAAGGAGGAGAGATTCATTAAGACTGTGAAGTTCATGATTAGTAGAAAAACTTCAGCTAGAATTGTGCCATCTTTATTGAAGAACTAATATATGGCAAAAAACAAGGCTGATTCATAGACTGAATGAAGTCTACCACTTCTGTAACAGACACAGGTCTGTACATTTTCAGTCATCACTTGTTTAAATTGATTATCAAATCACCACCATCAAAACATGCAATAGATAATAGGTATTAACTAAACACAGTTGGTTATAGAAAACAAGTACTTTTGCATTTTCCTTAATAGTATTAGGGACTGAATGTTTGTGTCCCCCACCCCCAAATTCATAGGTTGAAATCCTAACCTCCAATGTAATGTTATTAGGAAGTGGGGCTTTATGAGGTCATTAGGTCATGAGGGTCATGAGCCCTCATGAAGGGGATTAGTGCCTGTACAAAGGGGGCCCCAAAAAGCTCACCCTCTTTCTGCCATATTAGGATACAATGAGAAGTCAGCAGTCTGCACCCCAGAGAGAGCTCTCACCAGAACCTAACCATGTTGGCACCCTGATCTAGTACTTCCAGCCTCCAGAAGTGTAAGAAATAAATTTCTGTTGTTTATAAACCACCCAGTCTGAGGTATCTTGTTATAGAAGTCTGCACTAAGATACTAACTTAATAGAAAAAAATTTAGTAGTATAGACAAATCTATTAGAGTCCTAAATTATATGAATATATACATGTATATGTGTGTATGTATATAATATACATGTGTATATACTATACATAATATGCATATATGTATATATATGGCAGTATTAAATTCAACAAACATATTAAAATGCATTTTAAAATTTAGAAAAACAAATATGTCTTTTTGGCAAAATATTTTTTGACCGCATGAAAAATTCCCTACCTACCATCTTTGGATAAATTCTTTCTTATCTCATGGGCTCTCTTGCCACATTTTCTTTACCTCTCCTCACATTGCCAGCATGTTTAAATGAACATAACATGGATGAAATGTGTGTTCTTAGAGTCACTTGCTTGAACTGACTCCTTTTTACACTATTATTCTCTTCTCTAAGTCTCCCCACTGTGCTGGCCTGATCTTATTAGCTCTGTATCACATATCTTTCCCCTTACTCTCCTACCAAACGCTGCCAAATTAATCTATGAAATTAAATCCCTTGCTTAAAAATCTTCCATTAACTTTCATTGGCTCTGGTAGAGCAAATACCTAAAACTGCCGTTCAAGGTCCTCCCTAATCTAACCCTACCTTGCACATTTCTCAGTTTTAATTCTTACCTCACCTGTACCCTTTCCCTGCATACAAAGTGATTCATTAATACAATTTCACCTTTGCCACTTGGTTCCATTAATGCACATTCCTGTTCCCCAAGTTCATGTCCTCGCTTATGCCATTCCTTTCGCCTGGAATGCTAATTTCTATTTCATACATCTATATCTGTTAGATTTGTATACGTTAAAACACGGTTCAGTGCCATCTCCACCAGGACTGCTTCTCATCCCTACAGCTAGATGTGATTTCTTTCTTTCAGGTTTTATTTTTTATTTTTTTGAAATTTATCGATTATAACATCAATAATATTATACTGAATAATGTTTATCACATGTTGCCTTGTACCACAATTCTTAGTGCATTTGTTTTATTTCTTCAGCTGTTTTACAACCTACTTGAGAGTAGCCATTTTCATTTCTCATATTTGACCTTGGCATATTACACAAGAGATACTTAATAGTGATTTATTGAATGAATGAATGAATGAATGAGTAGATCTTTATAATCTCTAATTGTGTCTAAGACATGGTGTCTAACACCTGGTAGTTAAGAATTTAATTGAAAGTTGGAAGTAAATTGAGTGGGAGACCCTCCAGAAAACAAAAATCTGTGATCATTTCTCTAATGTAAAATTAAGAACTATAGGAACAGATACCTTAAAACTGTTGCATATAAACATGCTATCAATTTCTCATTTTGTTCTAGTGATCTAAATTTGGTCTTTGCTTAGTTTTATTCCTAAGTATTTTATTTTTTGGACACAAATGTAAACAGGATTTAAAAAAAAATTCTTTCTGGTATTTCATTATTAGTGGAAAGAAACACAGCAAAGTTCTACATATTACTATTGCGTCCTGCTACCTTGTTGAATTCATTTATTATAGTTTTTGTGTGGAGTCTTCAGTGTTCTGTATATAGGGTATCATGTCATCTGCAAGTAGCTTTATCTCTTCCCTCCCAGGTTGGATACCTTTTCTTTTTCTTGTCTGATTTCTGTGGCTTGAACTTCCAATACTGTGTTGAATAGAAATGGTAAGAGTAGGCATCCTTGTGTTGTTCCTGAATTTAGTGGGAAGGCTTTCACATTTTCATGGTTGAGTACCATGTTGGCCTTTATTATATTGTGATGTGTTCCTTCTGTACCCACTTTGATGGGAGTGTTTTTTTTATGAATAGATGTTGAATTTCATCAAATGCTTTTTCTGTGTCTACTAAAATAATCATATGGGTTTTGTCTTTTGTTAATATGGTGTATGACATTGATTTGCATATGTTGAACCATCCTGGTGACAATGGGATGAATCCAACTCAATCATGGTGTATGATCCTTTTTATGTATTGTTGCATTTGGTTCATAATATTTTGTTGAGGATTTTTACACCTACATTCATCAAAGATACTGGCCTGTACTTTTCTTTATTTGTGGAGTCTTTGTTAGGCTTTGGTATCAGGGTAATGTTGGCCTCATAGAATGAATTTGGGACTGTTTATTCCTTTATAATTTTTTGTAATAGTTTGAGAAGGATAGGTATAAGTTCTTCTTTATATGTTTAGTAGCATTCCCCAGTGAAGCTGTCTAGTCCTAGACTTTTGTATGCAGGGAGTTTTTATTTGTTTGTTTTAAATTACAGATTCTATTTCATTTCTAGAGATCAGTTGGTTGAGATTGTCTTTTTTCTTCTTGATTCTGCCTTGGCATGCTGTATGTTTCTAGAAATTTGTCCATTTCTTCCTCATTGTCCAATTTGTTGACATATAACTGTTCATAGTATTCTATGATTTTTGTATCTCTGTGTTGTTGGTTGTTGCTTCTCCTTTTTTCATTCTTATTTTATTTGGATCTACTCTTTTTTTCTTGGTGAGCCTGGCTAGAGGTTTGTCAGTTTTGTTTATGTTTTCAAAAAACCAGCTATTGGTTTTACTAATCTTTTCTATTTTTTTAATCTCTATTTATTTTCTCTCTGATCTTTATTATTTCCTTTTTTCTGCTGACTTTGGGCTTTGTTTATTCTTCTTTTTCTAATTCTATCAGGTGGTAGGTTATGTTGTTGGAGATTTTTCTTGTTTCTTGAGGAAGACCTGTATCATTATGAACTCCCCTTTTAGAAATGCTTTTGCTGCATCCCATAGATTTTATAAAGTATTTTCATTTTCATTTCTCTTGAGATATTTTCTGATTCATTATTTGATTTCATCATTGACCTATTGGTTTTTTTCAGTAGCATGTTGTTTATTCTGCACGTGTTTAGTTTTTTCCCATTTTTTTCTTTTTCTTAACATCTTTATTGGAGTATAACTGCTTTACAATGATGCATTAGTTTCTGCTTTGTAACAAAGTGAATCATCTATACATATACATATATCCCATTATCTCCTCCCCTCTATGTGGTCACAAAGCACTGAGCTGATCTCCCTGTGCTATGCAGCTGCTTCCCACTAGCTATCTATTTTACATTTGGTCGTATATATAAGTCCATGCCACTCTCTCACTTCGTCCCAGCTTACCCTTCCCCCTCCCCGTGTCCTCAAGTCCATTCTCTATGTCTGTGTCTTTATTCCTGTGCTGCCCCTAGGTTCTTCAGAACCATTTTTTTTTTTTAGATTCCATATATATGTGTTAGCATACAGTGTTTATTTTTCTCTTTCTGACTTACTTCACTCAGTATGACAGTCTCTAGATCCATCCACCTCACTACAAAGAACTCAATTTCATTTCTTTTTATGGCTGGGTAATATTCCATTCTATATATGTGCCACATCTTCTGTGTCCATGCATCTGTTGATGGACACGTAGGTTGTGTCCATGTCCTGGCTATTGTAAATAGAGCTGTAATGAACATTGTGGTACATGACTTTTTTTTTTTCTTGCGGTACACGGGCCTCTCACCATTGTGGCCTCTCCCACTGCGGAGTACAGGCTCCGGATGTGCAGGCTCAGTGGCCATGGCTCACGGGCCCAGCCGCTCCGCAGCATGTGGGATCTTCCCGGACCGGGGCATGAACCTGTGTCCCCCACATTGGCAGGCGGACTCTCAACCACTGTGCCACCAGGGAAGCCCCATGACTCTTTTTGAATTATGTTTTTTTCAGGGTATATGCCCAGTGGTGGGATTAGGAACCCATTGTTATTTTTGTAGTTGATTTCTAGTTTCATACTGTTGTGTTCAGAAAAGATGTTTGAAGTCATTTCTATCCTCTTAATTTTGTTGAGGCTTGTTTTGTGATAGTATGTGGTCTATCTTAGAGAACATTCCATGCATGCTTGAGGAGAATATGTATTCTGGTTTTAGGGGAGGTAGTGTCCTGTAGATATCAATTAAGTCCAACTGGTCTATTGTGTCATTTAAGACTTTTGTTGCCTTATTGATTTTCTGTCTGGATGATCTTCTCATTGATGTCAGTGGCGTGTTAAAGTCTCTTACTATTATTGTATTATTGTCAGCTTCTCCATTTATGTCTCTTAGTATTTGCTTTATATATTTTGGTGTTCCTATATTGGGTGCATATATGTTAATGTGTATAATATCCTTTTCTTGTATTGATGCCTTTATCATTATATAATGCCCTTCATTTTTTTTCTTTATGACATATATTTTAAAGTCTATTTTATGTGATATGAGTATTGCTCCCCCCATTTTTCTGTTGTTGCTATTTGTATGAAGTATCCTTTTTCTTCTCTTCACTTTCAGTGTGGTGTCTTTCATCCTGAAGTGAGTTTATTATAGGTAGCATATTGCAGGTTATTGTTTTTTAATCCTATCTAACACTGTGTGTCTTTTGATGGAAGCATTTAGTCCATTGGCATTTAAACTAATTATTGATGGGTATGTACTTAGTGCCATTTTAATCCTTGTTGTTCAGGGTTTTTTTCTTTCTTTGTTCATACCTTCTTTTGTTTTTCTTGTTGTGGTTTTATAATTTTCTTTTGTAGTCTGCTTGAGTTCCTTTCTTTTTGGTTTTTGTGAATCTATTGTATATTTTTGATTTGTGGTTACCATGGAGTTCAATATGTTGACCCATAACTACATGTACTTGCTTTAAACTGGTAGTTATTCAAATTCAATCACATTCTAAAAAGAATGTACATTTTTATACTCATCTCCCCCATATTTTGTGATTTTGATGTCCTATTTTACATCATAATGCCATCCTTTTACTTTTTATAGTAGTTATAAATGCTTTTACAATTTCAATTGTTTTTTTATGTATGTATTGGCTTTTTTAAGTGATCTTCAACCCTTACTATATGTGAGCCTTTCCTGTTGTGATTTTTCCTTTCCTTTATATTATTCTTTTCTATTTAGAGAAAGCCTTTTAATATTTATTTTAGAGTAGGTTCAGTATTGCTTAATTCTTTTAGTTTTTGCTTGTTTGAGAAGTTCTTTATCTCTCCTATTCAAAGTGATAATCTTGCTGGTTAGAGTATCCTAGGTTACAGATTTTTCCCTTTTAACTCTTTGAATGTATCATAGACCTCCCTTCTGGCAGGAAAATTTACTGCACAGAAATCAGCTGATAGCCAGTGGCAGTTCCCTTGTACACGACTTTTTCTCTTGCAGCCTTTAGAATCCTTTTTACTTAAATTTTGCCATTTTAATTATGATATGTCTTGGTGTGGGTCTGTTTGGGTTCATCTTGTTTGGGACCCTCTGTGCTTCCTGTATTTTGGATATCTGTTTCCTTCTTTAGGTTTGGAAAGGTTTCAGCCATAATTTCATCAAATACATTTTCAATCCCCTTCTTTCTCTTTTTTTTTTTTTCCTAGAACCCATATTATACATAGGTTGGCACATTTTATATTATTCCCATAGATCTCATATTTTGCTTTTATTGGATTGGCCAAAAATTTCGTTTGGTTAGTGAATACATTGTTCAATAAAATTCTTGGTGAAAATGAAAAATGTCTTTTATTTTTACTTATTTTACTTAGACAAACTTTTTGGCTAACCCATTTTTTTTGGTCTATCTGTTGTTCTGATTGGGTGATTTACTTTATTCTATCTTCCAGATCACTTATTCATTTTTCTGTTTCGTTATTCAGCTATTCATTACTTCTAGGTTGCTTTTTAATCTCAGCAATTGAATTATTTTTGTATGGTTTTCTTTATATTTTCTAGTTCCTTGTTACATTGATCTGCATTTTTGTAGATGGTTTTTCTTAATTCTATTAGCATTTTTGTTACCCCCTATTTGAGAGTTGGTGTGATCTGTTTCATTATTTGTTCTTTCTGGGGATTTATCTTGTTCTTTTAATTTAGAGTGGTTCCTCTGTCTTTTCAGTGTTCTTAATTTTTTCTGTCTCTATGAATTTAAGAGAAACACTTTTGAAGGGGTGTTTTTATGTGAGATTATCCCTGTGTAGACTGTGTATGTCCATTGTCTTTGGTGAGAAGGCTAATTTTGATATGGACACCAGCCACATCTTTCCTCAGGATGTCCTGGCCATTATCCCCCTGATAGAAGGTGTGATTGATTTGGGGAGGATTTAAAGCCTTTTCAGGATGTGAGGCAGGTCTTTGCTCTGCTCCATAGTGTCACCTTTCTGTCAGGTGTGGGGTCTACTCCTCAGTTGGAGTAGAAGCCCTTAGAGTCAGGCTCAATCAGGCTCCATTGCCCTTGAGAACATGCCTTGCCCCAAAGGAGGTGACTGCTCACAGAAGATCTATGCTTTGCCTGTGTAGGCGTCCATAGCTCCACTCAGAAGCAGCCCAAGATCACATCCCTTCCCCTGTGTTTGTCCCAGATCTAGTACAGTGCTTTGGTTTGGAGTAGACTGGGGCTAGGGGTTGGGGTGTTTTGACTGCAGGAATTAAGGTGTCTGTGCTGCCACCAGAGTTCTGGGCTGTCTTTGAGGCAGATTTCTCCCAGGACCTGTATGCCTCAGATCCAGCACAAAGCTGTGGTGTAGAGTGGGCTGGGCCAGGGTGCTCTTGCTGCAAGACACACCTCTGCGTGCTTCTGAGAGTGGTGACAATGGCTGCCACCACCCTACCTGGATCACACTTAAGGCCTCCCGGTATGTCTCTGTGTAGCTAGACCCTGTCTTTTCCCAGGGCTGGTTGGCCCAGATCCTGTGCTATGCTGTGGTGTGGAGTGAGCAGGTCTAGCGTGTTCACCTCATTTGGCTTGAGGAGTGTGGGCAGGTGGCAGCTTCCAATGCAAGGCTCTCTTTGCCTGATTATTGGCAAGGCAGCATGAGTGTACTCCTCGAGAGTGAAGTCTGGGCTTCTCCAGCCCTTCTGTCTGTCCCAGCAGCCAAGGGGGCTATTCTCCTCCACACTGGACCCTAGGACTGGAGATCCCAGATTGTGACTCCATCTGCTTGCTCCCCAGAATGAGAGTCTGCCCATGTGGACCTTCTTTTCAGATCCCTCCCAGGGACACAGGTCCTGACCCAGTGCCATTTTTCTCTCCTACTTGGTTACATGGAGATCATCCTTGAAGCTTTCATTGTATAGGAGTTCTTCTGCCAGTTTCCAGTTAGTTTTCGGTGAGAGTTGTAGATGTATTTTTGATGTTTTTGTCGGGGGAGGGGGAGGCTCCACAGCCTCCTACTGCAACATCTGGATCAGGACTTGTTTAATGTAGGTGACTGTTCCCTACTTACCTAGTTACATCATTCCTTAATTTATCATTGGTGTCAGATTATCCAGTGACAGGTCCATTTGGAAGTGGGTTGATATTAACAATGATTAATATTATTAGTGTGGCTAGGTGTCTTTCCAATAGAGAAAGTTTGTTTAAGATAGTTAATAAAAGTCAAAGCTCCAGAGACCTATTAAGAGAAACTTTTTTCTGAAGTTCAAGAGAACTGGAGGACTATTTGCTCAGAGAGCTGCCTGGATTGCTAAGTTTTATCTCTTATACTCAAATGGAATTAAGTGTGCAAAGGATAAACATCACTGTACTGGGGAAGAGCCAGGGTGCCATGAAAAATATAGAGGCTGTGAATTGCAGAAAGGAGTAAAATAGAGGATCACATAGTAATAACAGTGAAGTCTTGAATTATGACCTATTTAAAGTGTCCTGATAAGGATTAAAATAGGGATAGTTTTCAGGATAAGTGAAGAAACCAATGTATTAAAAATTAATCAAGGAAAAAAGTTTTTCATTTTATGGGCAGTTCACCACACATACCCCACCCCACCCCCAATCCAATAACTTATTTAAAAGCCATGGCAGAATAAGAAAGGTGATGGAAAAAACAATGATAAGCAAATGACATATTCTCATGGAAATAAAATTCACATTATTAAAACTTTTTTAAATGTACAAGCTGACTGCATAACATTGGATTCAAGAGAGAATACTTCTTTACATACATCATGGTGTTTGAAAGTTTGATTAGCACTTCAGATTCCTGTTTATGAAATATCAAAAATAATACTTTTTGACAAAGATATCTAACCAGAAAATGTTGGGAGATTTATAAAAGCTATCTTGCCATTGAATCATAGCTTAAGGCCGTGGTACAGAAACTTTGTTTTAAGATAGTAAATTAAAAAATGTTTTTATACTGGAGTATAGTTGATTAACAATGTTGTGTTAGTTTCAGGTGGACAGCAAAGTGATTCAGTTATACATATACATGTTATCTATTCTGCTTAAAATTCTTTTCCCATTTACATTATTACAGAATACTGAGCAGTGTTCCCTGTACTATACAGTAGGTCCTTGTTGGTTATCTATTTTGAATATAGTAGTGTGTATATGTCAATCCTACACTCCCAATTTATCCCTCTACCCCACCTTTCCCCTTTGGTAACCATAATTTTGTTTTCTAAGCCTGTGAGTCTTTGTTTTGTAAATAAGTTCATTTGTATCTTTTTTATTTTTTTTTAGATTCCACATATAAGTAATGTCATGTGATATTTGTCTGTCTTACTTCATTTATTATGATAATCTTCAGGTCCATCCATGTTGCTGCAAATGGCATTATTTCATTCTTTTCAATGGGAGAGTAATATACCACATTTTCTTTATCATTCATCTGTCAATGGACATTTAGGTTGCTTACATGTCTTGGCTCTTGTAAACAGTGCTGCAATGAACGTGGCAGTGCATGTATCCTTTCGGACCATGTTTTTCTCTGGATATATGCCTAGGAGTGGGATTGCTGAATCATATGGTAGCTCTATTTTTAGTTTTTAAGGAACCTCCATACTGTTCTCCATAGTGGCTGTACCAATTTACATTCCCACCAACAGTGTAGGAGAGTTCCCTTTTCTCCCCATCCTCTCCAGCCCTTATTTATTGTTGGTAGACTCTTTGACGATGGCCATTCTGACTAGTGTGAGGTGATATCTTATTGTAGTTTTGATTTGCATTTCTCAATAATTAGAAATGTTGTGCCTCTTGGCCATGTGTATTTCTTCTTTGGAGAAATGTCTGTTTAGGTCTTCTGTCCATTTTTTGATTGGGTGTTTGTTTTTTTCATACTGAGTTGAAAGAGTTGTTTCTAGATTTTTGGAGATTAATCCCTTGTTGGTCACACCATTTGCAAATATTTTCTCCCATTCTGTGGGTTGTCTTTTCATTTTGTTTATGGTTTCCTTTGCTGTGCAAAAGCTTTAGAGTTTAATTAGGTCCCAATTGTTTATTTTTATTTCCATTACTCCGGGAGAAAGATTGAAAAAGATATTGCTGCAATTTATGTCAGAGGGTCCTGCCTATGTTTTCCTCTAAGAGATATACAGTATCAGGTCTTACATTTAGGGCTTTAATCCATTTTGAGTTTATTTTTGTGTATGGTGTTAGAGAGTGTTCTAATTTCATTCTTTAACATGTAGCTGTCCAGTTTTCCCAGCACCATTTATTGAAGAGACTGTCTTTTCTCCATTGTATAGTCTTGCCCCCTTTGTCATAGATTAATTGACCATAGGTGTGTGGGTTTAATGTCTGTGCTTTTTATCCTGTTCCATTGATCTCTGTGTCTGTTTTTGTGCCAGTACCATACTGTTTTGATAACTGTAGCTTTGTAGTATAGTCTGAAGCCAGGGAGTCTGATTCCTCCAGCTCTGTTTTTCTTTCACAAGATTGCTTTGGCTATTCGGGGCCTTTTGTGTCTCCATACAAATTAAAAATTGTTTTTCTTCTAGTTCTCTGAAAAATGCCATTGGTAATTTGATAGGGATTGCATTGAATTGTAGATTGCCTTGGGTAGTATAGTCATTTTAACAATATTGATTCTTCCAGTTGAAGGACATGGTGTATCTTATCATCTGTGTCATATTCAATTTCTTTCATCAGCAACTTATACTTTTTGGAGGACAGGAGTTTTGCCTCCTTAGGTGGGTTTATTCCTAGGTATTTAATTCTTTTTGATGTAATCATAAATGGGATTGTTTCTTTTAATTTCTCTTTCTGATATTTCATTGTTAGTGTAGAGAAATGCAACAGGTTTCTGTGTATTTACCTTGTATCCTGCAACTTTACCGAATTCATTGATGACTTCTGGTAATTTTCTGGTGGCATCTTTAGGATTTGCTATGTATAGTATCATATCATCTGCAATTAGTGACAGTTTTACTCCTTCTTTTCCAATTAGGATTCCCTTTATTCATTTTTCTTCTCTGACTGCCATAGCTAGGACTTCCAAAACTATGTTGAATAAAAGTGGCATGAGTGGACATCCTTGTCTTTTTCCTGATCTTAGAGGAAATACTTTCAGCTTTTCACTGTTGAGTATGATGTTAGCTGTAGGTTTGTCATGTATGGCCTTTATTATGTTGAGGTAGGTTCCCTCTATGGCCACTTTCTGGATACTTTTTAATCATAAACGAGTGATGAATTTTGTCAAGCTTTTTCTGCATCTATTGAGATGATCATATGGTTTTTATTGTTCAATTTGTTGATGTGGTGTATCATACTGATTGATTTGCAGATATTGAAAAATCCTTGCATTTCTGGGATAAATCCCACTTGATCATGGTATATGATCCATTTAATGTATTGTTGGATTCAGTTGGCTATTATTTTGTTGAGGATTTTTGTGTGTATGTTCATCAGTGATAGTGACCTGTAATTTTGTTTTTTGTGGTACTGTTGTCTGGTTTTGGTAGCAGGGTGATGGTGGCCTCATAGAATGGGTTTGGGGGTATTCCCTCTGCAATTTTTTGGAATGGTTTCAGAAGGATAGGTGCTAACTCTTCTTTAAATGTTTGATAGAATTTGCCTCTGGAGCCATCTGGTTCTGGACTTTTGTTGGGAGTTTTAAAATTACAGTTTCAATTTCACTGCTTGTGATTGATCTGTTCATATTTTCTATTTTTCCCTGGCTCAGTTTTAGGAGATTGTACCTTTCTAAAGAGTTGTTTATCGAGCTTCCCTGGTGGCGCAGTGGTTGAGAGTCCACCTGCCAATGCAGGGGACGTGGGTTTGTGCCCTGGTCCGGAAGGATCCCATGTGCCACGGAGCGGCTGGGCCCGTGAGCCATGGCCACTGAGCCTGAGCGTCCGGAGCCTGTCCTCCGCAATGGGATAGGCCACAACAGTGAGAGGCCCGCATACTGCAAAAAAAAAAAAAAAAAAAAAGTTGTTTATCTCTCCTAGGTTGTCAATTTTAGTGGCATATATAGTTGCTTGTAGAAGTCTCTTATGATCCTTTGTATATCTGTGGTGTTCATTGTAAGTTCTACTTTTTCATGTCTAATTTTATTGATCTGAGCCCTCTCCCTTTTTTTCTTGATGAGTCTGGCTAAAGATTTATCAATTTTGTTTACCTTCTCAAAAAACCATCTGTTAGTTTCATTTATCTTTTCTATTGTTTCCTTCATCTCTATTTCATTTATTTCTGCTCTGATCTTTATGATTTCTTTCCTTCTGCTAACTTTGGGGGTTTTTTTGTTTTTTCTCTCTAGTTGCTTTAGGTATAAAGTTAGGTTGTTCATTTGTGATTTTTCTTGTTTCCTGAGGTAAGAATGTATTGCTATGAACTTCCCCTCTTAGAACTGCCTTTGTCATGTCCCATAGGTTTTGGATTGTTGTGCTTTCATTTTCATTTGTCTCTAGGTATTTTTGATTTCTTCAGTGATCCATTGGTTGTTTAATAGCATATTGTTTAGCCTTCATGTGTTTGTGTTTTTTAGTTTTTCTTCTTGTAGTTGTTTTCTAATCTCATAGCACTGTGATCAGAAAAGATGCTTGATATGATTTCAGTTTTTAAAAAAGGCTCACTTAGTGGCCCAGCATGTGATCTCTATCCTGGAGAACATTCCATGTGCACTTGAGAAGAATGTGTATTGTGCTGCTTTCAGATGGAATCCTCTATAAATATCAGTTAAGTCCACCTGGTCTAATGTGTCATTTAAGGTCTGTGTTTCCTTATTGATTTTCTGTCTGGAGGATCTGTGCATTGATGAAAGTGGGGTGTTACAGTCCCCCACTATTATTGTTTTACTGTCGATTTCTCCTTTTATGGCTGTTTTATTTGCCTTTTATATTGAGGTGCTCCTGTGTTGGGTGCATATGTATTTAACAATTGTTCTATCTTTTTCTTGGATTGATCCTTGATCATTCTATAGTGTTCTTCTTTGCTTCTTGTAACAGTCTTTATTTTAAAGTCTGTTTTGTTTGATATGAGTATTGCTACTCCAAATCTCTTTCTCCATCTGCAAGGAATACCTTTTTCCATCTGCTCAGTTTCAGTCTGTATGTGTCCCTAGATCAGCAGTGGGTCTCTTATAGACAGCATATACAGGGGTATTGATTTTGTATGCATTCAACCAGTCTATGTCTTTTGGTTGGGACATTTAATCTGTCTACGTTTAAAATAATTATTGATAAGTATGTTCTTATTGCCATTTTGTTTATCATTTGGGATTTGTTTTTGTAGCTCTTTTTTCTTCCCTTCCTCTTGTTCTTTTCTCTTGTGATTTGTTGACTATCTTTAGTATTGTGTTTGGATTCCTTTTTCTTTTTTATGTGTGGATCTATTGTAGATTTTTGGTTTGCAATTACCATGAGGTTTGATATAGCTCTTTATATACACAAGATTGTTTTACGTTGCTGGTCTTTTCATTTCAAATGCATTTCCAATATTCTGTATTTGTATTCTCCTCTTCTCACAATTGCTGGTTTTGATATCATATTTGTTTGTGATTTCCTACTTTCATTGTATGTTTGCCCTTACTGGTGAGTTATTTCCATTTATAATTTTCTTGTTTCTAGTTGTGGGCTTTTCTTTTCCCCCAGAGAAGTTCCTTTAGCATTTTTTTGCAAAGCTGGTCTGGTGGTGCTGAATTCTCTTAGCTTCGGCTTGTCTGTAAAACTTTCGATTTCTCTGTCGAATCTGAATGACAGCCTTGCTGGGTAGAGTATTCTTGGTTGTAGGTTCTTCCCTTTCATCACTTTAAATGTGTCACTCCCTTCTGGCCTGCAAAGTTTCTGCTGAGAAATCAGCTGATCATCTTATCAGAGTTTCCTTTTATGATATTTGTTGCTTTTGTGCTGTTGCTTTTAATATTCTTTCTTTGTCTCTAATTTTTGTCAATTTGATAACTACATGTCTTGGCATGTTCCTCCTTGGATTTATCTTGCTTGGCACTCTCTGCACTTCCTGGAGTTGGGTTGCTGTTTCCTTTCCCACGTTAGGGAAGCTTTCTGCTATTAACTCTTCAAATATTTTCTCAGGTCCTGTCTCTTCTCCTTCTGGGACCCTATATTGCAGATGTTGATGCATTTAATGTTGTCCCAGAGGTCTCTTAGACTGTCTTTTTTTCATTCTTTTTGCTTTATTCTGTTCCATGGTAGTGATTTCCACCATTATGTTTTCCAGCTCACTTATCTGTTCTTCTGCCTCACTTATTCTGCTATTGATTCCTTTTAGTGTATTTTTTTATTTCAATTATTGTATTGGTTATCTCTGTTCTTTAATTCTTAGAGGTCTTCGTTAAATATTTCTTTTATCTTCTTTATCTGTGCCTCCATTCTTTTTCTGAGATCTTGGATCATCTTTACTGTCATTGCTCTGAATTGTTTTTCAGATAGATTGCCTATCTTCACTTCACTTAGTTGTACTTCTGGGGTTTTATCTTGTTCCTTCGTCTGGGCCGTATTCCTCTGCCATCTCATTTTGTCTAAGTTTCTGTGATTGCGGTTTCCATTCTGCAGGCTGAAGGGTTGTAGTTCTTCTGCTGTCTGCCCCCTGGTGTATGAGGCTGTCTAAGAGACTTCCACAGGCTTCCTGGTGAGGTGCAGGGGACTGGTGCATGCCCACTGGAGGGTGGAGCTGGGTGCTGTCCCTCTGGTGGGCAGGGCCGTGTCAGGGGGTGTGTTTAGCTGGCAGCTGTGTGCTCAGGAAGACTTTAAGCATCTGATGAGTGGGGCTGTCTTCCCGCCCCCTTGGTTGTTTGGCCTGAGACATCCCAGTACTGGAGTCTACAGGCTGTTGGGTGGGATCAGGCTGTTGGGTGAGAAAACAGCAGCCTCCAGGAGGGCTCATGCCAATAAGTACTCCCTGGAACTGTCACTATCAGTTTTTTTTTTCCCTGCAGTGAGCCACAGCCCCCTTCTGCCTCTGCAGGAGACCCTCTAATACCAGCGCGTAGGTCTGGCCTAGGCTCTTATGAGGTCACTGCTTTTTTCCCTGAGTCTTGGTATGCATGAGACCTTGTGTGCAGCCTCTAAGAGTTCAGTTTTCATTTCCTCTAGTCCTGTGGAATTCCTGCTATCCAGCTCTGCTATCCTTCAAAGCGAGATTCTCTGGGGCCTTCTCCCCCAGGCTGGGGAGCCTGACATGGGGCTCAGAACATTCACTCCTGTGGGGAGAACTTCTGTGATATAACTATTTTTCAGTCTAAGGGTCACCCACCCGGTAGGTATGGGATTTGATTTTATCGTGATTGCACCTCTACTCCTGTCTCACTGTGGCTTCTTTGTCTGAGGATGTAGGGTTATTTTTTTTTTTGGCAGGTTCCACCGTTTTTCTGTCATGGTTGTTCAACAATTAGTTGTGATTTTGGTGTTTTTGTAAGGAGAGGTGAGCTCACATACTTCTACTTTGCCATCTTTAAGATAGCAAATATTTTTGACTTTGCCAGCCATAAGGTCTGTGTCCCAACTATTCAGCTCTGCTGTGGAAGCATACAGTCAGCCATGGACAATATGTAAATGAATAAATATAGCTGTATTTCAATAAAACTATTTACAAAAACAGGTGGTGGGCCGGCCTTGGCCTGTGGGCTGTATTTTGCCTTCCCCTGTCTAAAGCAAATGTTAGTGGATAAGATGTTAACAACAGTATCACACATTATTTAATTTTTTGCATTAAAAAAAGAACCAAGAAAGTGAATCCTCTATTTTTAGCACAATGAATAAATAACTAATTTAGTTCAGACACATTCATTTTACATAAAGAACATGTTATGGTATTTGGTTTCACAGCTTATCTGCAATATAGCACTTAAAGTGATCCACGATCATGAAACTGTTAGCTATCTTTGAAAACCTTAGCAAGGAAATCAATAATGAACACTACCTCCTAAAGCTGTTTGAACATTTTGCTGAGTTTCTTCAGTTTTAAGGAATTAATGATAAATTTACAAGATCAAAATTGTAAACTAAAATGTATGTATTTGTAACATAATAGGCTTTCCTATCCATCAGATATTGTTCACGGACAAAGACTGTGAGATTCCAAATAATGGCAGATTGTTTTGTTAACTAGTTTGTAAAAAATCAGGAAATCTTTAAATTTTAAAACTGGTGGAAGGAAAGGCTCCTATATTCAGTGGTTTTACAGAATGAACATATCATTGTACTCCAGCATTGGAAGTGTCCTTAAAGTAAAGGAAACTAAAGGCAACCTTGTCTAGAGGTCTTTGTACAACTACCTTCATCAAGGTTTTTCTTTTATACAGTGGGGATGGGAGCATTAAGGCAGTATGTGTGCTTAATGCGTTATGAAAGAACTTGTTCCACTGGTCCATGGGGAATCACAGGCAGGCTTAGTCATGGCCCCTTGGAGGTTGCTATGCTAATCCAATTTGGGAATTTGGGAGGAAGCTTCTCATTTTATAAAAAACAGTCATTCTAAAGTCATGATCCTAAGATCACCTAAATGTCAGGTACTCTGTTAGGCACTGCAGAAGGCATTTCAACCTTGGCTACAAGGTGACAAAAGCAGATAAAAAGCTGGGGACACATTTCTTTATTTACAATCCAGAAACTTTCTGTTTGGTACAAGTTAATGTAAACACTATTTATTCAGTAGTAAGGAAAAACCATCACATCTTTCACATCTTCTTGTGGTTAGTCTAAGGTCTCACACTAATGGTAGTCATGAAATTATAGACATTACTGCATCAACTTCAGCTTAAGTTACTTTTTTTTTTTTTTTTTTACTACTTTTCAAAGGACTTTCAACTTGTTTTCAAAATACTCTACTGTGATAGGCAATGCATCCTGTAACTGTTGATAAATAAGTTCAATTTATTAATCACACTAAACTTGCTTTTTTCATCCTGTTTTTCTTCACAAGAGTTAAAAATATTAAATATGGAAAAATAAGCAAACCTTCAACTTTTAAACTGTACCTTCAACTTTTAAACTGTACTTGTCCTTCATTTTTCCTTCCTTGTAATATTTCTGCATTTTATAGTCATTTATATTTGATTTATGTTTCTCTTAATAGAGGAAGAACTTTTAGATTTTAGCTAGAGTGGAGGGAAAGGATTGTGATTGATTGAAGATCAGGAAGAGTGAGTATAAGCTGTAAGCTCTGCTATTTACAGGTAGTGGCACCTCAACTGTCTCAGCCCTGGGTTTTTTTAATCTGTAAAATGAAGCCTCTTAATGACTTATATGGAGCCTAACACTTCAGAGTGATATGAGATACTTTTGATATTGGAATCCCTGAGGTCTCACAAGGAGTAAAGATGCTGAAGAAAAGTTAATCTCTCTATATATCCCCCCACCATCTCTCTGTCACTCTGTTTCTCTCTCTCTCAGACACACAATGTCCTATAGTAGAATCTGTAGGAATTCAGTTACCCTGCCTCTATGGCGCTTGTACCAAAGATAATGACAAAATTTTGGGGTTCCCAAACTTATATGCATGTTACATACTACTCAGGATTGATAGATGATAGCTGGGGTCTATAAATAGATGATGGTTGGATAGACAGACATTCATAAAAGGAGAAGGAGGGTGTTGGGAAGGGAGGAAATAGAAAACAGGGACGGTCCGGAGACTGGTGAAACTTTTTGGGTACTAGACCTCTTCTACCCATGATGTTGCATAAAAAGCAACCTCTCCATGATGACTTTTCTGTGGTTCCAAGAGATTGCTGCTTTAAATTTGGTAGTTCAGGACTTAATGAAAGACTGGGTAGATGAAGCCAGAAAGCTAATCTATTACTAAGACTGTATGTCTGGAATACTTTCTGGCTATGCTATTGGTACACAGAGAAGAAGAAATAAGCTATTCTGTTATGTCAACTAATGTCAATGTTTAATTGTAGGATGAACACAGAAATCCTTTGGTACATTTTGCAAATTCTGAGAAGTTGGCCTTGACAACTGATTAGAATGATGCACCAAGAAAGGTGAATGAAAACTAAAATTGTATTGAGGTGCAGGAAACATAGTGAATCTTTATTATTTGTTCTCTGTAAGTTCTTAGGGGGAACAGGGATGCAATAAATAATGGGGCAAAAAAACCTTTTTTAGAGACTCTGGCAAAAAGAATTTTCCTTAAAAAAACCCCACAGAGTTAGAATAGCTCTTACTTTTTAACTAGTAAAACTATAAATAGTAGGGGTAAGAAACTGTGGGAATCTGCCTTAGTGAGTGTTTCTTTTGCAATGAAATTTCACAACTTTGAGGTAGATTCAAAGTATCTGAAGCTCTTGAAGACAATCCTTGTTTAGCCATTTCCATTTGTCTCAAGTAAGGAAATGCTTTTTCTATAATAAGATCTTTCTTTGGCTATGCTACACTTTTATGATCATAATCTAATAGAGCAGCATTGTTATTTCATCAGTGATGCACTGTGAGATATTCTACTGCATTCTGAGTATACTTCCAAAGTTTTCATCTGTAGTATTTGCATAGTTTGGGTCCTAAATTGTAACTTTATTTTCCTTTTATACTGTAACAAACAAACAGGCATAGCTAATTGTGTCTAGATTAGAAGACATGGGTAAGGGGCAATTAATTTTCCACAGAGATCCCAATCCTCCCCACCTAGTATAATAAAAAGGTAGTTGTTTGATTTTCATAACATCAAACAAAAATCTATTTGTTTAATTTGGTTCATTCTCTTGTACTTTGCTTTTTTCTTCCTTATTTTTATTCTTTATACCATGCATCTCTCTAATGGTTGCACCATCATCTGGAAGAAAGCTTCTGCCACATCCAATGTAAATGAGGTTAAACTGCCCCAAGGAAACAAAATAATAAAATCACGTACTAGATAAGACCTTGGAAGACTTTAATTTAGAGTGGCCACTGCCTTTCAATCCAAATTACATCTAAAACATTTCTAGACTAGAAATATGATTTTGAAAACCTTGTAGAAAAATGGAGGCCTACAACCTCTTCAAGTGTTTAACATTTTTAGAAAATGATGATGTATTTCAGCATGGTAACCAGCCTCAGTGTCAAGACAGTCTTCTTTATGTTCAACTCAATTCTGACAGGGTGTTTTTATGTTCTTTCTTAGTAAATCCCGGGTATATTTAGAATTAATACTTGGGCTAAATGTGATTTTTCAGAGTGTCTCCTATCCTGTAGGAGCAGATGGGAGAAGTCAGAGAAGACTTGGTTCTCCTTTTCAGATACAGAAAGGAAGGCATTCACTACCTTAAGAAGAAGAAAAGGTGGTGGAGCCTGGGATTTCTTGACTCTCTCAGTCGTCAAGACTCTTTACTTCCTCAATGGGAGTCTGAACAATCAAGGGTTATGTTCCTGAAACTTAACCTTGTTGGATAGGCTGTGTGAAGGTTTACCTACCTCATATCTGACTTTGGATCCTGGGCTCTCCACAGCTTCAGTATCTCAAGAAGAACGGATATTTTAGTTCATAATAATTATTAGGACTCCAATGAACAGAAACAAATTGGAAAGACCCTTTATAGATAGAACTTCCAAAAAAAATAGTTACAGACTAATTGGCTGGTTGAAAGGTGGTAGTTAATTTCAATACCTTCCTTTGGTAAAAAATTATATCACAGGATTGATTATATTTTGAGAACCAAGATACAGAGTTTATATCTTGTTTCTCTAGTGTTAACTGTTTTTGTAATAGTTCTGCTAGTTTTGTGTTAATTTTCATCACTCTATATGTGCTAATAATTACCCTATGACCTCATGTTGACCTCTCTTCTGTCTACTCTTAATCCTCAGATAATGTCATCAGTCTTTAGGCTTTAAATTCTACCTAATGAATCCCAAATGTATATGCCCACACAGCACCTCTTCCTTTATCTAGAATCTTCTAGCTGCCTAACTGCCACCTCTCCATGAAATAGCTGTTTCAAAAGCAATGTGTCCCAGACAGAACTCTTCATTTCAATCCCTGCCACCATTCAACCTGATCTTTCCCTGGTTTTTCCAATCTCAGTAAAAAACTTTCTATTATTCTAGTTGCTTATGTTAAAAACCATGGACAATTTCTTGAATAATATCTCTTTTTTTACACTCTATGTTCAACCAATGCACAGAATGTTATCCTTTTCCTCAAAATATATCCCCAAACTGGCCACTTCTTACAACCACCATAGCTATAAACTGTGTCCTAGACATTATCTTATTTGTCTGTATTATTGTGAATTCCCTAGCCCAGAGTCTATTATTTTCTTCTAAAAAATCGGAGTAATTCTTTAAAAATATGTCAGGTCTCATTACTCTATTTAAAAATACCCACAGGTTTCCCATTTCAAACAAAGTCCCACGTTAGTCACCTCCTACTTACCGCTCTGACCTCATTTCCTATTAATTTTCTTCTACTTACTCTCTTCCAACACAAATTGGCCTCTTTGCTAGTCATTGTCTTCTGCCTCAAGGCAGTTTTACCCACTATTTTCTCTCTTGGAAAACTCTTCCCGGGTATCTTGAGGGGCTTGTTTCTTTACTTTAGAGCTCAACTCATACAACTAATTTATCAAAAATCCTTCCCTGAATATCTTGTGTTAGACATGCTGCCCCTTCACTAAATCCCTTATCCCACTTTATTTTTATTCAAAACACTTTATACTGCATTCCATTTTTTTTTTAATCCATAAGGCAGAAAATTTTATATTTGTTTACTACTGTGCCTAGAGCACCTAGAACAACACTTGAATGAGTGAAATGTATTTGTGAGATCTTCTCAGGCACATTGCCCCTAGAACAGAAATGTCTATTTTCTGGGCTGTAGTTACAACAAAGTATCCTGCAAAATTATTACCTACTTTTCTCAGCACTAAACAATTCAAGAAACAAATGAATCCCATAGCCTAAACAACTTATAATTCTGAACTTTATAAAGTTGCAACTTTGGAAGTTTGGAGAAGGGGTATTAAAAGATGGCCAGGATTCTCTACTGCATGCACTGGTGAAATAATTGGTTTGTTCATTCATTCACTCATTTGATGAATGTTTCTGAAATCCCATTCATACAAAATGACTTGCTCTGGAATAAAGTTGATCAGAGATTGATCAAGATGGCAGAGTAGGAGGACATGGAACTCACCTTCCCCAACGAGTACATCAAAAATACATCTATAGACAATGAGGGCACCTCCAAGGCACTGGTGGGGGACCACGGACACCTAAGAGGATGGGAGGAACCCCCAGCAACTGGGTAGGGCATGGGGGGAGTGAAGGGGGAGGAGAAGTGGAGGCAAAGGGATTTCCCGCAGGGGAAATTGGGGAACCATTGGGAGGGCAGAGGATCAAAAGGGAGTGTGGCCAGGTTTTCCCTGCCCTCCTGGGCCACCAGGAACCTGCTGAGATCCTGGGCCTGATCCTCTGCTAACGGAAGGCCCCTCCAGCTGCGTGGGTCCTGAGGGAGTGGGAGGGAGGGAAGGGGGAGCAAAAGTAAAGGCTGGACCTCTGGGACTCACACTGCTGAGGGGTGGCTGGGGGAGGGGAGGAGTTCCTATTCCCAGCAGGACCCACCAATGGTTAGGGATCCAGTGGTGACAGGGGAGACCCTGGGGTAGATGGTGTGGGAGGGGGACACAAAGGAATGGAAGGGAATGTGGCCAGTGCTTTCCCTGTCCATGTCAGCACCGGGAAGCCTGTTGGGCTTCCAGGCCTAAATCCTCTGCCCTTGGAGCCTCCCTCCTGCCACACAGAGCCCAAGCCCCACCCCTACGCCTCCACCCAGGGCCCTACCTCTACACTCAGAGACCCCCTCCTCCAACGAGATGGGCCTAAACCCCACCCACACACCCTCACTCAGGGCCCTACATCCACATTCCGGAACTCCACACTCCAGAGGCCCTCCTTTCGACATGCTGCCTCTCCCTACCATGCAGGTCCTAAGCAGAGGCCCTGCCCCATGCTTGAATGTTGCCCCGCCTAGGCTGCACCCCCACCCTGAACCCTACCACTGACTAAGTTCCACACATGCTGAAACTCCGCCCACATAACCACGGCTTTTTTTTTTCCTCTTTTAGATTGGGGTTCTGTTTTAACCTTGTTGATTCATTGTTCATTCTTTTATATTTTTATTTTTCCTAAAAAATCTTTTATTTTTCTAATTTTATTTTATCCTTTATACTTTATTATTCTCTCATTTAGGCTTGTTCCCCTCCCCCTCATTTTTTTCTGTTGTTTTATTTTACCTTGCTACAGTTGTTTTAATTATAGTTTTATTTTTCCTAATATATTTTTTTATCTTTCCAATTTTATTTTAGTTTTAAATCTTTGATATGGTACTGCTCCTTTTTCTCTTTCTTTTTTTTTTTTTAAACCACAACATGAACCTTATGGGATCTTGATTCCCAGGCTGGAGGTCAGGCCCGAGCTCCTGTGGTGGGAGCTCGGAGTCCAAACCACTGGACTAACAAACAGAGAACCTCAGACCCCAGGGAATATTAATCAGAGTGAGGCCTCCTGGAAGTCCTCATCTCAGCATCAAGACCCAGCTCTATCTAACTGCCTGAAAACTCCAGGGCTGGATGTCTCAGGCCGAACAACCAGTAAGACAAGAATACAGCACCACCCATCAAAAAAAAGAAAAAGAAAGGACAAAAAAATTATGCTAAAGATGAAGAAGCAAGGTAAAAACTTACAAGACCAAATAAATGAAGACAAAATAGGCAACCTACCTTAAAAAGAATTCAGAGTAATGATTGATAGTAAAGATTATCAAAAATCTCAGAAACAGAATGGAGAAAATACAAGAAGCATTTAACAAGGATCTAAAAGAACTAAAGAGCAAATAAGCAGTGATGAACAACACAGTTGCTGGAATTTAAAATACTGTAGAAGGAATCAGGAGCAGAATAACAAGGCAGAAGAATGGATAAGTGAGCGGGAAGATAAAATGGTGGAAATAACTGCCAGGGAGCAAAATACAGAAAGAAGAATGAAAAGAATTAAGGACAGTTTCAGAGACCTCTGGGACAACATTAATCACACCAACATTCAAATAATAGGGGCCCCAGAAGATGAAGAGAAAAGAAAGGATCTGAGAAAATATTTGAAGAGATTATAGGCATAAAACTCCCCTAAAATGGGAAAGGAAATAGTCTAACAAGTCTAGGAAGCACACAGAGTTCCATACAGGATCAAACCAAAGAGAAACACACTGAGACAAATATTGATCAAACTATCAAAAATTAAATACACAGAAAAAATATTAAAAGCAGCAAGGGAAGGGAACCCCCATAAGGTTAACAGCTGATCTTTCAGCAGAAACTCTGCAAGCCAGAAGGGAGTAGCAGGACATATTTAAAGTGATGAAAGGGAAAAACCAACCTACAAACAAGATTACTCTAACCAGCAAGGATCTCATTCAGATTCCACGGAGAGATTAAAACCTTTACAAAGAAGCAAAAGCTAAGAGAATTCAGCACCACCAAACCAGCTTTACAACAAATGCTAAAGGGACTTCTCTAGGCAAGAAACACAAGAGAAGGAAAAGACCTACAATAACAAACCCAAATTAATTAAGAAAATGGTAATAGGAACATACATATTAATAATTACCTTAAATGTAAGTGGATTAAATGCTCCAACCAAAAGACATAGACTGGCTGAATGGATACAAAAACAAGACCCGTATATATCCTGTCTACAAGATACCCATTTCAGACCTCGGGACATATACAGACTGAAAGTGAGGGGATGGAAAAAGATATTCCATGCAAATGGAAATCAAAAGAGAGCTGGAGTAGCAATTCTCATATCAGACAAAATAGACTTTAAAATAAAGACTACAACAAGAGACAAAGAAAGACACTATATAATGATCAAGGGATCAATCCAAGAAGAAGATAAAACACTTGTAAATATTTATGCACCCATTCATAGAAGCACCTCAATACATAAGGCAAATGCTAACAGCCATAAAAGGGGAAATTGACTGACAATAGCAAAATAATAGTAGGGGACTTTAACACCCCACTTTCACCAAGGGACAAATCATCCAAAATGAAAATAAATAAGGAAACACAAGCTTTAAGTGACACATTAAACAAGATGGATTTAATTGATATTTAAAGGACATTCCATCCAAAAACTACAGAATACACTTTCTTCTCAAGTGCTCATGGAACATTCTCCAGGAAAGACCATATCTTGGGTCACAAATCAAGCCTTGGCAAATTTAAGAAAATTGAAATCACTCATATCAAGTATCTTTTCTGACCACAACGCTATGAGTCTAGACATCAATAACAGGAAAAAAAAATACAAACACATGGAGTATAAACAATATGCTAGTAAATAACCAAGAGGTCACTGAAGAAATCAAAGAGGAAATTAAAAAATACCTAGAAACACAAATGACAATGAAAACATGATGACCCAAATTCTATGGGAGGCAGCAAAAGCAGCACTAAGCAATCACTAAGCACTTATACAATCCTACCTCAAGAAACAAGAAACATCTCAAATAAACAACCTAACCTTACACCTAAAGCAATTAGAGAAAGAAGAACAAAAAACCCCAAAAGTTAGCAGAAGGAAAGAAATCATAAAGATCAGATCAAAAATAAATGAAAAAGAAATGAAGGAAACAATAGCAAGGATCAATAAAATTAAAAGCTGGTTCTTTGAGAAGATAAACAAAATTGATAAACCATTAGCCAGACTCATCAAGAAAAAAAGGGAGAAGACTCAAATCAACAGAATTACAAATGAAAAAGGACAAGTATCAGCAGAAACACAAGGATCATGAGAGATTACTACAAGCAACTATATGCCAATAAAATGCACAACCTGGAAGAAATGCACAACTTTTTAGAAAAGCACAACCTTCTGAGACTGAACCAGGAAGAAACAGAAAGTATAAATAGGCCAAGCCTGAAATTGAAACTGTGATTAAAAATCTTCCAACAAACGAAAGCCCAGGAGCAGATGTCTTCACAGGCAAATTCTATCAAACATTTAGAGAAGAGCTAACACCCATCCTTCTCAAACGCTTCTAAAATATAGCAGAGGGAGGAACACTCCCAAACTCATTCTACAAGCCCACCATCACCCTGATACCAAAACCAAAGATGTCACACAAAATAGAAAACTACAGGCCAATATCTCTGATGAACAGAGATGCAAAAATCCTCAACAAAATACTACCAAATAGAATTCAACAGCAAATTAAAAGGCTCATACAGCATGATCAAGTGGGGTTTATCCCAGGAATGCAAGGATTCTTCAATATATGCAAATCAATCAATGTGATTAAACCATATTAACAAATTGAAGGAGAAAAAACATATGATCATCTCAATAGATGCGGAAAAAGCTTTCGACAAAATTCACACCCATTTAGATAAAAATTCTCCAGAAAGTAGGAATAGAGGGAACCTACCTCAACATAATAAAGGCCATATATGACAAACCCACAGCCAACATTGTTCTCAGTGGTAAAAAACTGAAACCATTTCCTTTAAGATCAGGAACAAGACAAGGTTGCCCACTCTCACCACTGTTATTCAACATAGTTTTTGAAGTTTAGCCACAGTTATTAGAGAAGAAAAAGGAATAAGAGGAATCCAAATTGGAAAAGAAGAAGTAAAACTATCACTGTTTGCAGATGACATGATACTATGCATAGAGAATCCTAAAGATGCTACCAGAAAACTGCTAGAGCTAATCAATGAATTAGGTAGACTAGTAGGATACAAAATTAATGCAGAGAAATCTCTTGCATTCCTATACATTAATGATGAAAAATCTGAAAGAAAAATTAAGGAAACACTGCCATTTACCTTTGTAATACAAACAATAAAA
This sequence comes from Hyperoodon ampullatus, assembly GCF_949752795.1. Taxonomy (NCBI): domain Eukaryota; kingdom Metazoa; phylum Chordata; class Mammalia; order Artiodactyla; family Ziphiidae; genus Hyperoodon; species Hyperoodon ampullatus. Next base: position 83,992,639 of record NC_136918.1, on the reverse strand, counting down.
TACCTAGGAATAAACCTACTTAAGGAGACAAAAGACCTGTATGCAGAAAACTATAAGACAGTGATGAAAGAAATTAAAGATGATACAAACAGATGGATAAATATACCATGTTCTTGGATTGGAAGAATCAATATTGTGAAAATGACTATACTACCCAAAGCAAGCTACAGATTCAGGGCAATCCCTATCAAACTCCCAAAGGCATTTTTCACAGAACTAGAACAAAAAATTGCACAATTTGTATGGAAACACAAAAGACCCCGAATAGCAAAAACAACCTTGAGAAAGAATAATGGAGCTGGAGGAATCAGGCTCCTGGTCTTCAGACTATACTCTAAAGCTACAGTAATCAAGACAGTATGGTACTGGCACAAAAACAGAAATATAGATCAATGGAACAGGATAGAAAGCCCAGAGATAAACCCATGCACATATGGTCACCTTATCTCTGATAAAGGAGGCAAGAATATACAATGGAGAAAAGACAGCCTCTTCAATAAGTGGTGCTGTGAAAACTGGACTGCTACATGTAATAGACTGAAATTAGAACACTTCCTAACACCATTCACAAAAATAAACTCAAATGGATTAAAGACCTAACTGTAAGCCCAGACACTGTAAAACTCTTAGAGGAAAACATAGGCAGAACACTCTGTGACATAAATCACCTCAAGATCCTTTTTGACCCACCTTCTAGAGAAATGGAAACAAAACCAAAAATAAACAAATGAGACCTAATGAAACTTAAACCTTTTGCATAGCAAAGGAATCATAAACAGGACAAAAAGACAACGCTCAGAATGGGAGAAAATTTTGCAAACGTAGCAACTGACAAAGGTTTAATCTCCAAAATATGCAAGCAGCTCATGCAGCTCAGTATCAAAAAAATAACTCAATACAAAAATGGGCAGAAGACTTAATCAGATATTTCTCCAAAGAAGATATACAGATTGCCAACAAACACATGAAAAGATGCTCAACATCCCTAATCATTAGAGAAATGCAAATCAAACTACAATGAGGTATCACTTCACACGGATCAGAATGGCCATCATCAAAAAATCTATAAACTATATATGCTGGGGAGGGTGTGGAGAAAAGGGAACACTCTTGCAATGTTGTTGGGAATGTACATTGATACAACCACTATGGAGAACAGTATAGAGGTTCCTTAAAAAACTAAAAAGAGAACTACCATATGACCCAGCAACCCCACTACTGGGCATATGCCCTGAGAAAACCATAATCCAAAAGGAGTCATGTACTGCAGTGTTCACTGCAGCACTCTTTACAACATCCAGGACATGGAAGCAACCTAAGTGTCCATCAACAGGTGAATGGATAAAGAAGATAATGGCACATATATACAATGTAATATTCCTCAGCCATAAAAAGAAACAAAATTGAGTTATTTGTAGTGCAGTGGATGGACCTAGAGACTGTCATACAGAGTGAAGTAAGTCAGAAAGAGAACAAATATTGTATGCTAACACATATATATGGAATCTAAAGAAGATGGTTCTAATGAACCTATGGGCAGGATAGGAATAAAGATGCAGACGTACAGAATGGACTTGAAGACACAGGAGGGGGAAGGGTAAGCTGGGGAGAAGTGAGAGAGTAACAATGACATATGTACACTACCAAATGTAAAATTGATAGCTAGTGAGAAGCAGCCGCATGGCACATGGAGATCAGCTTGGTGCTTTGCAACAACCTAGAGGGGTGGGATGGGGGATTGGGAGGGAAACACAAGAGGGAGGGTATATGGGGATATACATATGAATACAGCTGATTCACTTTGTTGTACAGCAGAAACAAACACAACATTGTAAAGCAATCATACTGCAATAAAGATGTTAAAAAAAATACATCTATATGTGGAACAATTGTCACTGAAAGCTAACTGGAAACTGGCAGAAAAACTCCTATATAATCAAGTCTGTAAAAAAGATCCACATATAATTGGGTATGAGTGCAAGAAAAAGAATCAGGTCAGGAAGGAGAACACACCGGTGGGGAGTGACCCATGAGAGCCAAAGATTGGGCGCACTAGTCTTGGAATCCTATACAGGGGATTTGAGCCCCCTTGGCTGGTTGAAGGACTGCTGGGAGTAACAGGAGTGTCGTTGGAAGCCTGGACTCCTCTCATGAGGAGTGTGCATGCAGTGGTGCTCAAGGCAAGGCAGAGAGAGCAGATTGAAGATTGCTCCACTGCCTGCCAGGTTCCCTGCAATTGCCTCGGTGCGTGCCCTGTCCAAGCTGAGTGAAAACTCCAGCCCCACGTACTCCATGGCATGACATAGCACTGGATTTAGAGCTGCCAGGAGCAGGGAGAAAAACCTTACCTTGGGACGCAGAGGCTACCCTTTCCTGAGGCAGAGCCTGGGTGGGGTGGTGGCAGCCACTGTTGGCACTTACTTAAGCAGCGCATCAGAAGCATACCAGATTGTCAGTGGCTGTGACACCATAGCTCAGCCCTGATAACATACCAGCAGTCCACGAAGTACCCCTGACCCTGCAGTGTGACTGCACAACAGGGTGGGGATAAGGGAGCCTGGGGGCAGTGATTGTCTGTGAGGAACAAAGGGGACTTGGACCTGAGGCTGCATCTCAGTGGAGCGAGGGAAACAGTTGCTGGCACCTGCACAGGCAGCGCACTGGAGACAGCTCAGACCTCTGTCTGAAGCCAACATGAATGAGTGCCTGAACCAAGCCCCTGCCTTGCTTCTCTACTCGCCCACTCTGAGGCAAGGGTCCTGGTGCTGGGAGAGGAGAAAGCACGCACTTAAAGGAAACAGAGCCAGCCCTGGCCCAACCCTCAGAGCTTCTGCTCCAGCAAATTGAGATCAGACCCTGCCCCTGATAAGGTGGTGACAGCCACTGAGAAGAGGGAAAGTCCTGCCTTACACCCAGCTCTAGCCCCACCTTCTTCCAAAGTGATAGTTGCCAGCATACCCAGAGGAAAGAGGTGACTTGTGTCCATGTCAAATCTAGCTCTCCTATCATAGGTTGTGCACATGCAGTCTACATAGGGGTTCTCCCACACAAAAACACCCCTTCAAGACCGCAATTAGTAACTGTTTTGCCTAAAAGTGTAGAGGCAGTGAAAGTTAAGCAAATGAGAAGGCAGAGGAACTGGGCTTAATTGAAAGAGCAAGAGAAAAAACATGAAAAAATAAAGAGAAATAAACAACTTACCAGATAAAGAATCCAAAGGATTGGTAATAAGAATGTTAGTAAGGGAGAAGTATAGATGAACACAGTGAGAATTTTAACAAGGAACTAAGAAAGACTCAATCAGAAATAAAGAATTCAATAGCTGAAATATAAAACACACTAGAAGGAATGAATTGCAGCCTAAGTGATGTAGAAGAACTCGTAAGTGATCTGAATGATAGAATAATGAAAATCACCTAACCAACAAGAAGAAAAGCAGACTTTTTAAAATGAGAATAGTTTAAGAGATCTCTGAGATAACAGTAAACATACCAATGTTTGCATTATAAGGTGGTCCCAGAAGGAAAAGAAAAAGTGAAGAGGATCAAAAATGTACTGGAGGCAATTATGGCTGAAAAATTCTGTAACCTGAAGAGGGAAACAGATATATCCCGCTATGGAAGCAAAGAGGGTCCCAAATAGACCCACACCAAGACACATCATAATTAAAATGGCAAAAGGTAAAGAGAATTCTAAAGGCAGCAAGAGAAAAACAAAGAGTCATATATAATGTAATACCCATAAGGATGTCAACTTAGAAACTGAAGCTGAAAGTATTTTCCCTACATTCAGAAAGAAGACAAGGATGCTTACTCTTGCCAGTTCTACTTAACATAGTATTTGGGAGTCCTAGCCACAGCAGTCAGACAAGAGAAATAATTAAGAGTCATTCAGACTGGAAGGGAAGACGTAAAACTTCTTTATTTGCATATGACATGGTGCTATCTACAGAAAACCCTGAAGTCTCCACCAAAACAAACAAAAAAACTATTAGAATAAATGAATTCAGTAAAGTTGCAGGATACAAGATTAATATACAGAAATCTGTTGCTATTCTATGAAGTAATGAACTATCAAAAAGAGAAAAAATTTTTAAATCCCATTTAATATTACATCTAAAAGAATAAAATACCTAGGAATAAACTTAACCAAGGAAGTGAAAGACCTATACTCTGAAAACTATAAAACAGTGGTCCCCAACCTTTTTGGCACCAGGGACTGGTTTCATGGAAGACAATTTTTCCATGGCGGGGAGGAAGAGAATTGTTCAAGTGGTAATGCAAGCAATGGGGAGCGGCAGATGAAGCTTCGCTCGCTTGCCTGCCACTCACCTCCTGCTGTGTGGCCCAGGGGTTGGGGACCCCTGCTATAAAACACTGAGGAAGGAAATTGAAGATGATATAAAGAAATGGAAAGCTGTCCTGTGCTCTTGGATTAGAAGAAGTAATATGGTTTAAGTGGCTATATGACCCAAAGCAATCTACAGATTGTAATTCCTATCAAAATACCCAGGACATTTTTCACAGAACAAGAACAAATAATCCTAACATTTATATGGAACCACAAAAGACCCCAAATCTCCAGAACAATTGAGAAAAAAGAACAGAGCTGGGGCTATGACCCTCTCTGACTTCAGGCTATACTAAAAGCTACAGACATCAAAACAGCATGGCACTGGCACAAAAATAGACACAGTTCAGTGGAACAGAATAGAGAGCACCAAAATAAACCCATACATCTATGGTCAATTAATCTACAACAAAGGAGTCAAGAATATATAACAGAGAAGACAGTCTCTTCAATAAGTGGTGCTGGGAAAACTGGACAACTACATGTAAAACAATGAGATTAGAACATTTCCTTACACCGTATACAAAAATAAACGCAAAATGGATTAAAGACCTAATTGTGATACCTGAAACCATAAAACTCCTAGAAGAGAACACAGGCAGAACACTCTTTAACATAAATTGTAGCAATATTTTTTTGGATCAGTCTTCTAAATCAAAAGAAATAAAAGCAAAAAAAAAATTTAAATTAAAAAAAATGGAACCTAGTTAAACATAAATGCTTTTGCACAGCAAAGGAAACTATCAACAAAATGAAAAAATCTGTGAAATGGGAGAAAATTTTTGCAAACAATGCGACCAACAAGGAGTTAATACCCAAAATACATAAACAGCTCATGCAAATCAATATCAAAAAAAATGCAATCCAAAAGTATTCAGAAGACCCGAATAGAAATTTTTCCGAAGAAGACATACAGATAGCTAACAGGCACATGAAAAGATGTTCAACACTGCTAATCATTAGAAAATGCAGATCAAAACAACAATGAGAGATTATCTCATACCTGTCAGAATGGCTACCATCAAAAAAGTCTATAAATAACAAATGTTGGTGAGGATATGGAGTGAAGGGAACCTTCCTACACTGTTGTTGGGAATGTAAAGATGGGAATGTAAAGAGGTGCAGCCACTATGGAAAACAGTATGGAGGTTTCTTAAAAAACTAAAAATAGAACTACCATATGATCTAGCAATTCCACTCTTGGGTATATATCTGGAAAAAAATGAAAACAATAATTTGAAAAGATACACCCACCCCAGTGTTCATAGCAGCAATGTTTACAATAGCCAATATATGGAAGCAACCCTGGTGTCCATCAACAGATTAATGGGTAAAGAAGATGTGGTATACATATACAATGGAATATTACTCAGAGAAAGACAAATACTCTATGATATCACAATATATGGAACCTAAAAAATAAGCAAATATATATATATCAAAATAGAAACAGACTCACAGATAAACAGAAAACAACCTAGTGGTTACCAGTGGGAAGAGGGACAGGGAGAGGGCCAAGATAGGGGGCATGGGATTAAGAGATACAAACTAATAAGTATAAAATAAATAAACAATAAGGATATATGGTATAGCACAGGGAATTATAGCCATTATTTTATGATAACTTTTAATGGTGTATAATCTATAAAAATACTGAATCATTATGCTGTACGTCTGAAACTAATTTGTAAATCAACTACATTTCAATAAATAATCTGTAATAGGAAAAAATAGAGTTGATTTAGAATTTGTCTTCAGATAGATTATTCATCTAAAGCAAAGGTTGTGATTTACAATAATCTGGTTTCATTTCCCAATAGCTACTTATTTTCTAGACATTCCTAATGCAGATAAGTTCTGCAGAAATAATGAAGATCCAACACATTTCATTAGAAAATATCAACAATAAAATTATTAAGCAGATTGGAATTCAGAAGTGCCTGAAAATCCATACCATAATATGCTCTTTGTCTAGACTTCTAGAATGATGACGTTCCTTGAAATTGCTTAGTATTTTCATTTACCATTTACTAATTAAAATCTGAGAATTGTTGTCAAATACATAATATAAAATTACTGTTGGTTACCTTTTTATAAATGATGTTATGTAATTTTGTTTTAATTGGGAAGCTTAACAAGATCACCTCACCTTTAAGAACTTCCAAATCCAGCAATGATGAACCATGTCTGCAATTTGTTATTGTACTACAGGACAGCAACACCAAAATTATGTTACTTAGTAATGATTTAATTGTGAATATATAGGAATTTATATTTGAAATTAGATAGAAAAACATAATTAAGATTTCAGAAGTGGGCCAAGTAAATTTGAATTGTCAAAATAAAGATGTATAGATTACTTTAGAAATGGAAATAATATCTAATAAATACTGAAGTGAACCATTTAGACAGATGAGACCACTGAAACATACTAATTGGTGATTAAAACAAGATAAACATTTATTAAATGTGACTGATTTATTAGGCTATGTTGGACTAAACAAATGTAATTTGATATCTTATATGATTCTGGTACAGGCTTCATTAAATCTGATCTTGGATTTGAATGGATATGTTCCCTTCAGTTCTTAATCTCTTTGAAATATCGGTTTGATTCTTGGGAAGGCTCTAAAAGTCAGAGACTGAAGTCTCTTGATTATCAATGAGGCTGCTCTGCCATTACTGGCCAGAGAAGACAACCTGTCAAGAGGAATATCAACCTCTATAAGGGCAGAGATCCTTGTCATTACCAAGTACCTAGAATACTGCATGGCACATAGTGAGGACTCAAATAATATTTGTCTGCATCTAAATTACCCCTTAATTTATTCTTATATAAAATGAAGTGATTGAATCATATAAAATTCTCCCTAAATGGGATCTAAGATTCACCAGTTAGATATTAAAAGGCGTTATTCAAAAATAGATTCTAGGTCTCAAATATGTTTGGGATACAGGGAGCTAAACAAAATTAGTAGGCGTTCTTTACTGAAGGGCTTTTATATGTAACTATGCATTGCAAATATCCAAGAGAAGAAAAGAATGTATAACATTCTCAAATGTTTCTTTTTCCTATAAAGCATCTGTAAAAATAATAATACATAAATTACCATATTTTCCCCCATTCATTGGCTTATAAAAATGGTCTCTGTTCATTGTTCAATATTGCTCCATTTCAAAAATACTAACCATGTTCTTTCTTAATTCTTCTACAGCTACCTGGATTATACAGCAAAAGAAAGCTACTTTTTGTGGTTGTTCTGTTCTTACCAACAGGGTCAAATTAAAGCTGAGATTTGAAACAATTTTTGAAGGATTGCAAAATGTCATGAAAAACAATGGGCTTAAAGCAATCTTGAGAATGAAAAACGGAGCTGGAGGAATCAGGCTCCTGGACTTCAGACTATACTACAAAGCTACAGTAATCAAGAGAGTATGGTACTGGCACAATATCAGAAATATAGATCAATGGAACAGGATGGAAAGCCTGGAGATAAACCCACACACATATGGTCACCTTATCTTTGATAAAGGAGGCAAGAATATACAGTGGAGAAAAGACAGCCTCTTCAATAAGTGGTGGGAAAACTGGACAGGTACATGTAAAAGTATGAGATTAGAACACTCACTAATACCATTCACAAAAATAAATTCCAAATGGATTAAAGACCTAAATGTAAGGCCAGACAGTATCAAACTCTTAGAGGAAAACATAGGCAGAACACTCTATGACATAAATCACAGCAAGATCCTTTTTGACCCACCTCCTAGAGAAATGGAAATAAAAACAAAAATAAACAAATGGGACCTATTGAAACTTCAAAGCTTTTGCACATCAAAGGATACCATAAACAAGACCAAAAGAGAACCCTCAGAATGGGAGAAAATATTTGCAAATGAAGCAACTGACAAAGGATTAATCTCCAAAATATACAAGCAGCTCATGCAGCTCAATATCAAAAAAACAAACAACCCAATCCAAAAATGGGTAGAAGACCTAAATAGACATTCGTCCAAAGTAGATATATAGATTGCCAAGAAACACATGAAAGAATGCTCAACATCATTAATCATTAGAGAATGCAAATCAAAACTACAATGAGATATCATCTCACACTGGTCAGAATGGCCATCATCAAAAAATCTACAAACAATAAATGCTGGAGAGGGTATGGAGAAAAGGGAACCCTCTTGCGCCGTTGGTGGGAATGTAAATTGATACAGCCACTATGGAGGACAGTATGGAGGTTCCTTAAAAAACTAAAAATAGAACTACCATATGACCCAGCAATCCCACTACTGGGCATATACCCTGAGAAAACCATAATTCAAAAAGAGTCATGTACCACAATGCTCATTGCAGCTCTATTTACAATAGCCAGGACATGGAAGCAACCTAAGTTTCCACTGACAGATGAATGGATAAAGAAGATGTGGCATATATATACAATGTAATATTTTTCAGCCATAAAAAGAAACTAAATTGAGTTATTTGTAGTGAGGTGGATGGACCTAGAGTCTGTCATATAGAGTGAAGTAAGTCAGAAAGAGAAAAACAAATACCGTATGCTAACACACATATATGGAATCTAAGAAAAAAAAAAAGGTCATGAAGAACCTAGGGGCAAGACGGGAATAAAGACACAGACCTACTAGAGAATGGCCTTGAGGATATGGGGAGGGGGAAGGGTAAGCTGTGACAAAGTGAGAGAGTGGCATGGACATATATACATTATCAAACGTAAAATAGATAGCTAGTGGGAAGCAGCCGCATAGCACAGGGAGATCAGCTCGGTGCTTTGTGACCGCCTGGAGGGTTGGGATAGGGAGGGTGGGAGGGAGGGAGATGCAAGAGGGAAGAGATATGGGAACATATGTATATGTATAACTGATTCACTTTGTTATAAAGCAGAAACTAACACACCATTGTGAAGCAATTATACTCCAATAAAGATGTTTAAAAAAAAAAAAAAGCAATGGGCTTAATGCCCCATGTTAGGTAAATATGGTCTGGATGGCTAGCCCTACTCCTTAATTTACTTACCCTTTTAGAAGTGTGTTCATAACTCAGAAACAATCTAGTGTTGAGGAAAATAAAGGACCTGTCTTAATGTAGGATATATTCTTAAGTCACTAATGACATCTGGCCATTCATAAGATGCTAAACAAGCATGTATGGGTCTCATCTCTTAGGTGATATAAAAGGTTTTCTTGAATAACTGACTTTGATGCCTAGATCCAAGCCATTTGTGATCCAATATTTGTCTTTTGGGGGTTCCTAGGAAATCTCTTCTTTGGTAACGTAGGAAATTCTGGAAGTGCTAAAACCAACATCTTTCTCTCCTCAGATCCAGCTTCTGAAGAGTTCTAGATTCCCCTTTCTCTTCTCTCATTTTGCAGTGAGCTATCTGTGAGCTACAGTCACCTGACCCCCTGAACACTGGGTCTTTATTGAGGTGGTTGTTTCTGTAATCAGTCTGTCTGAGTAAAAATTAAAGTTCTACCATTTACTCTCTGAGAAACTAGTTTCTCTGACTCAATTCCTTCTTTTGGAGAGGACAATAACATTTTTTTAACCTCAAAATTATTGTGAGGGTTAAGTAAGGAATGGTACAAAGGGGGCTTAGTAGTGAGTTTAACACTAAATGAGTTTTCAGTGAATGTTTATTATTAATAAAATCCTCTATAATAGTCCTCCTACTCTCCAACACTGTGTTGACCTCTATCCCCAGGGACCTATACTCTTAACCTACTTCTTTCTAAGATTCTGAATGATACTGCCTTAACTAAATGAGATACAAGCAACTTTTGTTTCTCCACTAACATTTAGATATAGTGTTTACCATATGTAAACAAGCTGACAGCTTTGGCACCTACCAAAGGGAACACATATTCAGATGTGTGAAAAGGAGGATTTTGGGGGAAGGGAGAGCAGAGAAGATGGTAGGTGTTGAGAAATACTGAATTTTTCACACTGGTGGTTTGCACCAATTAGTCACCATTTAATTATTCACTAATATGTTTCATTTTGAGTCTACAAACTCACGTTTTTGCTACGTTTATATGACATGCCTAATCTGCAGCAGCATAGTTGATTTTTTTCCCCCCTGCCATATTAGCAAGTGATAGTCAAACAATTAATCACAGCTAGACTATGGTACTCTGAACAAGCTGTGAAAGAAGCTAAAATAACTAGACCAACTATGGCACAATCTGCTTATTTTCAGTTGTCTAAGCATGGCCTGAATCTCTCACTTCATTCAATTCTTTGTTGACTCTTACTTTCCTGGAATTTAGTTTTCCTGTTTTTATTGAATAATTAGGGGATGGTAAGAGAAACAGGGATATAACAAGTTAAGCATAGTTACTTGCCAGAATTGTATGGAAGATCCTTAGGAGACATGACAACTAGTTGTATCCAAGGCAGCAAATACACAGTGGACTAGCACTGTCCCTCAGACTCCTGATCAAAACCTTCTAGGCAAATTAATGAAGTGTCTGTCTGGCTTAAGTATTCAGTGTGTTGCCATGTCATTCTTTCCTTTATTATTTCTTTTCTTTTCCCAGGAGAAAACAAAGGAAAGGCTGCTGATCTCCACAGGGATCGTGCATGACAAATGTTATTCAAAAAGGTAAATTTACAAGGAAAATGTGTGTGACACCAAATGTGTGGAGAGACTTGGAAAGTGAGCAGCATGCCAGACAAAACTGTAACAAAGTAGCTAATGAGCAGTAACTTTCTAATGAGTAAAACCAAAGTGAAAAATGTAGATGAGGATTGGGCTGAAAATGTAATGGTAATCAAGTTAGCAAAGAGATTAATCCTAATCCTAATTTGTAGAGAATCCTAAATAAAAAGTAGAAAGCTTTGCTATTAGCAGCTGGACTAAAGAATGTTCTTTTTCCTTCCGCAAATTCTTCTCATAGTGAGAAGCTATCGGGGACACAGGATTGTCTGATCAGTGTCATCAGAGATTTTAAAAAAAAATTTTATTGGAGTATAATTGCTTTACAATGGTGTGTTTCTGCTTTATAACAAAGTGAATCAGCTATACATATACATATATCCCCATATTTCCTGCCCACTTTAGGAGTATCCATGAAAAAGCTTTTTTCACAATAATGTTCTTTCTGCCATAATGGTTTATTTTAACCTTGTCATATTTGGAATCTCATTTTGATTTACATGTATGTCTACCTTATTTTGGCTTTCCCAAAAACACCCTCTGAGACAAGGATTAGAGTAAAACTGGCAAAGAAGTGGTGAGGTAATATAGAAAATGGAAAGAGATGAAAAATCTACCATAGCAAGCTACTGAAACTTAATCTCACAGAGAAATTCTGGGAAATGATAAAAACACATGGCTTAAGCCCAAAGAGAGCTGTGTGGTTGACAGGGTCTTCGTGCTCTGGCTGGGTGTAGGCATGTGCCTCTGAGGTGACAGAGCCAAGTTCAGGGCATAGGGCCACCAGAGAACTCCTGGCTCCATGTAATATCAAATGGCAAAAGCACTCCCAGAGATCTCCATCTCAATGCTAAGACCCACCTCCACTCAACAACCAGCAAACTACAGTGCTGGACACCCTATGTCAAACAACTAGCAAGACAGGAGCACAAACTCACACATTAGCAGAGAGGCTGCGTAAAATCATAATAAGTTCACAGTCACCCCAAAACACACCACCGGACGTGGTCCTGCCCACCAGAAGGACAAGGTCCAGCCTCATCCACCAGACACAGGCACCAGTCCCCTTCACCAGGAAGCCTACACAACCCACTGAACCAACCTGGGCCACTGGAGGCAGACAACAAAAACAATGGGAACTACGGACCTGCAGCCTGCAAAAAGGAGACCCCAAACACAGTAAGTTAAGCAAAATGAGAAGACAGAGAAATACACAGCAGATGAAGGAGCAAGGCAAAAACCCACTAGATCAAATAAATGAAGAGGAAATAGGCAGTCTACCTGAAAAAGAATTCAGAGTAATGATAGTAAACATGATCTAAAATCTTGGAAATAGAATGGAGAAAATACAAGAAATCTTTAAAAAAGGATCTAGAAGAACTAAAGTACAAACAAAAAATGTTAAACAACACAATAAATGAAATTAAAAATTCTCTAGAAGAAATCAATAGCAGAATAACTGAGGCAGAGGAATGGATAAGTGACCTGGAAGATAAAATAGTGGATAAAACTACCACAGAGCAGAATAAAGAAAAAAAAATGAAAAGAATTAAGGACAGTCTCAGAGACCTCTGGGACAACATTAAATAAACCAACATTAGAATTATAGGGGTTCCAGAAGGGACTGAGAAAATATTTGAAGAGATTATAGTTGAAAACTTCCCTAATATGGGAAAGGAAATAGTCAATCACATCCAGGAAGTCCAGAAAGTCCCATACAGGATAAATCCAAGGAGAAACATGCCAAGACAGGTATTAATCAAACTAACAAAAATTAAATACAAAGAAAAAATATTAAAAGCAGCAAGGGAAAAGCAACAAATAACATAAAAGGGAATCCCCATAAGCTTAACAGCTGATCTTTCAGCAGAAACTCTGCAAGCCAGAAGGGAGTGGCAGGACATATTTAAAGTGATGAAAGGGAAAAACCAACAACAAAGAATACTCTACCCAGCAAGGATTTCATTCACATTCAACAGAGAAATTGAAACCTTTACAGTCAAACAAAAGCTAAGAGAATTCAGCACCACCAAACCAGCTTTACAACAAATGCTAAAGGAAATTCTCTAGGCAGGAAACACAAGAGAAGGAAAAGACCTACAATAACAAACCCAAAACAATTAAGAAAATGATAATAGGAACATACATATAAATCATTATCTTAAATGTAAGTGGATTAAATGCTCCAACCAAAAGACATAGATTGGCTGAATGGATACAAAAACAAGACCCATATATATGCAGTCTACAAGAGACCCACTTCAGACCTCGGGACACATACAGACTGAAAGTGAGGGGATGGAAAAAGATATTCCATGTAAATGGCAATCAAAAGAAAGCTGGAGCAGCAATTCTCATATCAGACAAAACTGACTTTAAAATAAAGATTACTATAAGAGACAAAGAAGAACACTACGTAATGATCAAGGGATCAATCCAAGAAGAAGATATAACAATTGTAACTATTTATGCACCCAACATAAGAGCACCTCAATACATAAAGCAAATGCTAGCAGCCATAGAAGGGGTAATTGACAGTAACACAATCATAGTAGGGGACATTAACACCCCACTTTAACCAGTGGACAGATCATCCAAAATGAAAATAAATAAGGAAATGCAAGCGTTAAATGACACATTAAACAAGATGGACTTAATTGGTATTTACAGGACATTGCATACAAAAACAACAAAGTACACTTTCTTCTCAAGTGCTCATGGAACATTCCCCAGGATAGATCCTATCTTGGGTTACAAATCAACCCTTGGTAAATTTAAGAAAATTGAAATCATATCAAGTATCTTTTCCGACCACAATGCTATGAGACTAGCTATCAAATACAGGAAAAAAATCTGTAAAAAATACAAACACATGGAGGCTAAACAATACACTACCAAATAACCAAGAGATGACTAAAGAAATCAAAGAGGAAATCAAAAAATACCTAGAAACAAATGACTGAAAACATGATGACCCAAAACCTATGGGATGCAGCAAAAGCAGTTCTAAGAGGGAAGTTTATAGCAATACAATCCTACCTCAAGAAATAAGAAAAGTCTCAAATAAACAACCTAACCTTACACCTAAAGCAATTAGAGAAAGAAGAACAAAAAAAACTCCAACATTAGCAGAAGGAAAGAAATCATAAAGATCAGATCAGAAATAAATGAAAAATAAATGAAGGAAACAATAGCAAGATCAATAAAACTAAAAGCTGCTTCTTTGAGAAGATAAACAAAATTGATAAACCATTAGCCAGACTCATCAAGAAAAAAAGGGAGAAGACTCAAATCAACAGAATTAGAAATGAAAAAGGAGAAGTACGAACTGACACTGCAGAAATACAAAGGATCATGAGAGATTACTACAAGAAACTATATGCCAATAAAATGGACAAACTGGAAGAAACGCACAAGTTCTTAGAAAAGCACAACCTTCTGAGACTGAACCAGGGGGAAATAGAAAATATTTCCTGAGTGCTGAAATTGAAACTGTGATTAAAAATCTTCCAACAAACAAAAAGCCCAGGAACAGATGGCTTCACAGGCGAATTCTATCAAACATTTAGAGAAGAGCTATCACCTATCCTTCTTAAGCTCTTCCAAAATACAGCAGAGGGAGGAACACTCCCAAACTCATTCTACAAGCCCACCATCACCCTGATATCAAAGCCAAAGATGTCACTAAAAAAGAAAACTACAGGCAGGTATCTATGATTAATAGAGATGCAAAAATCCTCAACAAGATACTAGCAAACAGAATACAACAGCACAGTAAAAGGATCATACACCATGATCAAGTGGGGTTTATCCCAGGAATGCAAGGATTCTTCAATATACACAAATCAATCAATGTGATACACCATATTAACAAATTGAAGGATAAAAACCATATGATCATCTCAATAGATGCAGGAAAAGCTTTCAACAAAATTCAACACCCATTTATGATACAAACCCTCCAGAAAGTAGGCATGGAGGGAAATTACCTCAACATAATAAAAGCCATATATGACAAACCCACAGCCAATATCATTCTCAATGGTGAGAAACTGAAACCATTTTCTCTAAGAACAGGAACAAGGCAAGGTTGTCCACTCTCACCACTATTATTCAACATAGTTTTGGAAGTTTTAGCCACAGTATTCAGAGAAGAGAAAGAAATAAAAGGAATCCAAATCAGAAAAGAAGAAATAATACTGTCACTGTTTGCAGATGACATGATACTACACATGGAGAATCCTAAACCTGCTACCAGAAAACTAGTAGAGCTGATCAATGAATGTGGCATAGTAGCAGGATACAAAATTTATGCACAGAAATCTCTGGCATTCCTATACACTAATGATGAAAAATCTGAAAGAAAAATTAAGGAAACACTCCCAATTACCTTTGCAATACAAAGAATAAAATACCTAGGAATAAACCTACTTAAGGAGACAAAAGACCTGTATGCAGAAAACTATAAAACAGTGATGAAAGAAATTAAAGATGATACAAACAGATAAATATACCATGTTCTTGGATTGGAAGAATCAACATTGTGAAAATGACTATACTACCCAAAGCAATCTACAGATTCAATGCAATCCCTATCAAACTACCAATGGCATTTTCCACAGAAATAGAACAAAAAATTTTCACAATTTGTATGGAAACACCAAAGAACCTGAATAGACAAAGCAATCTTGAGAAAGAACAACGGAACTGTGGGAATCAGGCTCCTGGACTTCAGACTATACTACAAAGCTACAGTAATCAAGACAGTATGGCAGTGGCACTAAAACAGAAATATAGATCAATGGAACAGGATGGAAAGCCCAGAGATAAACCCACACACATATGGTTCCCTTATTTTTGATAAAGAAGGCAAGAATATACAATGGAGAAAAGACAGCCTCTTCAATAAGTGGTGCTGGGAAAACTGGACAGCTACTTGTAAAAGAATGAAATTAGAGCACTCCCTAACACCATACATAAAAATAAACTCCAAATGGATTAAAGATGTAAATGTAAGGCCAGACAGTATCAAACTCTTAGAGGAAAACATAGGCAGAACACTCTATGACATAAATTACAGCAAGATCCTCTTTGACCCCCCTCCTAGAGAAATTGATATAAAAACAAAAATAAACAAATGGGACCTAATGAAACTTAAAAGCTTTTGCACAGCAAAGGGAAACATAAACAAGACAAAAAGACAACCCTCAGAATGGGAGAAAATATTTGCAAATGAAGCAACTGACAAAGGATTAATCTCCAAAATTTACAATAGCTCATGCAGGTCAATTTTTAAAAAAACAAACAACCCAATCCAAAAATGGGCAGAAGACCTAAATAGACATTTCTCCAGAGAGTATATACAGATTTCAAACAAACAAATGAAAGGATGCTCAACATCAGTAATCATTAGAGAAATGCAAGTCAAAACTATAATGAGGTATCACTTCACACCAATCAGAATGGCGATCATCAAAAAATCTATGAACTATATATGCTGGAGAGGATGTGCAGAAAGGGGAACCCTCTTGAACTGTTGGTGGGAATGTAAATTGATACAGCCACTATGGAGAACAGTATGGAGGTTTCTTAAAAAACTAAGAATAGAACTAGCATACAACCCAGTATTCCTACTACTGGGCATATATCCTGAGAAAACTGTAATTCAAAAAGAGTCATGTACCACAATATTCATTGCAGCTCTACAATAGCCAGGACGTGGAAGCAACCTAAGTGTCCATTGACAGATGAATGGATAAAGAAGTTGTGGCACATATATACAATGCAATCTACCTTTACTGAGGTTATAGTGTATTTAGATTCTCCCCAAAGAACTAAAGGATGTGACATAATTCAGTTAAACAAAATCTATAAAAGATCTGTATAGTCTTCCCAGTAGCTTCTAAGGAGGAGATACTAAAACTTGCATTAGTTTTATTTCCTTCCTGGTAGTTTCAACCAGTGAGTATATAAAGTTATGTAGAGATTTTAAATATGAAGAACAGAGCAGATATCCACAGTCTATCCAGACTCATTATAGGAAGTACTGGCTAATTATGTCTTTAGTTGTAGCCTTTGATACTATTTTTTAATTAATTAAAAATATAAAAGAACCTATGTTGTGCCAGGCATTAAGTTACACTCTGGCGATACAAAGATTAACAGTACATGATTTCTAGCTTCAGGGAGATTACAGACTGTCTGGGAGAATGACAAACAAAGAGACAAGAACAACAAGAGTAGTGCCAGAGCTAGGGTGTGCAGTAAAATAGCACATGACCTACATTGTTATTTATATAGCATCAGATGCTGTTTCTGACATTTTGGGAGGCAATATTTTAAAAGCAGAAATATTTACTACCTTAACTATGGTTGAATTGAACTACCTGTGACTGTGTTCAAAATGATATGGTCCTGTCAGAATAGTAATTTTAAACATCTGTCTGTCTGGTACAGATGTAACAACTTGTCCACACCCTTGGTGCACAAAAATGAATTCAGAGCTACCATAGTCCTTACAGCAGCCTTACCAAAATCATTCTCCCTAACAAGTCTCTTTACATGACCCTTAGATATGGAAAGATTGGGTAAAGCTATCTGTTACACATTCAACCAAAACTATAATCTTTGTTTAGAGAGTCTTAGCTAGGGTCCAAGACTGATAATGCCAGTAACTCAACCATAGCGCAGCATTTTAATTAGAAAGAACTCTGCTCCACCAGTCTCACTTCTGGGTATCTAGAAAAGGACAATGCCCTCCCCACAGAAGCAGGCTTTACTCTGCTTTGAGAAGTTCAAAATAGATATGGGGACAATTTTTAGGCCTACTTTCAGGATTTGGTTAATTATTGGATATACATATTAGGCAGAACACTTAACCTAAATTTGTCACATCTGTTTAAGTTCTGAAATCCCTGGATAAAATTTAACAAAGAACTCTTCACATTTGTATAGATCTGAAGTGGAAATGGTTGCCTCCCTTTAAGATCTCAAGATGAGTATATAAATACTGGTTTTCAAAACAGACACAGGAGTTGGAAGAGTAAGGAGAAACTAAGCCAAGAGTGAAGCCAGCATCATCGCACCATGAATAGCTCCCTTTTTCTCTCCCCCTTTGATTTACAACTAATTGGACATCCATAGCCAGAAGAAGGAAAAAAAAAAAAAAAAACACCTCTGCACAGCATATCAGTACGATCAAGAGATCCATCCACCTGTGCACCTGAAAGGGGATAGATGAGACCATGGAGGAGACAGCAGAGTGAGATAAGTGTCAGTGGAGCTGGCACCAGGAGAGATGGTGAGAGCAGAGGTGGCAGCTGGTCCAGCAATGAGACAGCACAACCTTTCTGGCAGAAGAGATGGAGGGTGAAGGTGGTGAGTGGGGGTCAGTCACATGCACTGCAGCTGGAGGGACCAGTTGCTCTCTCCAAAGAGAGAGTGCAGAGATGGAGGGAGGGAGGCAAAGGAAAGTCGTTAGACAAAGATAACTGAAGGAAAGCATCTCCTGCTATCTGCTCTGGGAGTTAAGAGGAACACCCATGGACCTCTGGGACCCCCAACTTGAGGATCCCCCTACCGGGCCATGGGAATGCCCAAAGCCCCAAGTGCCAAGTACACACTTTCCCCCTACTCTACCACCACCCCACCTTTTTTTTTAATGCACATGCTACCAAACTTAATGGTGAGTCAGCTATAGTTAAGAGAGACCAAAAACTCATGCTATAGCACCACTTTCTGGAAAACAAAAGGAAGGCTAACTAGCAACCTGTTGAACTGTTAGAATCAAAGTAAACAAATAAATAAGAAAAGTGTGTGCTACTTCACATGTGGCAGCAGAAGCTGCCAGCTAAACACTATGAAAAATCACAGTAATATGGTATCACAAAATGAAAATGAAAATTTTCTAGCAACTGACCCCAAAGATGTGGAATGTTGTAATCTAACTGGTAAAAATGTTTAAACAGCTGTTATTAAGAAATACAGTGATCTCAGGAGTAAAATTAAAAAACAGAAGGAGTATTTTACCAAAGAGGTTGAAATTCTAAAAAAGAACCAAATAAATTCTGGAGCTGAAGAACTCAGTAAGATGAAGGATGCATTGGAAATAGAGAAGATCATATAAAAGAGAGAATTAATGAGCTTGAGAATAGAAATATAGAAATGATTCAGGTGGAAGAGGAGAGAGAACTAAAAAGTTAAGAAAACCTACAAGAATTATCTGACTCTATTAGAAAAGCCAACTTAGGAATGAGTATCCCAGAAGAAGAAGATAGATGGGAGCAGAGGGTGTATTTAAATAAATAATAGCTGAGAACTTCCCAAACTTGGGGAAGGAACTAGATATATAAGTCCGTGAAGCTAACAGAACATCTTATCTCAACACAAAAAGACCTTAACCAAGACACACTATATTAAAACTTTCAAAAGTCAACAATTAAATAATTTTAAAGGCAGCCAGGGGGGAAAAAAAAGAAAGTAACTTACAAAGGTACGCCCATAAGGCTATAAACAGATTTCTCAGCAGAAACCCTACAGACCAGAAAAGAGTGCAATGACATATTTAAAATATTGATTAAAAACTGCCAGCTAATACTCTTGAGATATGAAGAAGTAAAGGTTTTCCCAAAGAAAAGCTGAGGGAGTTCACCACACCATAACACGTGCCTTATAAGAAATGTTGAATTCTTCAAGCTTAATCAAAGTTTTCTGTGCTTTCATCTTTTTGTTTAAGATGATAAATTGTCAGAATTAGAATACTGCAACTTTTTTTTTGGAATAGTATATTAAACTCTTAACTATAGCATAAAGGTTAAAGGAAAAGAGCATTAAAAATAACTATACCTACTCCAACTTAGTAACAAAATTATAGCATAAAAAAGATAATTTGTGACATTAAAAATATAAAAGGGGAACAGTAAAAGGATGGAAACTTTATAGGCAAATGAAGATACATTGCTATCAGCAGAAAAAGGATAATTCTATCTATGAGATGTTTTATGTAAACTGGAAAAAAGTCTAGAGCAGAGAAATGAAACTTAAAGGGGAGACTGAGCAAATCACCATGGAAAACCACCAACTTACAAAGGTAGACAGAAACAGAGGAAAAAGAAACTATGGAGAGACAAAATAACCAGAAGATGAACGATTAAATGTCAGTAGTAAATCCTTACACATTAATAATCACCCTAAACATAAATGGATTGAACTGACCAATCAAAAGGCACAGAGTGGCTGGATGGATAAAAAATAATAATAAAATGAAAACAGAAAACAAGACTCAACTATGTCCTGCCTACAGAAGACTAATTGCAGCTCTAATGGCACACATAAACCCATAGTGAAAGGATGGAAGATGATATTCCAAGCAAATGGAAATGAAGAGGAGGCAGGTATAGCCAGACTTCTGTCAGACAAAATAGACTTTAAGCAAAAAAAAAAACAGTAATGAGGAACAAGGAAGGCCATTATATAATGAAAAAGGGGTCAGTACCTCAAGAAGATATAAGAATCATACGTATTTATGCTCCCAACACCCAAGCACTGAAATATATTAAGATCTTAATAACAAATATTAAGGGATAAAAAAAACCAAATAATTTCAGGGGACTTCAGTATTTCACTTTAGCAATGGATAGATCATCCAGACAGAAAATCAACAAACACTGGAATTGAACCACAGTTTAAAACAAACTTTAAAAAGACAACCTATGAACTAGGAGCAAATGATGTGATTGACAAAGGCTTAATTTCCCAAACAAACAGCTCATACAATTCAGTAACAAAGAAACAAACAACCCAATTGAAAAATCAGCAGAAGACCTAAGTAGACATTCCTCCAAAGAAGACATATAGATGGCCAATAGGCACATGAAAAGATGTTCATTATCGCTAATTATTAGAGAAATGCAAATCAAAACTAAAGTGAGGTACCACCTCACACCAGTCAGAATGGCCATCATTAAAAAGTCTACAAATAATAAATGTTGGAGGGGGCTTGGAGAAAAGGGAACCCTCCTACACTGTTGATGGGAATGTAAATTGGTACAGTGATTGTGGAAAACAGTATGGAGGTTCCTTAAAAAGCTAAAAATAGAGTTGCCATATGATCCAGCAATTCCACTCCTGGGCATATACCCAGATAAAACTATAGTTCGAAAAGATATGTGCACCCCTGTGTTCATAGCAACACTATTTACAATAGCAAAGACATGGAAACAACCTAAATGTCCACTGACATATGAATGAATAAAGAAGATGTGGTGTGTGTGTGTATATATATACACACACACACATATATATATATACATATAAATATATGTATACACACACATGCATACACACACACACAATGGGATATCACTCAGCCATAAAAAAGAATTAAATAATGCCATTTGCAGCAACATGGATGGATCTAGAGATCATCATACTAAGTGAAGTAAGTCAGAAAGAGAAAGACAAATACCATATGATATCACTTATATGTGGAATCTAAAATACAACACAAATGAACATATCTATGAAACAAAGCCTCACAGACATGGAGAACAGACTTGTGGTTTCCCAGGGGGAGAGGGGATAGGGGAAGGAAGGATTGGGAGTTTGCGATTAGCAGATGCAAACTAGTATATATAGGATGGATGATAACCAAGGTCCTACTGTGTAGCACAGGGAACTATATTTAATATTCTATGATAAACCATAATGGAAAGGAATATGAAGAAGAACAAATGTATATTTTATATATATATATATATATATATATATATATGAGTCACTTTGCTGTACAGCAAAAATAACATTGTAAACCAACAATGCTTCAATAAAATTAAAAGAACTTAATATAAATATACAGAACATTCCATGCAACAGTAGGAGAATACACATTCTTCTCAAGTGCACAAGGAACATAATCCAGGAAAGATCTTATCATAGGTCACCAAACAAATCTTAGAAATTTAAGAAGATTGAAATCAAACCAGCTATCTTTACTGACCACAATGGTATAAAACTAGAAATCAACAACAAGAGGAAATTGAGAAGGTGTACAGGTATGTGAAAACTGAGCACACTCCTAAACAACCATGGGAGGGGGGGTGGGATGAATTGGGAGACTGGGATTGACATATATACACTGTTTGTTACATATAAAATGGATAACTAATGAGAACCTACTGTATAGCACAGGGAACTCTACTTAGTGCTCTGTGGTGACCTAAATGGGAAGGGAAACTAAAAAAGAGGGGAAATATATATATATATATATATATATATATATATAAAACTGATTCGCTTTGCTGTACAGCAGAAGATAACATGATATTTTAAAGCAACTATATACACCAATAAAAGTTTTAAAACAGGGAAATAAAAACTTACCATGAAACAAATGAAAATGAAGACAACATATCAAATATGGTGGGATGCAGCAAAAGCAGTTCTAAGACTAAAGTTTATAGCAATAAATGTATATATTAAGAAATTAGAAAGAACTCAAACAACCTAACTTTATACCTCAAGGAACTAGAAAAAGAACAAATTAAGTTCAAAGTTAGCAGAAGGAAGGAAACAATAAGGATCAGAGCAGAGATAAATGAAACGGTGACTAGAAAAACAACAGAAAGACTCAACAAAACTAAGATCTGTTTCTTCAGAAAGATATAATTGACACATATTTAACTAAACTAAGCAAAGAAAACGACTGATATAAAATTAGAAATGAAAGTGGAGATGTTACAAGTGATACTACAAATGCATGGAATCATAAGAGACTATTATGAACAATTATTTGCCAGTACATTAATTACATAACCTAGAAGAAATGGTACATTTCTAGAAACACAACCTACTACGACTGAATCAGGAAGAAATAGAAAATCTGAATAGACCAATTACAAGTAAAGAGATTGAATCAGTAATCAAAATACTCAACACAGAAAACTCCAGAGCAGACAGCTTCACTGGAGAATTATAGCAAACATTTAAAGAAGAAATAACACCAGTCCTCCTTAAATTATTCCAAAATATTGAGGAGGAGGGAACACAAACTCATTCTATAAGGTCAGCATTACTTTGATACTAAACCCAGGATACCACAAGAAAACTAAAAACTAATATCCCTGATAAACATAGATGCATTAATTCTCAACAAAATTTCAGGAAACCAAATTCATAACACAGTAGAAAGACTATACACCATGACCAAATAGGATTTTTCCCTGGGATAGAAGGATAGTTCAACATATGCAAATTAATAAATGTAATACATCATATCAACAAAATGAAAAATAAAAATCACATGATCATCTTAATAGATGTTGAAAAAACATTTGGCAAAATACAACATTCTTTCCTTAAAAACAAAACAAAACAAAAAACACTTAGCAGAAGGAACATACCTCAACATACTGAAGGCCATATACAACAAACTCACAACTAACATTATACTCAATTCAGAGAAACTGAAAGGGTTTTTCCTAAGATCAAGAACAAGGCATAGATGCCCACTCTCACCACTCCTATTCAGTATAGTACTTTAAGTCCTAGCTAGAGCAATTAGGCAAGACAAAAAATTAAAATGCCAAAAACTCTGTCAAAAGAAAACTGTTGGGGTTAATCAACGAATTCAGTAAAGTGGCAGAATATAAAGTCAACATACAGAAATCAGTTGTATTCCTCTACACTAATGATGAAGCCTCTGAAAAAAAAATAAAGAAAATCATCCCATTCACAGTAGTATCAAAAATAATGCTTCCAGATTTCAAACTATACTACAAAGCCATAGTAATAAAAACAGTATGGTACTGACACAAAAGTAGACACATTGACCAATGGAACAGAATAGAGAACCCATGATTAAATCCTGGCATATATGGTCAACTAATATTTGACAAGGGAATCAAGGATACCCAATGGGGAAAGGATAGTCTTTCAATAAATAGTGCTGGGGAAAATTGGAGAAACACATGCAGACCAATGATTTTGGACCCCTATCTCACACTACTTACAAAAACTAACTCAAAATGGATCAAAGACTTAAACGTAAAGCCTGATATAAGAAAACTGGGGGAAGAAGCCCATCAATATTGGTCTTGGCAATAATTTTGGAGGCATGATGCCAAAAGCACAAACAACAAAATTTAAAAAAAACAACAAATGGGACTACAAACTCAAAAGCTTCTGCAGAGCAAAATAAACAACAAAATGAAGACAATCTACAGAAAAGGAGAAAAATTTTGCAAACCATATATCGGATAAGGGGTTCATATCCATATAAAGAATTCCAGCAGCTCAGTAACAACAAAAAAAGCCAACCTGATTTAAAAATGAGCAGAACTAATTGACATTTCTCCAAAGAGAATATAAAAATTTCCAGCAGACACATGAAAAGATGCTCAACATCACTAATCATCAGGAAATGTGGATCAAAACCACAGTGAGGTATCACTTCACCTGTTAGAATGACTGTCATCAAGAAGACGAGATAGCAGGTGCTGGCGAAGATGTGGTGAAAAGTAAACTCTAATATATTGCTATAGGAATGTAAATCGGTCCAACCACTATGGAAAAAAAATATGGAGGTTCCTCAAAAAATTTAAAATAAATCTACCATACAGTTAAGCAATTCCATCTCTGGGTATATACCCAAAAGAAAGGATTTTAACAAGATATGCACATTCCCATATTTGATGCAGCATTATTCATAATGGTCAAGTTATGGAAACAACCGAAATGCCCGTCAACAGTTGAATGGACAAAAAAAAAAAAAAAAAAAAAAGAGATGTGGTACATATGCACAATGGAATATTATTCAACCATGAGAAAAGAAGATATACTCCCATTTGCAGCAGTGTGGGTGGACCTTGGGCATGTTATGTTAAAGACAATAATAAGTCAGACAGAGAAAGACAAGTACTGTATGATATCACTTATACGTGGACTCTAAAAAACTTAAGCCTGTAGACAGTGGAGAACAAAATAGTGGTTACCAGTTGTTACTGAGGGTTACTTGGTTTAAGGGTACAAACTTGAACCAAGTCGTAAATAAGCCATAGAGATCTAGTGCACAGTATAATAACTATTGACAGTAATGATATACTGTGGTTATGTAATGTGATAAATATCACTACATGGGCAATTATATTAAAATATATAAATGTATCAAAGTAACATGTTGTACACTAAACTTGCACAATGTAACACATCAAACTTATTCAATTAAAAAAATCAAGTCAAAAAAGAAACTAAGCTCTAGATCTACCTATCATTTTGTGACTTTACCTAAGTCAAAAGAAAAAAAAAAAAACTGTGAAGACTGACTAAATGGTTCCTAAGATTTCTTCCAACTCTGATATTTTATTTCTTGCTGATTTTCAATACAGAGATACAAAACGCAAAATTAAGTATGTCCATGTAGAAGAGAGCAGACAGTTTTCTTTAAGAATAGTAGAGAGCCCACACTAGACCTGACTTAGAAAAGTGAAGGCTGATTGGGAAGGGACCCAAGCAGTGCAGCTGTCTGAAGGAGCCAATTAGGAATTTCAGTTTAACTCCAGGAAACAGCCTTTCTTAGGCCTAATAATTTAAAAGGTAGAATAAGAAAATGATGTGCCAAACTCTGTGAGGTATATATTTTATACATAGTATCTCATTTAATCTTCAAAATAATGAATTTATCTCCATTTTACAAGTAATAAAATCAAGGCTCAGAAAAATTAGGTAATTTACCCAATATCACAAACTAATGAATTTTGAAACCAAGATTTAACAGTAGTATTCACAATCCCACTCATTACAACTAAAAACTTTTGACAAAACAAAACAAAAATAGCCAACTATCTGAGGAGTTGAAAACTACAGAAGCAGGCAGAATGTGAAGGGCAACAAACCTTGGAGAGGTAACCTACATGGAGATAATTTCCTATTTTTTTTTCCCTCATAGCTCTGCCTCAGGAAGCAGCCTCATTTGGAGACTACTATGGGCAACTAATACTTTGATAAAGACCCAGCTATCTTTCTAGCCAGAGAAACCACAGAATGGAACCTGAGCATCTGGAGAGTAAGGAGGAAATCCTGGAAGGATTAGAACAACAAAAGGGGACCCTCAACTTCTGTACAAGAACCCGTATAAATCTTACTCTAGACCATGAACCACACGTATTAACTAACATGAAATAACATAGGCTGGGAGAATTGAATTAAGACATGAACAACATCCCACCAAGTGAAACCAAATTTATAGTCTTAGTCTAACCAGACTGCTGAAAAACTATAAACCTGAACATTCTCCAAAGGATTATAACAAGACTGCAAGCCTACACAACATCACATTCAAAATTACTCAACATATAAATAACCAGAAAAATTTTGACCAATTCTCAAAAGACATGGCAATCAAATGAGATAAGAATGATCCACTCTTAAAAGAAATGATCTAATATGAAGAACAGAAAGAAAACTAGTTTTTTTTTTTAATGAACAGAGAGTTAAGTTGGTGGACACTATAAAATGATCAAAAATGTAATTGCAGTCCCAGAGCAAGAGTACAAGGAGATTGGAGTAAAAATGTATATTTTGATTAATAATGGTCTAGGCCTTCCCAACTTGTGTATGCCATAACTTTGTAGATTCAGTTAGCTCCTTAACCCCATGTAGGTTAAATAAAAGAAAATTATATCTAAGAAAATCATGATCAAACTGATGAAAATCAAAGCTAAATACTATCTTAAAAGTAACTAGAGAAAATCGACATGTTTTATTCAGGGAAGCAATATTTCCAAAAAACACAGATTAAATAGATACATTTTTTTAGAAAGAATGGGGGCCAGAAGACAGTGGAACATCTTTAATATACTAAAATACTTTTTAAACCTGGCAACTCAAACTATCAATACTTTAAACTTTGTACAATGAATGCATCTTTTAATAATGAAGGTAAAATAAACACATTTTATGTAAAGAAACACTAAGATAATTTGATTCAGACAGAACCTACTCTACAGTAAATTCTAAAGAAAATTTTTTCAAACTAAAAGAAAATGGTATGAGAGAAACTTGCAACTTCAGGAACAAATAAGAGTATCATACTAAGTGAAGTAAGTCAGACAGAGAAAGACATAGCATATAATATCACTTATATGTGGAATCTAAAAAATGATACAGATGAATGAACTTATTTACCAAACAGAAATAAACTCACAGACATGGAAAACAAGCTTATGGTTACCAAAGGGGAAATGGGGTAGGAAAGGGATAAATTGGGCATTTGGGATTAACAGATTATACACTGCTACATAGAAAATAGATATCAACAAGGATTTACTGTATAGCACAGGAAACTATATTTAATATATTGTAATAACCTAAAATGGAAAAAAAGAATAGATATATATGTATAACTGAATCACTTTGCTGTCCATCTGAAGCTAACAACCTTGTAAGTCAACTCTACTTCAACTTTAAAAAAAAAAGAAATGGTAAATATATGAATAGATATAAAATATAACTCTTTGTGTTCTTTAAAACGCAAATGACTGCTTAAAGCAAAAATTATAACATTGTCTGGTGGTGTTTTCAATGTATATAGGTATCATACATACCACCTCAGTAAGACAAAAGACAGCAGAAGGGAAGGACAGGACATTTATCCTTTCCGGTTGCAAAATTTCTACATTTTACGTGAGCTAGTGCAATATTAACTCTAAGTAGACAGATGTTATATATACGAAAGAACTGTGTGCCCTACCAGTGTTGTAGCAATGGTATATACAGTTGACCTTTGAATGATGCGGGGGTTAATCTGCATATGATTTATGGTCAGCCGTATGTACCTGTGGTTACTTTGCATCTACAGATTCAACCAACCGTAAACCGTGTAGTACTGTAGTATTTACTGCTGAAAAATTTCCACATATAAGTGGACCTGTTGCAATCAAAACCTGCATTGTTCAAGGGACAACTGTGTGTGTGTGTGCGTGTATACACACACACAACCTTTCTTTGCATGGTTTAAATATTTTTATAATTGTGTGATAATTTAATTATTGGATTTTGGCTTCGTGTGTGTATGTGTGTGTGTATATATATATATTTTTTTTTTAAAGGATGAAACACATACCAAAAATATTCTCTAACCACATTTGGAATTAAATTAGAAATCAGTAATAAGATATCTAGGTAATCCCAACTGTCTGCAAATTAATAATACCATGGGTTAAAGAAGAAATCGCAAGATGAAATATTTTGAACTAAAAGGTATTAAAAACACAGCACACAATAATTTGTGAAAGGCAGCTAAAGTAGTACATAGAGGGGCATTTATAAGCTTCAATACATATTTTAGTGGAAAAAAAAGAATGATCTAAAATAAATTACTTATATATCCACATGAAGAAGTCAGAAGAGTAAATTAGCCCAAGGTAAGTAGAAGTAAGAAAATAATAATGGTAGTAATAATAATAGCAGAAATCAGTAAAAGAAAAAATTAATACAGAAAGTTTCCAAAAGCCAAAAGTTGGTTCTTTGAAAAGATCATCAAAATCAGCATAGCCCTAGTTGGAATAAACAAGAAAAAAGAGAGAAAACACAAATTACCAATATCAACACTAAAAAAAGAAGTTATCACCAAAAATCCTATACACAAAAATGGTACTAACAACATAGCAATAACAACAGGCAAGAAATTAAATAACTTCGATGAAATGTACAAATGTATTAAAAGCACAAGTTATCAAAATAACACAAGAAGAAATAGAAAATGTGACTAGCCTTATAGCTATTATAGGAATTTATTTTGTTATCAAAAACCTTTTCTAAAAGAAAGCTCCAGACCCAAGTATTTTCACTAGTGAATTCTATGAAACACTCTAGAAAGAAAAATTTTGTCTTATACATATTTTTCCAGAAAATGGAGATGGAACAGACACTTGTTTTATGACACCAGAATAAACCTAATACTTAAAATCTGACAAAGACATAATGAATAAAACCTACAGGCCAATATCACTCATAAATATAGATATAAAAATTCTTAACACAACATTAGCAAATTAAATCATATATATATAAAACATATATGTTAACATAGCATGAATAAGTGAGGTTTATTACAGAAGTGTAAAGTTGTGGAAACATGAAAAATCAATCAAAGCAATCTACCATATTAACAGTATGAAGCAGAAAGACTGGATAAAAGAAAGTAACACTATTATTTGCAGTTGGTATGATTGTTTTCATAGAAAATTCCAAGAAATTTACAAAATAATTTCTATAACAAGTAATGAATTTAGCAGTATCAGAGGGGTTCAAAGTTAATATATAAATCAATTGTATTCTTATAAATTAGGGACAACGGGAAAGTAATTTGCTTTTAAAATTCCATTTACAATAGCACCCAAAAATAGCATACACTTAGAAAGGTGTTCAGCCTTTCTCTACACAGAAAACTACAAAAGATTTATTAGAGAAATTAAAGATCCAAATAATAGAGAAATCTACCATGTTCACTGATTGAAAGAGTCATGTTTTTAAGACAGCAGTTTTTCCCCAAATTTACCTTTAGAGTTGACACAATCTCTATAAAAATTCCAGAGATTTTTTTTTTTTTTGGTAGAAATTGATGTCAACTCTAAAATCCGATGGAAATACGATGGACCTAGGAAAGCCAGAATAATTTTCTAAAAGAACTATATTGAAGGATGTGCCATACCTCATTTTAAAATTAATTTTAAGGCTAGTGGTAACAACATGGTTTGATATTTGTGAAAAAATGGACATATATATTAATGGCATAGAATAGAGAGTTCAGAAATGAACCCACACATACGTAATTAAATGATTTTCCACAAAGATGCCAAAGCAGATCGACAGAGAAAGATACATCCTTTCAACAAATGGTGATGGGACAGCTGGGTATATAGGAAAAAAATTAACTCTTACTTTACACCATCTACAAAAATTAACAAGAAATAGGTCATAACCCTAAATGTAAAATATAAAATCAGATTAAATAAAAGTGATAGGCTTTGTGACCTTGTAGTAGTTGAAAGTATCTTACATAGAACACAAAAAGCATAAAACATGAACTAAAATTTGTTAAATTGAACTTCACTGAAATTGGAAACTTATTCTTCAAAAAATTTCGTTAAGAGAAAGAAAATGGAAGCCCTCACTTGGGAGAAAATATTTGCAACACACATATCAGGCAAAGAACCTGTATGTGGAATAGATAAAGAAATCTTATAATGCACTAATAATAAGTTGAATACACTAGACAGAAGATTTGAACATAGCCATTAAGCACATAAAAATGTGCTCAACATCATTAGTAATCAGAGAACTACAAATTAAACCTACAATGAGATACCACCACACACTTATTGAATGGCCAGGATGTGGAGCAAGTGGAATTTTCATACACTGGTGGTGAAAATATAAAATGCTAAAACCATTTTGCAAAATGCTTTGGTAGTTCCTTGGGATGTTAAACATATACTTCCCGTATGATCCTCTCATTCTACACATAGGTATTTTACCCAAGAAAAATGAAAACATATGTCCACATAAAGCCTGGTACCTCAGTGTTCATAGCAGCTCTATTTGTAATAGCTTAAAACTGGAAATAACCCAAATTTCCATCAATAGGTGACTAAACAGATTACAGTATAGCTACACATGTAATACTACTCAGGAATAAAAAGAAAGAAGTTATTGGTACACACAAAAACCTAGCTAAATCTCAGCATCATTATGTCCAGTAGAAAAAGCCAGACAGCAAGAATACATCCTGGATGAGACCATTCAGATAAAATTCTAAAAAATACAAATTAATTAATAGGTGGCAGACCAGTGTTTGCTAAGGGTGGGGGTTGGGAGAGGAATGTACTACAAATGGGCAGAAGGAAACTTGAGCGTGATGGAAAGATTGGTTGTCTTGATTGTGGTGATAGTTTCGTAGGTGTATACATATGTCAAACCCCAACAAATTGTGCACTTTAAACATGTACAATGTCTTAAAAATCAATTATACGCCATAGTTGTCCCTATGAATTCAGAATCAATATTGTCTTTCTATGTCTAATTTTTTTTTGCTGAAGTTAAAATATACTTGCACCATTTTTGGAATAAGTTTCACTCTCTCAAGAAATAATTTTCGCAGAAGCTCACCCAAATATTGTGGCATTATTTCCATTCTTAGAAATCCAGTATATATATATATATATATATACTTTTTGTTGTTGTTGTTGTTGTTGTTGTTGCGGTACGCGGGCCTCTCACTGCTGTGGCCTCTCCCGTTGCGGAGCACAGGCTCCGGACGCGCAGGCTCAGCGGCCATAGCTCATGGGCCCAGCCGCTCCGCGGCATGTGGGATCTTCCCGGACCAGGGCACGAACCCGTGTCCCCTGCATTGGCAAGCAGACTCTCAACCACTGAGCCACCAAGGAAGCCCTCCAGTATATATTTTATAAAAATTTTAAAATGCAAGCCAAATTTGTTTCCAAGCAGATAAGTCTTTAGAACTAGCCTCCTAAAAAGAATCATACATACAAATTTGCATTTCTTCTTACTAATTCTAAAAAATTTCTTTTAACAACCTTGGCCATACATCAACTCATAAATAGACATTGATGAGAGTACTAATCCTCAAAATTTATCTAAAATGTGTAGTGACTTCAACCCCTGCCTCTCTCAACTTCTGGACTACAAGCATCAAAACCTCAAGTGGCTTCTCTAACGAACTGTTGAGTTTTACTTTCTTTTTATAGGGGATCATTCTTATCCTCTGATCCATTAAGAGCTGGGTAAGAACACCAGTCAGCAAGAAACATAGAAATAGGATAGAGAAATATGAAGACACTCAGAAAATTATTTAGGGAGAACTGGGAAATGTCAAAGAACTAAATCCTAGGTATTTTTGACCTGTGCTTTTGAGGTTTTATGGTGTTGTCTTTAGTACACACTGGAGACCCTAAATGTATTACCCATGTACTTCTGCCAAAACTAGTAGCTTTAAAAGCTTCCCTAGGCCTGGGTTTCTGCTTTTTTCCCTTTATTTACACTGTAGTTTTCCATAAATACATATCTATTTTTCTGATTATAAAAGTTATATGTAGTTTATATGAATATATGTTATGCTTATGTATTATGAATAAATAAGAGGATATAGAAATGTACAATAGGGAAAATTTAAATCCCCTATAATTTTATTAATTATTTGGTATATATCTTTTCATTTTTTAATGCAGTTTTCTGTTTTTGCAAAACAATGTATACACACACGTGCACCCCACATGCATTTATCTTCTTAAAATTTTACAACGGAAGACTATACCTCCTATTCTATTTCTTTTCACTTAACAGTACATCTTGGATATTTGTCCATATGTGGACATAGATCTATCCTATTTTTTACATCAAGTGTATACTAGCCTATTATATTCATGTTCCAAAATTGATCTAATTAATCCTTTATTAATTGAGATTATTTACAATTTTTTGCCATTGTGATGGATGCTGGAATGAGTATTTTTAGGTGTATGTGTATCTTTGTGTACTTGTATGACTTTCTGTATGAACGCTATATAACAGGAATTGCTGAATCAAAGAAAACATTTCACCTTTTAATAAGCATATTTAACTTGTTTTTAAAAATTTTTGTGCCAATTTACATTTCCACCCATATTAAAAGAAAATTTTCCACATTACTGCCTGATTGTTTAGGTGTACATTGGACAACTAAATAAAGCTAAGCCGCTGTCCTCCTTTGTGGCTTTTCCACAAAGCTTAAAGTAAAGCAAACTCTTCAGATAAGATATTCATTGCATTGCACACTAGGACTCTACAGAATCCACAGGTGGTTATGCTAATCTTCAAAGGATACCACACATGACCTGGGATGTAAGCGGATCTCCCCTGCACAATCAGTTCTAGAACACAAAATGACCTTTATCGTCTTGCTTTTTTTCCCTTAAAGTCTATTTCACATACCAATATATAGAAGAACCACCAAATTCCATATTTCACATAGAAGTACACAGGACCATTCAACTGCCTTGAACTTTCATCCTTACACCTTTTGACACACACACAAAAAAGGATTCAAGTAGTGTATTTCATCAGCTTCTCTGCTGGACAAAGATGTCTTTGCTGATGGAGGGGAAACACTTTGCCAACCCATATTCCATTGTCTTCAGAAGCTTTTCTGAATGGGAACCACTGCCATCATGTGAATAAATCATGCATGATCCCTGGGCATATTATCTGTCCCTTGTGGAACATTTTTACAAATGATGAAATGTTATTGTTGTCAGTGTCAGACATTCAGTCTTTATCAGTCTCCTTCATGACAGCCCTCCTTACTCAGGCAGACTTGGGACAACTTCAAGGTGAGAACTTTCAATAAAAGGTCAAGTGGACCAAATTTCTTTCCTATCCACTGCTCAACCATTTCCCTTCCCTTTCATCATGACTCACAGATCAACCCCTCTTTCTTGAGGACTTCAGTGGGAGGAGTCCAACAGTAACGTCATTCTGCTGGGATCCTAGAACCATCTAAATAACAGAAATTTACATTTCCTCACTGTGTCATCCCTAATGACTTTGATTATGTCCTTAAATGTTGACACACATCCTTACCCACAAAATTCCTGTGGAATCAATGTTATACATTAAAAACACTCAAGAGCTTCAGATCCAGAAATATTTTTTTCAGATTTCAACTATATGAACTATGGCCAGCTACTTAACATCTCTGGGCCAGAACTCTCATCTCCAAAAGGATCAAATGCAACCTTCCTTGCAGAACTATTATGAGATTTAAATGTGATAGTGTATATTCAAGTACCTTGTTCATTATCTGGATCATTATAGGAGTCCAAGCTTCTTGCTTCTACTCCATTCTTATAATGCTTTATGGCAAATACTGCCACAATATCTTTATGATTACCTTGACCCCAAATTCGTGTTATCTTCAGGAATGGGTAAATAACATAATCTTTACCCAGGTGTTTCTTGTAGTTACCTAAAACCTGAAGCATACACATCAGAGCTAAGACCCCAGTGTAAATGCTCCTTTGTCCCTTACCCCTACTACTTTCGCCCACCCACTTCTGACTCACAGCTCTTTGTGGATTACTCAATAGATGTGCTGAGAGGTGCCTGCAGGGTTTAGAGGACTGGCTGGAATACACACATGAACATGCCAGAATGTCAGCTCTCCACATTTAGACTGGCAGATTGGACATGCATTATGTGTAATTAGGCAAGTATTAGAATGATGATGACAGCCCTTCAATCTCAGAGGAGCAAGGTAGAATTGGTGGGATGCTCTCACCAAGAGCCTGGGACTGAAGGGGAACAGATCTTCCAAGGCAACAGATCCTTCACGGGAAAACACAGGACCAAGGGAAACATATCTTTTCTTACAATAGTGTATGTGTTCTACCATTTTTTACTCTTCATCATCAAAAATAAACACATACATCATAAACCTAATGGTACTTAGAATTGTATTCTCTGCAAGAAGCTTTTGATCAATGACCTGATGCATATACCAACAAAATGCTATATCATGGAAAATATTTAAGGTTAACACTAGTCAAATTTAGTTAATAGAAATATATTTTAAGAGCATATTAATTGTGAGGGAAAAGATTAAGTGATTGTATCTAAAAGCAGTTATTGTTACTATTGCCGAACAGTGGTTTATATAGTATAATGGCATACCTACTATACGTGGGAGTGCAGCGAGCGCTTTACATGTATTATTTAATTCTCACAGAAACTCTGGAGTAGCTACTATGACCATTCATGAACGGAAGATGAGGAAACTGAGCCTGGTGGAAACTGATTATCTACTATTAACCAGTTGGCAGCCACGAATTTTGAATCTACATCTATCTGATTACAAACAATTTTTAAAATTTTTGTTAAAATAAATATATACACATGACAAAGTGTTGTAACAACAGTGGTATTATCTCAGGAGGCAAAGGAGATAGGTTTCTAAAACTGTGAAATCACTAAAATAATGCAAAAAAATACTGTTACTTATGAAATTCATTCATTCCTGAAAATACTCTTGACTACCTACTATACAAAAAACCCTGATAGACATCTCTGAATTCGGGTCAGGAAAAAAAGTCCAAGATTAACAATTACAAAGACTTAAGAGAAGGCATAATCAAAATATTCTTAATGTTCAGGTATTTAGATTTTGCCATGTGTCATTCACTGAGTTAAAAAAAACACATCTGTTATGGCAGATATTATTACATGACGATAACTCCTTTATAAATGGATCCCTCAGACAGTGATCACAGAGAAAGAATTCTCTGGGACTCAACAGTCTAGCAACAAATTTAGAAACAGTATTAAGTGACTCACTTCTCCCTTGGTGGAAAAAAAAAATCCTTCTTATGTCACTCAAAGATATCTGTATATCAGTTCTACCACAAGAAGATGAGCTGAGAATCAGGGTCACTAAATGGTTAAAAGCCCAGGCTCTAAAACCAGATGCTCTGGATTTGAATCCTGACTCTCCCATTAACTAGCTGTAAGACCCTGGGCAAGTTATTCAACCTTTCTGGGCTTCAGTGAAGGCTGTGGAGAAGATCAAATGACTTAATACATTTAAAGTGCTTAGAAAACAATTTAAATAATGGATACATAGGAAAAAACACATAGATGCTAGCTGATATTGTTGTTATTACTTTTATTATTATTATTATTACTTTAAATTCTTTCCTTGCTATGGTTCATATTATTGCTCTTCATTATAAAATACCCCTTCTAATTCTAATTTTAAAAAGAGAGAGCAAACTAAAGACATATCCCAATTTCAATATCTATTGGATAAGTAAAACCTTCTGAAGGCATGTGTTCATTAACTAGCATTTTCGAAAGAAGGTAAATAATCATATGATGAAAGAAGAATCAGTAACAATTATTTATATAGATTTTCTTAAAGCCTCTTACACTAATTGTTAGTTAACTGAAAGTTGTTATCCAACAACGATAACAAAAAAATAGAATGATGATAAAGGAGGCAGGTGTAGGTAAAATATAGATAGAAAACAAACCAGTCATGCATTTGAGTGAAAAAATATAGTGGACGTACCCACTGTAAATCCTATTTTAACTACTGTTATTATAAGCTCTGGAATATGGGGTGGACAATGAAATTTCAGGTTTACAGGTTAAGTTCTTCATTGTATATTAAAATGCACAAAGATCTTAAAGACTATGTGTTGATTTCACACCTACACAGTATCTGATAAATAACTTGTACTTGACCATGTTCAAATAACTTTAGGGAAAAAAAAAATGCTCAGAAGGAGATTATGGGCCTTTCATTAAGTGTAAACCTAACAGGTACAACCTAGAAAGGGACGTGGGAACCTGTTTTGATTAATCCTTGAAAAATCTGAACTAGTGTTTCTGTAGGATAAAAATATAAGCAGCAGAAGAATGATCTTCATTAGGAAGGGAATTGGAAATAAAATCCAAATCATAATTTTATATGTAACAAAATCACACTTTTTCTCACTTAAAATGGCATACTAAATTTTTGTGATCTTTTTCTCAAGAAATAAAACACACACATGTGTGGTTAAAATTATCAAGGGAATGGCAGCAAACAATGACGTGCATGCAATTGTGATGGCAGACCCAAACTCTAAGGACTTTTCATGCTGCCAAGATGAGGTCGCTGAGGGATATGAGCCCCAAACCAGTGAAGGTTTGGACTGGATGAAAGTGAGCTTACTCACAAAATTCCATTATAAAAAAACAAAGCACCCCCTTTGAGGTTTGAAACAGGTTGTTTTTGAACTAGTTAAAGGAAGTGCTACCTTACAAAGGTAATAGTAAACATTCTAACTTATATCCCTATGAGATATAGGATAGAGAAAAATTTAGATAAATTGTGAATGACAGATTCATAAAGTGTTTTTAAGAGGGGGTTACAGGTATTTAGAATACATCTCTCACACTTTGAAGCAAACATAATTAAAAACAATATTATATTCTTCTACCTATGTGCATCCCTCGTATCTTTTTTTAAACTACCATTCAAAATAAGCACTGAGATAACTATTTTTATCCACTGTGGCATTTGTTATATTGCATTCCTTGCTTTTTCATTCATACATCAACCCATTTTAAATACTTGCTATACATAAGCTACCATGCTAACGACAAAGATGACAACATGAAATGGACAAATATCTGTTCCCTAGAACTGCATGTATTAGTGGAAGAGAGAAAGGGAAAAATAAGTTGCAAAATGATAAGCATTAACACAGAAATATGGTAGAGAAATATAAAACATTATATTGTACTTTGTTTATTTAATGAGTTTGGAAGTAGAGTAGATGTTCACTAAGCATGCTGTATAATCACATTAGGGTTAAGGAGTCTGAAACATGGAAAGAAGCCTCTAGGAGTGCCTGTATGCAGGAGCAAGAGGGATGGATGACTGGCAGGCCAAGACTTTGCCAATATTATTATTCAATATAAAAACAGGAGCTAAATAACGCAGAGTTACTCTGTAAGGTCCTAGTGGAGAACCTATTTTAAGGCTGTAATAGAATTCCGGTGTAAATTACTAGACTATATTTTAACTACAAGGTAAATGGCATGCATATTCATGACCAATAAGTAGAAAGCAAATGAATGATATAGTGCAACATTTGCATACCATAAGTCCAGGCTGTGACAATATCTCCCTATTTAAAACACAGAAGTTAAACTGAGGGAACTATGAAAAGCCCAATACTTATAGCATCTTTTCTTCTGGGTTTTCTATTCTTTTTTGGTTATTATTGTGTTTTCTGCAATCTCAGTTTGTTTAAACTTCCCTCCAAGCAGATACTGGCTTCTAATAAGGCTCCACGTCTCAAAAAAGAGATGTGCTTAATAAAGTTGAAAATACAAAAAATAAAAATAAAAACCTAACATTTTTTCAAAATGTTTTGATGACTTACTCCTTTGACACCAGAATTCAAAAGACCAAATCCACAACTTTGAAAAGGGAGAAGACTGAGGAAATTAGAGAAGGCCTAAATTTTGTTCCGGCCACTTTATCACTTTAAATAAGATGGCTTTTTTAAAAAGGTTTACCATATAGTGTTAAATATTAATAAAAGCATGGGGGCTTAAATATACATGTGTACAGGGTTTCTATTCAACAAGCACACTAATACAGTCCTAGTGACTATTGACATATCAAGATACTTCCATAGAGGTGGGTAAATAACCACTGTTCTGGGGTTATCACATGCCATACCCCTCAAGGACCACTAGAGCCCAGTGCAGGAGCCTCAGGTATACACTTCCAGGGAAACACTGTTGCTTGTTAATCGTTCCTGCTGTCCAGCCAGCCAGCTGCTGATGGGAGCAACAGAACTCCTGGAGGTACCTAGTATCCTAGTATCCTATTTGATGCTCATCTGCCCATCTCTGAAAGACTTGGACTCTGGAAAAGCCAAGAAAGAAGGGGAGAACAGATGAAAAGGAATAATGTGAGCTTCCATAGGCACTGACCTGGTGTTTCAAACACTGATGTAATGTGCAACACTCCAACAATAGAAAGGAAACTGAAAGGGGTAGATGGGACTGGTGAGAGTCTGTTTCACTGCGAACCAGTGGAAGCCCCATGTGGGAGTATCCTTTTCACCAACCCTGTTGGATATAGTATTCATTTTATGGATCAGGAAACGGAGAGAAAGAGAATTATTCAGAGCTTACAAAGCAGAGCAAGAATTTTAGTCCAAGAAACCTAGCAACAGATCTTAGTTCTTATTGTGCCACTGTACCACTTCATGCCTGGACTGAAAGAGTAGGTTCCATCTAGTCAAATATAGCTTTCCATTAAATGATGCATGTGTTTCAGTCAATAATAAATGTGTTTACTGTAGTTTAAAAATATCAAACATTATGTTAAAGGCTAGATTATTTTTATTGTAATTTCTGTGAGGTGAGCAGAAGCTGAAAGTGAATTAAGTGCCATTGACAATAAAATGGACGTTAAGCAAAACTTTCCAACTGGGCTTCCCTGGTGGTGCAGTGGTTGAGAGTCCACCTGCCGATGCAGGGAACACGGGTTCATGCCCCGGTCCGGGAAGATCCCACATGCCGCGGAGCAGCTGGGCCCGTGAGCCATGGCCGCTGAGCCTGCGCGTCCAGAGCCTGTGCTCCGCGGCAGGAGAGGCCACGGCAGTGAGAGGTCCGCGTACCGAAAAAAAAAAAAAACCTCACAAAAAAAACTCTCCAACTATTGGAAGCCCAGTCACCCAGTGACTATGACTTCGATGGAAATATCACTGGGAGAGTCTGGTGGGGTTTGCTATGTCACGTCATGATGCAGATTGGAGCATCTTTCCTTGTTGGCAATAGTATCAAACGAAAGATCACAGCTGAGAGAGCAAAGGAACCCAGTTATTTGTTGAACCCGGTTACCAGGGTGAATCAAGCACTATGGCTCGTATTACTTGGTAAACAGATTTGTAATATATACAACTGAATATGTTTAGAAAATAAAATGGAATCTAAAAATTTTGGATTTATAAGTTGATTTATATATTAATTTTTATTGTCACAGTAATTGTTAAATAGTATTATTAAAACCAGTGCATATATACAAAGAAAAAAGGTTAGAAACTATATACCATAATGTTAAAATTGGTTATATCTGGGTGTTGAAATTAGATACATGTTTTGCATATACATCAATGAACATGTATTACTAGTGTAAGCAGGAAAAAATATATTTTTAAAATGCTGTTTCTATCCAGCCTATCTATTCTTTTATTCTCCAATAATTGAAACTCATTTATGCTTTAAAGTTAAATTAAGCTTATTCTTAAATATTTCACAGGCCAGACAATAAGTTTTCTGTGAACAGGTTCTTTAACCCACTGTATTCACCACCTTCCTTAACCCAATATTGACCTCAGAGTTCTTGGTCGCACCTGGAATTCTAACACAAACATGGAACAATTGAGATGACTTTTTCAGAACACTTTTAATTGTCCTGCTTCCTCCCTTTTTCTACCAATCCTTACTTTTCCTGAATCACCTACCCATACATACACACCAATCAAGTAAACAAGGAAAGAAAGAAAGGGTCTATTTTAAGGCTACTTCCCACCTTGGTGAGTAGAATATTCCACAGTGTGATAAGCTGTGGAAGGTAAAATTGCAGTTCTTGGGAAGAGGCTCTTCTCAAAAGATTGCCGCTTAAGGCATCACCTTGGATTCAGTTTTATCTCACTGGTAGCGTGTTCTCATTCTCTCCAATTAGAATCATAACATATTCAAATGGCCTGAACTGTCATCCCAGTTTTCCCTAGAAAATGGTGAACTGACCTAGGAGAGAGCGGTGGAGAGGCAAGGTTATACCTTATCTCTCCATCCCAACATAAAAGGAAGGGGTCCTCCCTTGCACTTGTCTAAAGGTCCCCGTTTATTACCAATGGAGAAAATTTTGAGTCTCAATTTGCCTAGGACACAAGAATGCAGGTAATTAAAAGATAACACTTACATAGTACTCATTACATGCCAGGCACTGCTTTAAGTACTTCATAGTTATTCACTCATTTAATCCTCACACAAACCCATGATACGGCTACAGCCACTACACCCACCTGAGTAACTTGCTCAAGGCCATATTCTAGTAAATGGCATAACTGGGATTCAACTGCAAGCAGTCTAGTCACAGTCTTTAACCATTATGCTATAGTGAAATGGGTCCAGGTCACACAGAAGAACTTAGATCCAGTCTGAACCCATTTCGTTTCTGGGTTGGAACCAGAAGTCCCTAGTTGAGAGGTTTATAAAGCATGCATTAACTCTCATGTAACTGCTGGTTTCAGTGAACCAAAACCTCACTCTCATCTCAATATTGAGAAACTCCTTAGGAATTCAGCACCCAAACTTCCCCCTACCTTTTAGGCACCTATAAAAGGGGTGGGGGTATTAATAAAAATTTCTTCAGGGTGCTATAAGAATTCATTAAGATCTTGGGGAAGGGCTTCCCTGGTGGCGTAGTGGTTGAGAGTCCGCCTGCCGATGCAGGGGACACGGGTTTGTGCCCCGGTCCGGGAGGATCCCACATGCCGCGGAGCGGCTGGGCCTGTGAGCCATGGCCGCTGAGCCTGCGCGTCCAGAACCTGTGCTCTGCAACGGGAGAGGCCACAACAGTGAGAGGCCCGTGTACCACAAAAAAAAATCTTGGGGAAAATATATATATGTGTGTATGTATATATATATATATATATATATATATATATATATATATATATATATATATGTGTATATATATATATATATATATATATATATATATATATATCATGGTGGCTGACATACAACAGGTGTCTGTAAATGGTTATTTATCATACACAAAAACAAATGAGTATGGGTGATGGCACAAAGCTAAGCATTTAGGAACCAGAGAATATGAAATATGGTTTCTGCCCTTAAGAAATGTATAGTCTCGGGGCTTCCCTGGTGGTGCAGTGGTTGAGAATCTGCCTGCCGATGCAGGGGACACGGGTTCGAGCCCTGGTCTGGGAGGATCCCACATGAGGAGCGGCTGGCCCCGTGAGCCACAATTACCGAGCCTGCGCGTCTGGAGCCTGTGCTCCGCAACAAGAGAGGCCGCGATAATGAGGCCCGCGCATCGCGATGAGGAGTGGCCCCCACTTGCTGCAACTAGAGAAAGCCCTCGCACAGAAACGAAGAGCCAACACAGCCATAAATAAATAAATTAAAAAAAAAAAAAAGAAATGTATAGTCTCACGAATCTGAAGGCAGAAAACAAACCTTTTGAAAGCTAGAGAAATAATTGTCAAATAGGATTAGAACTATATGGCATCTCTCTTGAGATCAGGCTTCTAACCACACCTCTATATTATCTATCTCTCTTTTGTACTGCTTATAGCCAATGATTACATTGTCCTATTGGTTCATTGTAGGTTACCATAGCATCAAATGCCACTTTCAGCCTTCTCCCATTGGTGGGTGTCCCAACTCATTCCTGTGAGAGCCTCCACCTCTTATGTTAGTTCAGAGCCATTTTCAGATGGATTTCTTATCCACAACAAGCTGAATATCTTTTAATTATGCTTAATTCAAATTTATATAGAGCCTCATAAAATTGTATACATACAAAGATGATTACTATTAGTAGCAATTATAAGTATTGTACTCTGACAATTTATATTTGCAAGTTCATTTACATTACATATATCAGTGTAATACAGTATATCATATATATATTTTATTTTCTAAATATTTTCTGTTCCTTAGTTATTTTTTATGATATACCTTTCTTAGATATCTAATTTGTTTTTCTTCCTTTCAAGTACCTTGCACATGTATGAAACACTAAGATATTGAGTGAAAGAAAAAAACTTTAAATGACCGATGATGAATAATTTCTGATTACTAGCACACTCAAGTCTGGAGGCGGGGTTGGGGGGGAATGGCTATACCATTTGGGTCTTTAATACCTAAGGAATTTGCTAGAGAATTAGGTGCTCATCTCATT
Organism: Hyperoodon ampullatus; assembly: GCF_949752795.1. Taxonomy (NCBI): domain Eukaryota; kingdom Metazoa; phylum Chordata; class Mammalia; order Artiodactyla; family Ziphiidae; genus Hyperoodon; species Hyperoodon ampullatus. The sequence goes on along the minus strand of NC_136918.1, from coordinate 83,950,054 downwards.
ACTTCCAATGAAAATCTACTTTCTTCCTCCAGGGCTTTTCAGTGGATTTTGTAGAACAGAGGTTTCCTAGTTACCCCCATTTGTGAAAGATACTGTACCGATAGATTTCCATGATGAATTCTCCCACTTCTGAGTTTTGAATGATTTCTAACATCTGATATGGAAACGAAGAAAGCAAGCGAGGAAGAATTTTGAAAAAAGGTTATGGAAATAGCTGGGAGTCTTCCTGCTGAGCCATCCCAGAACTAGAGTTTTGAATAATGCATGTTCCATAAATCTAAGTGTCCCACTATGCCACATTTTAGAACAGGGAGAGAAAATAATAGCTACTGTCCACACTTATCACCAATAATAAATTGCAAGGTTCCTATGTGTGGTGGCGATTAATGCAAAATGTAACCCCAAGCGCATAACTAAATAAATAGATAGTTTGACTTTTGTGGGGGTTATCTCTCTTCCTCCTCCTTTCTCTCTCTCCTCTCTAAATAGAAAATACATTTTTAAAAAATCTCTGGAACACCTACCCTATTCTCTTTGAGACAGACAAATGGGCTCTTTTTTCCCAGGCAAGGGCAGGTGAGACAGAGAGAGAGCGAGAGAGAGAGAGAGGGAGAGAGAGAGAGGGAGAGAGAGAGAGATTCTATAAGAAAGAAAGAGAGATAAACAGAGACAGAGAGACACAGAGACTGAGAATTCAGTGGCAGGGAGTTAACAGTACTGCAGAATTCACATACGCTAATGGGATCAAAAGGGAGAGTGTGCAGAGTAGCTGGGAATAGTAGTAGTAGTAGTAGTTTGGGAATCAAACACAACCATGCAACAAGCAAATTTTTAGAGGATGAATTTGCAAAGGAACACTGGCTCTGATTGCTTTCAGTTAGATTTTGAAATATTTTACATAAAAAACAACTCCCCCAAATCCTTCAGAAATTAAAAAGATATCAACATTTGCATGAAAATTAAATATTGATCATGCATCTAGACAAGAAAACCCTTTCAGAAGGTGAGAAATTAAACTCCATTGTAAATCATTGTTATCAGTTTTTATAGGACTCCCTGAATACTGCTACACCCCAGATGGAGCCATCATTTATTGAGACCCTTCAGGTGGAAGGCATTTTACACATAGTTCATATATTAGTTTATTTAATCTTCTCACCAACCTTGTGATAGTTTAGTACTATTATCTTTATTGTTCAAAGGAAGAAACAGGCTCAGAGATACTAGGTAAATTTCCCAAAGGTACCCATCAGCTAGGTAGCAGAGTTGGGATTTGAATTCCTCTTCGGGTAAACACCAAGATCTATCTTCTTTTCACTCTGCCATGTATGGGGCTGCCAGACAAAATAAGGCCATCCAGTTAACTTTGAATTTCAGATGAATAACAGATATTTTTTTAGCATAAGTATGTCCTAAGTATTGCATGGGATATACTTATACCAAAAGTGTACCATTATTTATCCAAAATTCAAATTTGGATATTTTGTATTTTTATTTGCTAAACCTGGCAACCCTTGCCATATATCTTCTCTGGATCCATCTGTCTATTTTTGAGAGGGAGCAAAGCAATGAAAGGGAAAGCCATTCTTCATGGAAGAGAAGAGGGAGTATTGAGGCACCTATCCCATTAAGTGTTAGCATGTTCCTGTGTGAAAAGACTTCAATCTAAAATGGAGCTGGAGGATATGAAATGGAGACTCTCACACATGCACCCTCAAAAGAATGGAACTTAAGAGCCCAGATACTGATTTCCATTAAATGCCTGATTTACAGAAGACCAAGACTCACCTCTTGACCAGTGAACATCTACCAAGAATCTCTCCCTATCCTCAAGCCAGGGAACTTACTGCTTGGACTCTGGCTGGACTTCCCCCTCTATGCACTCCTTGACCATAAATACAGCCTACCCCCAACCTTCAAGGACTAGCCCGTAGCTTGCTACAGCAGGCATTTGCCCAACTGCTATTCCTCTGCTATTACCGAATAAAAGCAATTTCTGATCATTTGAGCTTGCCTCAGTTTACCTTCTTTAGTTTGACAGCACCAAGGTACCCGCTGCTGTTTGGAAGATTATCAGAGTTTTCAGGATAATGTTTGGCATCAAGGGCAGCAAAAGTGTGGCTGTTACACCACGAATTGGGAAGACAACTGAACTGACAAGCGTAACCCTGGATTTCTGACCTGCCACTCACTGGAGAGAACTGGGTGGTCTGTAAGCTCTAACATTGTCTTATGTTCTCTACTATACATATAATCAGTCAAGGAAGAAATCTGTACCCAAAGATTTCTTTGTTTCCACTTTATCCCACCCCTTCAGTTTGCAATTAATGTCCCAGCTCCCCATTCACAGGAAAGAAAAATGGTGGAACTGTGGAAAAACTCCTAGAACAGTTTCCTAGTAAACATTCTTGGGCATTTGAATGCAACATTTGGCTACACAGCTGAGACTTCAGTATTGGCCTTGCCCATGCTTCCTGCCCCAGGCACCGCTGCCTCTCCTGGCCTGTTACAGCCCCTAAGGTGTGGACCATTCTTCCCGGTTTTCTTCTCTCCACGTTCTATCGGTCATAACCTCTTTATCCTCTGCCTTACTGGCCTAGCACTCAGCCTTTTTGCTCTCTGCTAGGGAACTGATAAATGTAATGTGAGCTAATCTGTTAATGACCATCACAGGGCTTATCCCTTCCAGATAACATCTGCTGCCTTAAATGCTGTTAACATCAAGGCATAACTAGGCTGGTAGTTGAAATATTTTAGGTCAAGGAGATGTTTTATTATCACTTCTATATTACATTAAGTCAATGATGCCCCAACCCCCCACCCCCACTTCATGCAATTGATCAACCAGCATATCTATTTCCCTCACTCCATCATACTTTTCAATTTATTTAAGCATCGTATATTAGGAAAACCAACATTTTCCCTGATTCTTAACTGAGGCGTAGTTGATTGAATGGAAGTAACTAAATCTGTTGTACAGAAGCCTTGTTTAGTAAAATGAGAAGTCATTAACAAAAATGACTCTACAAGGCAAGTAAATTGCTGGCTCATTTTCCTCACCCCCCTACCCTCATTCATACTTTTTTCTTTAAGAATTATTTCAGGTTTATCTCTCTCTAGGATACCTTTTATTATCCCCCCAAAACTTCCCTCATTTATATCCTCATTGTATCCCACATGTCTTCCCATCCTAGCACTGTGATTAAACTTAGGAACTCAGGAGCTAAACTGCCAGGTACAAATCCTGATTCTACCATTTAATAGATGTGTGACCTCGGACAAGTTAATTTCATCTCTCTATGCCTGAATTTCTTAACTGTGAGATGCGGTCTTTCCTTCCTCATAAGACTGTTCTCAGCACTGAATGAATATATACATATGGGGGGGAGATATATATAGCACCTAGACATAGAATGAGGTCTGGCACACAGCAAGCCTGGCATATGTACATACTGTTATTTATTTTATATGTGTGTTTATACATCTGCCTTCCAAAAATGTATGAAGTTTTGGAGGGCAGGAAATTTGTGCAGTTCATATATATAGCATTCAGTGCCCTGCCCATCGTCAGCACTCAGTAAATGCTTATGTAACAGATATATCTACGTATATGGTTCCAATGAACAATATGAAAATAGGCTTGGGCTCTTTTTCTGAGGTTAGAATGCCAAGCAACTGGCAACAGAACTCAAAAATAACATTTTTTTTTTCTGTAAAAGTCTCAAGGTCTATCGAGACCTCCAAACTCCAAGAATGAAAAATAGTTGTTTAGCTGATTGATTTCCTTGTTTATCTATGCTTTTGTAGTGTCTGGCCTGAAATGGCTGATTTTGATTGTGAGTCACTTTGCTTCTATATAGAAAATCCGTCTCTAATCAAAAATTGTTTCTCTTCATGTTAGCATTTATTTTCAGTTAAATTCTCACCTATTCAAACAAAAATATTTTGAACTACTCATTACTTATTCATGTGTGCATATATATGTATATATTACATATATGTTACATATATGCATGTGTGTGTATATATATGATATAAATACATATATCTGTAAAACAATCCTTCTCTGACTCATGTTTTCTCCCCAATATTTACTGTAAGAAACTTTATTCTAAAGACTCAAGTCCCTATATTCCCCAGTACTAAGTCTGAAGGATGCCCGCCTTTGGTAAAATTAAAAACTAGGTCACATCTGTTTTCCCTGATCCCTTTGTAGCCAGGCTTTGTACCAGTGGGCATCCAGGACCTTCATACTTTCCTTCTCTTTCCCCAATCCCTTTGCCTGCCAGCTGCCTCAGCCACCACTGCAGTAGTCCAAGATCATTATCTTTTTGGCTCTACTCTTTGGGGGCTTTCTTTTTATCAGAGATCTAATCCACTATTGTGAGCTAATATGTTTTTGGCTGACACTAACTTAGTCTTCCCAGATAAGGGACACATTAAAGTTTACATAACATCCAATCACATTTCCATCACAAAATGACAATAGAATTTCACCCCGAGGTGGGAGGAAAAGGAGGAATAAGAAGCGAGATGAAAGTCTTCTTAAATTCCCTTGCACTTCACCAAATCAGCTTAAATTCAACAAATAAGTTTGTGTTCTGCATTATGAGAAGCAAAGATGGCTCCCTGCTCTCCAGGAGTTGGACACCTAGTGGGAATCTATGGCCATGACCTGGTCTACTCAGGAAGCCATTTAGCTCCAACCCAGGGTGAATGACACCACATGAATGTCTGAAGCCCCAGAATTCACACTCATATCTAGGCATCCAACTATGCTGATTACTCCTGATTAGGGGAGAGTGGCAGAGGGCAAGGAGAGAAGTGTTGGACAAGTTGTCTACAATATGAAATCATGGGATATTTCTTTTATGAATATCAAGTGTGATCTATATTAGTATTTCCTAGGTTTAACTCAATTCTCCAAGGTCAGAAAATTGAATAAAACACTCTAAGTACTTATATAAGGTCCCCAGGAAGGTACCCTATGAATTTATGATAAATACTGAATCTGTTTGCCTAATCTGGTAGTGTCATTCATGTCCCATCTGAGTCTTTTCTGACCTCAGGACACACTTCCTTATAGGACAAAATGATTCACAGTGCCTTACTGGTCACCAGCACAGAGAAAGATTTTGTTGTGTTTTTAAAAACTCAGCTGAATGTTATATTGTCTTTTCTTCTACAGTGAATAGGAGTTAAGAATTAATTCACTCTTCGTGATTTTTATGGGGTGGTGGGCTTTGGTGAGATAAAATGAATAATAAATTTCTCTCATTATAAAGGACTAGTAACAGTTTACTCCTGAAAAAATAAATCAGTACTGAATGAGGAAATGTATAAATTTCCATAACCTAGCAATGAGAAAAGGATTAAAAGAGAAAAGATTCAATATAAAGGGGAAACCAAATAACTCTCAACCTGTTATATTTCTCAGTGAACTGACTATGGATAATTATGCTGGGTCCTGAACACATTTTATACTCCTGATTTAATCTCAGTCTGGGCGAAATTCAACAGTTTTACTTATCATGATTACAGAAACCTGATATTCCCTAACGCCTAGCTCGGGAAACACAGGAGAAAAAATTCTAACATTCCTTTTAATACTGAAATACTTTGAGCCATTTCCAGGTAAGTGAGCAAACAACCCAAGAGTTATCAATGAGATTTTCTTCTCTTCAGCGAGAGCCCATTCTTCTTTTCTGGTTCATGTACCGTAATCAAAGACACCACTCAGTAGTACATGGTGTGTGGAGAAGGAAACAGAAGATGGAAGGAACATGAATGTGAGCACTTCTTAAAAAAATTTTGCCCAAGAGAAATATAAAGTCATTCGTCAGACCAGCGATTTTGCACTGTCATATTCTATGACTGCCAAGAAGCGCACACACACACACACACACACACACACACACACACACACACACACTATTCCATAGTGGAGTATGTAGAAGTATAAGGAGGGGTGTGATTGAACAACTGTGGTTAATCATAGGCATTTGCCAGCATGGCATTTTCATTCATATTAGTACATCAACATTACATTAAGTATATCAAGAATGAAGGAGACCGTAGAAACTGAGAGGCAAGATTGAGAGAGAGAGACTGAAAGAGACAGAGAAAGATAAAGAGATTTGAAAATTTATACTACAGACCGCACTTGTGAGCAGGGCAGTGTTTGGTACCAACTGCCCTATGTATATATATTTACCCCTAATTTTCATTTAGAAGATACAGATCTATATGGATGCTATCAGTGCCACTAATAATATAACATTAGTATATAACTCATATATTTTAGTTGCACTATTAAAAGTATTAGTAGTTTCTTAACAACAGAAAGTGTAGATGGCATTTTAAATATTTACTGGGAAAGTCACCTCTAGTGTGCTGATATTTTCACTCTAATTTGGGTGGGCTAAAGGAGGAGGATAGTCATGTCACTTGCAGGCTACTATAGTCATCAGAAAACCTCATTAGCCTTTATGTTAACAACCCATTTTATTAAACAAAAGTGGGAAATCAACAAAGTGAATTAGAATCTAGAGCTCTTTAATATTACCCTTCACTAATTCCTTTAATTAAAAAAAAGTGGAATATGGAAAATTTGTCTTTTTAGAGAAAGTCTCTTGTGGTGGGAGGGAATGATTTGCAACTGATGACAGATGTTGTTTACATTTATAATTTCCATATTTTTCATGTTTGGAAATGGAATCAAAGGGAATAAGGATCAAGCAACAGTTGCAGCCCCAGATATCATTTATGGCATCCTTCCTGGACATGTTAAATACACTTTCAGAACAATCATCCTGCTCACTGGTGGAACGAGGTCACTGAGGGGCAGAAACCAGAATGGTGGGGACAATAGTGCAATGATTTGCTCAATAGTCCTGGAACTGGCCCTTTCTGGGGCTTCATCCCTTTAAGTAAATACCATGTTTAATATGACTCTCTTTGTTGATCACTAGATGATTCCATGAAATAAAGGCTGTAAATTCTAGATATAAAGCTGGCCAGTGGAATTTCATATGGAGGAATACACAATTTTTTTTGGAATGAAATAATTTGAACTCAGGAACTAATCCTGTGTGTTTTAAAAACATTAGTGAGGTTTTTACTTAGAGTGCTATAATCTTCAGAGTCCTGAGCAGCCAACACCTCTAAACATCTGGTCAACCTCCAAGAAACTTGGTTGTCTGAAACTCAAATGCTGTCCTCTGACAATAAAAGACTATATTGTGCTGACCCTATGAAAAAGGGGAGATCTGATGGTTTCTCTCCAATACAACCTGAGGTAAATACATGCACTTGGACCATGCTACTGCTATTCTACCTACCTGGGCCCTTACAGACTTCCTTTCTTTCCTCTGACTTGTGGTCAAGGGGTATAACTCTCTGAGGACTCTTGGCTTCCTTAACATTAGCATGCACTGCCCTAGACTAGACAGAAGCTATAACCCTTAATGTCAACTAAGGCAAGGGTTTCTCCATGTCCTTTCCAATGGGACTAGGATGTCAGGAGGCAGCACTGAAACATGCTGTGCTTTTTTATTCCTCCATTACCTGGGAGGAAATATCTCAGTGTAAATAGCCATTTATATAAACAGAAAATAACTTGTTTTAAATTCCATTTTTAAGTTATTTTTTTATATAGCATATAGTATATATCATACCATCCACCCATTTAAAATATACAATTCATTAGGTTTTAGTACATGCAAAGATGTGTGCAACCATCACCACAGTCAATTTTATAACACCTTTATCACCACAGAGAAACCCTGTAAACTTTAGCCATCACTCCCTTGTCTCTAATTCCGCACTCTAGAATTATAATTGCCTATCGCCTATTCTGGATACTCCATTTATATGGAATGACATGATATGAGGTATTTTGTGACTGCCCTTTTTCACTAAGCATAATGTTTGCAAGGTTCATCTATAATGTAAAAGAGAGAGAGAGAGAGAGAAATAGAGATAGATACAGATATAGATAGATATAAGTACTTCATTCCTTTTTATGGCCAAATAATTCACTGTATGGCTAAATGACATCTTGGTTATCCATTCATTCATTGATGGATATTTGGGTTGTTTCCATCTTTTGGATATTGAAAATAGTACTGCTCTTAACATTCATGTACAATTTTTTTTGAATACCTGTTTTCAATTCTTTTCAGTATATGCCTAGGAGTGGAATTATTGGGTCATATGCAATTCTGTGTTTAAATTTTCGAGGAACTACCAAACTGTTTTCCACGATGGTGGCACCATTATACGTTCCCACTATAAGCTCTATTTTGAAACTAGAAAATTAGTCTTGATTCATATCAATGCAGGTAAGTTTTAAATACTGGTTTTTCCCTTTTCCGGTCTAGGCATTAGTAAGCAAATGGTTTTCATGGATTCTGATGTCTTCCTGGCAAGGAAATTATTTGTCTTTACACAGAAACTTAAGTTATAGGTTTGGAGACCAAGGGAGGGTCTTGGACTTTCAAGCTATAGAATAGAATAGAATAGAATAGAATGGAAAATGGTGCTAAAATAATCATGGATGGGGGACAAAAAGTGATCATACCAAGTAAGTTACTACCACTATACCTTGAAATCGTCCAGAAATGGAACAAATGAAAGAAATAATAGAAAGCATAGAAAGTGATTATAGGAGTATGATAATGAGGAGTTTAAATACAGTGTAACAATGTATTAAGTGATACTATCATATTTAATAAGAAAAATAACACAGGTATGAACCAATGTCAATTTTTGTTACCTTAAAGATACAAATAGCCAAAATGCGTGTCCCCATTGCTGATACATTGTTTTGAATGTTTAACATCTAAACAATGAATATAGTTTATTGGGATGAAAATCCAGTTTTAATGGAAATCAGAGTATCTCATTATCAAATCTTTTTTGAAAATCTTTTCTCATCTACGCATTCCCTCCATTGCACCATGGAATTTTGCTAGGTGATCTGGGAATTCAAGGGAAATGGAAATGTTGAAGAGTTTTTAGTTTAGGTGGTATACAGGGAAAATACTTACATAATAATCCAAGAGAGAAAATAATTAACTGACAAAATGAATGATAAAGCATGAGTTATTGAATTACTCTGAGAAGTTCTGGTAGAGCAGGCTTCATGGAAGAGGAAGAAGGGCTTATGTTCAATGTTTATAAGCAAAGGGGAAGAGGTAGGCAATCCAGACCCTGAACACACCATGAGCAAAATCCAGAAGGCAGTGGGTGAGGATGGAATGTCCAGAAGACAGTCCATAGAACACTCTATTCAAAAAGAAGAACTCATGTAGAAAATTAATAAAATGGAAGATTGGAGAAAACAGGCTGTGGTCAGATAAATTTGGGCCTTAAATGTCAGGTTAAAGCCTTCTACCAAAGAAAGCATCTCCTGAAAAGCTTTCAGTGAGGTGAATTATCATCAAAATATGATATTATAGTGCCATTTAACTGTGGGGAGCAGGATAGATTGAAGACCATGTAAAAAAGAGAAAGAGACAGGGGTCTGGGGGCCATTGTAATAATTCAGGACTCCGGTAGTGAGGGCCTACTCTATGGAGATAGAAATGAAAAGGACAGAGGAGGGAAAGAAGTGGCAGCAGTTGGTAGGTAGTTAAGATAGAGTAGGTAGAAAAAAGAAGCCAAAATAACTCAAATTTCAATAATGGTTAATAAAAACAGTATTGTGGTTATTTCAAAATTGTAGAAAAAAAATTGATCACAAGTCATCAAAGACATAACATCACTGTAAAACTGTTTCATGAACTAATGGCATGAAAAAAATTAGTTTATAAAAGCATCCCTCTGCTATTTATGTCTGAGATGTATAAGCACGAAAACCCAAAGGAGAAAAGATAGGGTGTAAACGATTCCAGATGAAAATTTGATGCAAAAAAAATATTTTTTTTTCCTTTAAATCCTGAATACATAAAACATGTGTACATTTCTCTAAGACACAGGGTAAATAATGACTTCAGTATTTTGAAATCCTCAAAAAAGTCACATAATATTTCTCTATAGATCTATTCAGAATAATATCAGGGTCCCCCAGCAATTCTTTGGCAAATCTTTTGGCAATTCTTCAGAAAATACTGTGATATTCCTGGAAGGTTGGAATTTTTCCAGAATAGTCAGAGAGGATCTGAGACCATTCTTCCTTTACACATTGATAGTGAGCTTTAGTAATGTAAAGAAGCCTTGTGTTCAAATCCACTCCAGCTCTGAAGCTAATCAAACTGTTGTGGTTAAGAAGGAGGAATAGCACCACATTTTTGAAGGAAAAAAAAAAAAAAGCTTAGTCTTTGAAGACATTCGCCACCTTTTCTATGTCATTACATAGATGCTTCCTGTGTATTCACCCACACTCATTTTTTGCCAAGCCAAGAGACAGGCAGTAGGTAGATTTCAAGGAAAGAGAAGGAGCACAATTTAAAGAGATGTTTTGGAAAGCCTCAAAGTGGGAAATACAATTTTAGCCAGTGTCATGGTTCAGTTTAAGGACTAAACAGGTACAATCTCAGCTTCACTGGGATATCTGACAGGGGGTGGGAGGATGCACTTTTCTCTTTAGCAGCACTGTGGGAGACTATTTCATTTTCCCTTTCCATAAAGAACAGAACTGATTGAAATTGATACATTAAACATTCCTGCAGCAGAATCAATGAATTGCTACCACTGGTGTAGTAAGTGTGATCACTTGAATACTTTGAACTAAGTGTCATAATCCAGTGTTACTTAACATTATAAGTTCAATTATAAAATTGCTAAGTTTTTTTATCTCTCTCTCTCTTCTTTTTTGTTTCTGAATTCAGACTGATAAAGTAAACTTTGCACATCTCAATGAGTAAAATTATCTGATTTTCTAATTGTTGTACTTTGAATATTTATGAATTCAGGGAATATTTGTACTACCTTCTATCTTTCATTTTAAAAATACTTTTATAACTGTAGAAACTAACACTGAATAGTGTATCCAACTGAGCATCTGCTCTAAGTGCATGTGTGTCAAATTAACCTTCTAGGGCTTCCCTGGTGGCGCAGTGGTTGAGAGTCCGCCTGCCGATGCAGGGGACATGGGTTCGTGCCCTGGTCTGTGAAGATCCCACATGCCGTGGAGCGGCTGGGCCCGTGAGCCATGGCCACTGGGCCTGCGCGTCCGGAGCCTGTGCTCCACAACGGGAGAGGCCACAACAGTGAGAGGCCCACCTATGGCAAAAAAAAAAAAAAAAAAAAAAAAAAAAAATTAACCTTCTAAATTAACTTCTATTGTGTCTTTGTCTACCTTTCTTTCCCATTCTTTTAGACACCTGTAAACTAATTTGAAAAAATTCAGACTCTGTTACCAAATATGCAATTGTAAACTTCTGTAGTTGTTGTTAGAGGGTATTCAGCTCTAAATCTAAAGATGCGTCCTTTGTGACTGCTTTTGCTTCAGGACCAAGGAGAGAGATACAAAACTGTCATTCCCAGTAGTGGATGGTGAAACTATCACAAGGGCTGCCAGGTTGGTGAGAATTTGGCATGCTGCCAAAATGAAGGAAGCAGTGCTCCAAATTTTTACTCATCCCTAAAAACTCTGATAACCTCTAAAGACTATTTGAAAACAACCTCAACATGCATGAGGCTATTATAAGAACTCTGATATCTATTTTACTCCATCAAGGGTATAGAAACGAAGAAGAATTACAATCCTGGAGCCTGTGGAACAAAAACCACATTCACAGAAAGATAGACAAGATGAAAAGGAAGAGGGCTATGTACCAGATGAAGGAACAAGATAAAACCCCAGAAAAACAACTAAATGAAATGGAGATAGGCAATCTTCCAGAAAAAGAATTCACAATAATGATAGTGACAATGATTCAGAACTTCAGAAAAACAATGCAGGCAAAGATCGAGAAGATGCAAGAAATGTGTAACAAAGATCTAGAAGAATTAAAGAACAAACAAACAAAGATGAACAATATGATAACTGAAATGAAAAAATACACTAGAAGGAATCAGTAGAAGAATAACTGAGGCAGAAGGACGGATAAGTGACCTGGAAGACAGAATGGTGGAATTCACTGCTGCAGAACAGAATCAAGAAAAAAGAATGAAAAGAGATGAAGACAGCCAAACAGACCACTGGGACAACATTAAACGTAACAACATTCACATTATAGGGGTCCCAGAAGGAGAAGAGAGAGAGAAAGGACCCGAGAAAATATCTGAAGAGATTATAGTTGAAAACTTCCCTAACATGGGGAAGGAAATAGCCACCCAAGTCCAGGAATCACAGAGAGTCCTATACAGGATAAACGCAAGGAGAAACATGCCGAGAAACATAGTAATCAAATTGGCAAAAATTAAAGGCAAAGAAAAATTATTGAAAGCAGCAAGGGAAAAATGACAAATAACATACAAGGCAAATCCAATAAGGTTAACAGCTGATTTCTCACCAGAAACTCTACAAGCTAAAGGGAGTGGCATGATATACTTAAAGTGACGAAAGGGAAGAACCTACAACCAAGATTACTCTACCCAGCAAAGATCTCATTCAGATTCGATGGAGAAATCAGAAGTTTTACAGACAAGCAAAAGCTAAGAGAATTCAGCACCACCAAACCAGCTTTACAACAAAGGCTAAAGGAACTTCTCTAAGTGGGAAACACAAGAGAAGAAAAGGACCTACAAAAACAAATCCAGGGCTTCCCTGGTGGGGCAGTGGTTGAGAGTCCACCTGCTGATGCAGGGGACGTGGGTTCTTGCCCCAGTCCAGGAAGATCCCACATGCTGCGGAGCAGTGGGGCCCATGAGCCATGGCCGCTGAGCCTATGCGTCCAGAGCCTGTGCTCCACAATGGGAGAGGCCACAACAGTGAGAGGCCCGCGTACCGCAAAAAAATGAAAACAAAAAAAACCCAAAACAAACCCAAAATAATTAAGAAAATGGTAATAGGAACATACATATTGATAGTTACCTTAAATGTGAGTGGATTAAATGCTCCAACCAAAAGACACAGGCTTTCTGAATGGATACAAAAACAAAACCCACATATATGCTGTCTACAACAGACCCACTTCAGACCTAGGGATACATACAGACTGAAAGTGAGGGGATGGAAAAAAACATTCCATGCAAATGGAAATCAAAAGAAAGCTGGAGTAGCAATACTCATATCAGATAAAATAGACTTTAAAATAAAGAATGTTACAAGAGACAAGGAAGGACACTATGTAATGATCAAGGGTTCAATCCAAGAAGAAGATATAACAATTATAAATATATATGCACCCAACATAGGAGCACCTCAATACATAAGGCAACTGCTAACAGCTCTAAAAAAGAAAACTGACAGTAACACAATAATAATGGGGGACTTTAACACCTCACTTACACCAACGGACAGATCATCCAAACAGAAAATTAATAAGGAAACACAAGCTTTAAATGACCCAATAGAGCAGATAAAGTTAATTGATATTTATAGGACATTCCATCCAAAAACAGCAGATTACACTTTCTTCTCAAGTTCACACTGAACATTCTCCAGGATAGACCACATCCTGGGTCACAAATCAAGCCTCAGTAAATTTAAGAAAATTAAAATCATATCAAGCATCTTTTCTGACCACTACACTATGAGATTAGAAATCAATTACAGGGAAAACAAAATGTAAAAAACACAAACACATGGAGGCTAAACAATACATTACTAAATAATCAAGAGATCACTAAACAAATCAAAGAGGAAACCAAAAAATACCTAGAGACAAATGACAATGAAAACACGACAATCCAAAACCTATGGGATGAAGCAAAAGCAGTTCTAAGAGGGAAGTTTATAGCTATACAAGCCTACCTCAAGAAATAAGAAAAATCTCAAATAAACAATCTAACCTTACACCTAAAGGAACTACAGAAAGAAGAACAAACAAAACCCAAAGTTAGCAGAAGGAAAGAAATCATAAAGATCAGAGCAGAAATAAATGAAATAGAAACAAAGAAAACAATAGCAAAGACCAATAAAACTAAAAGTTGGTTTTTTGAGAAGATAAACAAAATTGATAAACCATTAGCCAGACTCATCAAAAGGGAGAGGACTCAAATCAATAAAATTAGAAATGAAAAAGGAGAAGTTACAACAGAAACCGCAGAAACACAATGCATCCTAAGAGACTATTACAAGCAACTCTATGCCAATAAAATGGAAAACCTGGATGAAATGGACAAATTCTTAGAAAGTTATAACCTTCCATGACTGAACCAGGAAGAAATAGAAAATATGAACAGACAAATCACAAGTATTGAAATTGAAACTGTGATTAAAAATCTTCCAACAAACAAAAGTCCAGGACCAGATGGCTTCACAGGTGAATTCTATCAAACATTTAGAGAAGAGCTAACACCCATCCTTCTCAAACTCTTCCAAAAAGTTGCAGAGGATGGAACACTCCCAAACTCATTGTATAAGGCCACCATCACACTGATACCAAAACCAGACAAAGATACTACAAAAGAAGAAAATTAGAGACCAATAACACTGATTAATATAGATGCAAAAATCCTCAACAAAATACTAGCAAACACAATCCAACAGCACATTAAAAACATCATACACCATGATCAAGTGTGATTTATCCCAGAGATGCAAGGATTCTTCAATATATGCATATCGATCAATGTGATGCACCATATTAACAAATTGAAGAATAAAAACCATATGATCATCTCAATAGATGCAGAAAAAGCTTTTGACAAAATACAACACCCATTTATGATAAAAACTCTCCAGAAAGTGGGCATAGAGGGAATCTACTTCAACATAATAAAGGCCATATATGACAAACCCAAAGCAAACATCATTCTCAATGGTGAAAAACTGAAAGCATTTCCTCTAAGATCAGGAACAAGACAAGGATGTCCACTCTCAGCACTGTTATTCAACATAGTTTTGGAAGTCCTAGCCATGGCAATCAGAGAAGAAAAAGAAATAAAATGAGTACAAATTATAAAAGAAGAAGTAAAACTGTCACTGTTTGCAGATGACATGATACTATACATAGAGAATCCTGAAGATGCCACCAGAAAACTACTAGAGCTAATCAATGAATTTGGTAAAGTTGCAAAATTAATGCACAGAAATCCTTGCATTCCTATATACTAATGATGAAAAATCTGAAAGAGAAATTAAGGAAACACTCCCACTTACCATTGCAAAAAAAAGAATAAAATACCTAGGAATAAACATACCTAGGGAGACAAAAGACCTGTATGCAGAAAACGATAAGACTCTGATGAAAGAAATTAAAGATGATACCAACAGATGGATAGATGTACCATGTACTTGGATTGGAAGAATGAATATTGTGAAAATGACTATACTACCCAAAGCAGTCTACAGATTCAATGCAATCCCTATCAAACTACCAATGGCATTTTTTACAGAACAAGAACAAAAAATCTTAAAATTTGTATGGAGACACAAAAGACCCTGAATAGCCAAAGCAGACTTGAGGGTAAAAAATGGAGCTGGAGGAATCAGACTCTCTGACATCAGACTATACTACAAAGCTACAGTAATCAAGACAATGTGGTGGTGGCACAAAATCAGAAATATAGATCAATGGAACAGGATTGAAAGCCCATAGATAAACCTACGCACCTATGGTCAACTAATCCATGACAAAGGAGGCAAGGATATACAATGGAGAAAGGACAGTCTCTTCAATAAGTGGTACTGGGAAAACTGGACAGCTATATGTAAAAGAATGAAATTATAACACTCCCTAACACCATACACAAAAATAAACTTAAAATGGATTAGAGACCTAAATGTAAGACCAGGCACTATAAAACTCTTGGAGGAAAACAGGGGAATAACACTCTTTGACATAAATCACAGAAAGATATTTTTTGATCTACCTCCTAGAGTAATGGCAATAAAAACAGAAATAAACAAATGGGACCTAATGAAACTTAAAAGCTTTTGCACAGCCAAGGAAACCATAAACAAGACCAAAAGACAACCCTCAGAATGGGAGAAAATATTTTCAAATGAATCATCAAAGGATTAATCTCCAAAATATACCAACAGCTCATGCAGCTCAATATAAAAAAAAAACAAACAACTCAATCCAAAAATGGACAGAAGACCTAAATAGACATTTCTCCATAGAAGACATACAGATGGCCAAGAATCACATGAAAAGCTGCTCAACATCATTAATTACTAGAGAAATGCAAATCAAAACTACAATGAGGTATCACCTCACACCAGTTAGATGGGCATCATCAGAAAATCTATAAACAACAAATGCTGGTGAGCATGTGGAGAAAAGGGAACCCTCTTGCACTGTTGGTGGGAATGTAAATTGATACAGTCACTATGGAGAACAGTATGTATGTTCCTTAAAGAACTAAAAATAGAATTACCATATGACCCAGAAATCCCACTACTGGGCATATACCCAGAGAAAATCATAATTCAAAAAGACACACGCACCCCAATATTCTTTGCAGCACTATTTACAATAGCCAGGTCATGGAAGCAACCTAAATGCCCATCAACAGACAAATGGATAAAGAAGTTGTGGAACATATATACAATGGAATATTACTCTGCCATAAAAAGGAACAAAACTGGGTCAGTTGTAGAGACGTGATGCATATAGAGACTGTCATACAGAGTGAAGTAAGTCAGAAAGAGAAAAACAAATATCGTATTTTAATGCATATATATGGAACCTAGAGAATGGTATAGATGAACTGGTTTGCAGGGCAGAAATTGAGACACAGATGTAGAGAACAAACGTATGGACACCAAGGGGGGAAAGCGGCGGTGGCTGGGTGTGTGTGATGAATTGGGAGGCTGGGATTGACATGTATACACTGATGTGTATAAAATGAATGCCTAATAATAAATAAATAAATAAATAAATGTTAAAAGAAAAGGATATAGAAACACATTAAATATGAATTTAGGGGTAGTTATTAAGATTAATATTCACTTCTTGCTGGATGTGAGAGGGCAGTTCTTGTTTAATCCAGTGGTCCACCAAGTCCCACACTGAAGGAACTTCTCCATCTACAACTCCATCTATTATGAAGGCAGTTTATCTTTATGGTCTTTAGTTTAGCAGATTAAATCCAGTTTGAAGATATCCAGGACCTATAACTAATTGGGGCTTTTGAGATCCCCCTCGATACTGGAAAAAGTTGGAACTTTAGCAGAGATCATTTAGAAGTTCTTGTGGGAGAATTTAATTTTTACTCCCAAGAAAGGGAAATTGTCTCTGGTGAGCTTTAAAATGAGGTAGCATCAATCTTAAGAAAACTAGAATAGGAAACATAGGAGCTAGTTCTATTTCAGAATCCTGACTTAGATATAGTGAAGGTTATATAGAAAAGGATGTGTGAGAAATTGTGTTTATTTTTAAAATCATTAAACTACCTTAGATTCTTTCAATATGAGCACTGTATTAGGTAGAAATAGAAACTATTACTATATTATAATATTTTAAAGTGGCTTATCATTTTTACGCCACTGGGAAATCTTAGTTAGTTGGAAATCTGAGTTGATTCTGTTCCTAAGTGGGGATGGGAGGAGTAAATACAAATTAAGTATTAATCTATGAAAGCATTTGTTTTTACATTGTTTCCTCTTTTTTTATGTACGTTTTTTGTCTTCTGCCTACTGAAAGGGCCTCTCTGTCAGTGCCAGGAGGAGCCTGGTAATGATTAATTGATTTAGCTTTCAAACCAAGGCAGTGTGTATATAACCAGGAGAATAGTGAGAGGGGCACAGGCCATGTTTTTTATGGGGAAACTATGTTTGGGGCAACTTTGTAATAAAGAAAGGGTGGGGCGGCAATGAAGAAAGATAAATGACTATACAAATGAGTGTGTCCACAAAGAAGTGCATTATTAAGGGAGGTTTCAAGCTTCCAAATATCTCCTAATCCTTATATATGTGGGTACAAATTTCCTTTACCTTTTAGATATTCCCTCTTAGCCAAATACTGGAAAATTTACAATGTATCGGTATACATTCTGACACTGTCCATTGAATCTTTTGCTGCCTTGGTTGTCCTAGGAGTTTGGGGAAGTTACTAAATTTACGATATTCTGATTTTTCTGAAAGTAGAAGTAAAACCTATCACACAGGGGTGTTATGAAGAAACACACAAGCAATAATCTGATGTAAAAAAAAATCTGCAGTCATGCTGAAGTAGGGACTGTGTGAGATTTTGTTCTCACATTGTGTGCAGGTAGATCTTCATAAAATAATACTATTTCAGTCCGTCAGCTCTTCACAATGCTTCAGGTTTAGAATTGTTCAACCTTCTTGATTGAGTGGACATTTAAAATGACTGAAGACAGATTTTGCTCTGTTTTTGTTAGTTCAGTCCCTTGAACTTTTTGATAAGATTGCTAATGAAACCATGTCAAAATACTGAATTTTCTTCCCCTAAAAATAACATTATTAAAAGTTGAAATGCAAATTCTGTATCTACTGATATTCTGAAACTCTTGGACTTTTCAAAAGCACCATTCTTATTTATTTTCTAGGGTCCAGGGTGAGGAAAGGGAAGAATGCAAATAAATCGTAAGTCTAATGTTTTCTAAAGCTATGGTCATAATTCAGGAGTCTTATCAACTTAAAGAGGGGCAGTCAAATCTTGACAGAGTGTTCAAACTTTTAATCATATATGCAACTAGGTTCAGTTGTGTGTGTTTGTGTTCACACAGAAGATAGTTCACTGTGCATATCCACTGGTAATAGAAAGAGTGGTATTGCTTGAATTTAACTTTTTAATGTATTGGTGAGCTATGGATCTAGAACCTTAACAAGTACTTAATCATTGGAAACTTAAAACAGAAAACATCTACTTCTTATATTTAATTTCCTGAAAAAATAAAAACAGTTCATCATTATTTTATTGCACCATTAAGTCACTGTATCTGACTTAGTCTTTTCTGTACTAAAGATACTACTGTCTTAAAAGTACAAATTATAGGGCTTCCCTGGTGGCGCAGTTGTTGAGAGTCCGCCTGCCGATGCAGGGGAGACGGGTTCGTGCCCCGGTCCGGGAGGATCCCACATGCCGCGGAGTGGCTGGGCCCGTGAGCCATGCCCGCTGAGCCTGCGCGTCCGGAGCCTGTGCTCCGCAACGGGAGAGGCCACGGCAGTGAGAGGCCCGCGTACCGCAAAAAAAAAAAAAAAAAAAAAAAGTACAAATTATATGCAATAATAAATTGGTATACAGGGAGAAAATGAAATGTATACAAATATCAAGTGTATAAGTGCATGAATTCTAGTAGCACCTCTATATGACTATATTTAAACAAAATTCTGTGGATTTCGTCCTCAAGAATTTTGCTAATTTAAACTGCTAAGATAATGGTCATATCACTACATTGCTTCCAGTAATGAACCTGGATCTTACCTACTCTAATGATGATAATAGTTAACATTTATTCAGCAGTTACTTAAACCAAACATTTAAGCTCGGGTTACTTAAGCCTCAAAGCAGCACTCAGAGTTAGGTTTCATTTTCCAGATAAGGAAAGTGAGGCTAAGAAAGGATACATAAATTTCCTAAAGCCACATGACAAGTTGCTGAACCGCAATTAGAAACCAAGTCCATCTGATCCTAAAGTTCATCCTATACCATACTCTTCTGAAGACACTCTTCCAATTCTGCTCTCTGACTTCTGCTTTTAAGTCTAGTTTTCTGTGAGTAAACATAGCTGAAGGTTTTTCTGCTTTGTGTCATTCCAACTCTTTGTATAGACAACAGAATTACTAAAGAGTTCTACATGTCTCTTCCAGGAGATAGGCTTCATTTACTGTTCTTTGCTTTATATTTTCATTTTCTTTCCTACTTTATTGTTAGAGTTTTTCTTATCAATTTTGGATTTATCATCTTGGTACTCTATATTTGATTCCCCATTCAACAACTCTACAACATTTAAAAAAAATGCCTTTAAAATTTGATAAAATCGGGCTTCCCTGGTGGCGCAGTGGTTGAGAGTCCGCCTGCCGATGCAGGGGACACGGGTTCGTGACCCGGGCTGGGAAGATCCCACATGCCACGGAGCGGCTGGGCCCGGGAGCCATGGCCACTGGGCCTGCGCGTCTGGAGCCTGTGCTCCGCAACGGGAGAGGCCACAACAGTGAGAGGCCCGCGTACCGCAAAAAAAAAAAAAAAAAGTGATAAAATCTAAACAAACAAAAACAAAACAAAAACTCTGGACAGTTAAAGTATATTAGACACTAGGCTGGGAAGTTGGGTTAAGGGACTTATTAAAGTGCAGTCCATAAAGTAACTAAGCCACAGTCCATAAAGTAACTAAGCCAAAAGGAGACAGGCATGTAAACAAATAAATTAGAACACAGTTAATAAATACAGTGGTAGGAACATGAGTAAATTGTGGGCGATGCTTTGAGAACTGATGATTCATTTTATGGAAGTGGAGGTAGAGGTGGAGGAACAAAAATTAGAAAGTGACACCTGAGTTGAGTTTTGAAATATGAATAAGAGTTTGCCTGGTGGGGAAGTGAAAGCTTGAAATGGTTATGGGAGGGGGAAAGGATTCTGGACCAAGGGTAGATATATCATGAGTGATCTAACTACCCAAGGCATAAGTTTGAATTACAATTTCCCAAGGATAACTCTAAAAATGCACCTCTCTCCAAAGCCATCATCCTCAAAATGCCAACGCCCAATGATACACATCCTTAACGTCAGGAGCTCAGAATACTGTTGTGGCAATTTAAATACAAGTTACACCTACACCCTGTAGGTGTATGTTCTGTATGTTCTCTGAAGATCTTATTTGACCTTATTATTCATTTTTTGTTATTTCATAGACTAGCATTCCTAGATCTCCTGATATTAACAGGATCAATCATTAATACCATTCTACAGAGAAAGGGGCATGAGACACTGTTAGTGTTATTATTTCTTTAAAATTTAAGAAATTATCACTTCTTTATTATTAAGAAAAAGTCCAAAGCAGAGTGTGATTATCTTAGCCATCAAAGATGAAACTTGAAAACGACCCAACTGGACTACAGTGCTTGAGGGCAAGATATACTGGCAAATACCTTTTAGCAATTCTTGCATACCAGGCTTTTTTCTAATAAGTAGGTTACAGCACTAACTCAATTTAATCTTCACAACATCCCTGTGAGGTGGGCATTACTGCAATTTCCGTATTACAAACGTGTGAACTGAGGCACAGAGAAGTTTAGTAACTCAGCCAAGTCACACAGCTCATAGACATAGAGTCAGATTAAGACTCAGGTAGGTTGGCTCCAAAGTCCATGTTCCTAACAACTGACTGTATTAGGCTGTTTACTGAATAGAATAGAAGAACCTTGTTTCTTTTAAGGTCATTCATCAAATTATTCTTCAGCTCAACTTTTTAAGTGTTGTACACTATAAGGACACAAGGATAGAAGTCAAAGTCTCTGCCCTAAAGGAGCTTACAACTTTTCTTTAAAGACAATATTCATATTCAAAGCAATCAGAAAGTACAGCAAGACGAATTACACAAGCAGTAAGCATAAAAGCAAAATAATAATAATAATAGAAAATAATAATTAAATTAAATTAAATGACTTCATTATTTCATTTTGTGATGACAGTTTTGGTTACCTACTGTGTACAGAGCTTTACAAAAGTGTTAACAATCTACAGTTTCAGGGGGTTTATAATCTAGCTAGGGAGGTTTTTTTTACACCTACGTGAAAAGAAACAGTGACACGAGGAATACAGCATTAGGAAAGTGAGAGAAGAATTCGTTAACAAACAGTCATCTAACCTATATGGAAAAAGAATCTGAAAAAGAATAGATATATGTATATGTATAACTGAACCACTTTGCTGTAAACCTGAGACTAACACAACATTGTAAATCAACTAGACTCCAATATAAATTAAAAAAAAAAGAAACACTCATCTAGTGTCTATTATGTATACAATTCTATACCAGGCATAGCAAAATGCAAAAACACTTTGTAAACAAGATCAGCGATAAGCATTAGTTTATAATTTAACAGGAAAAAAGAAAACACGCATATAGAATTCCTCAAGAAGGACTGCTAGGTAACAGAGTAATAGATGAAAGCTGGCAGCTATGTTGATCCATAAAGTAAAATGATGCAAAGTAGAAGAACACATATTAAGATATATGACAATCTTCAGACACTTCCAGGAAGGTGAGAGGTTTGAACCACTCCTAAGGAAATGAAGCCCATACACTGGCAGGGTGCTGACAGGGCAATCTGTACAAGGTCTCCAAAACACCATGAAGGAAATGAGTCAATAGTTTGAGGGGTATGAGGCAACAGGACTTGGCCGGAATAGAGGCAGGCCAAAAGGAAGGGTAACAAGTGATGCCACTGGGGAAGAACGGTGTGGGCAGTTGACAGAGGGTCTTCAATTCTGGGCTTAGAGTGAAAATGTGACTCATTAGGCATTCAGGAGCCATGTTGGTGGGTTAGGGTAGAGAGGGAAAGAAAAGATTGTCTGGAAGATGTGTGAAGGATAAACTGTATGTAGGAGAGACGCAGGCCAACAACACAAAGTAAATGGCTACGGTAGAGGCTGTAAGATTAGAGATGAAGCTGAATTTGAGAGAGACGGAGAGAGAATTGAAGCAAGGGACTGATTAGATTACCAAATTTGCTAATTGAAATAACTTATTTAAAAAAATATTAAAGGACCAAGAGAAAAGACAGCTATTAGGAAAGGAAGTAGAGGAGGGTTAGGAGGAGGAGAAAGAGGATAAAGAAGGTGGGGGTAGAAAAGGAAAAGGACTGTGACCGCGTGAGAGTGTGTGTGTGTGTGTGTGTGTGTTGTGACTTACCTAAAACAATCACCATACTCATAAGTAGTGTCAGTAAATCAATTCTACAACATTTTCTTTTATCTTTCAATTACTACAGTAGTAGGAGCTTAATCTTTATTGTACATCCAAGTATATTCAGTAGTGGTAGGCAAATCTCTCTTTCTCTATCACAGGATGTATGTTGTACATGTAGAACCAGCAGGTGCTAATCAGTAATTGGACTTTATAGGACAAGATGACATTTTTACTGCACATATTTGCTTCCATAATACCAAGAACATGCAGATTTTTTCCACAAGTATTGCAGAGATTTTTTGGAAATATGTGTTATCTGCATTTAGCACTTCTCATGAATATTTCTAATACTCGTTCACAATGCACACAGGTGTTAATTACGGCTTAACAAATGCACATGTGCTTAGGAACACACTATTTGTAAACCGCAACCCTTGTAGAATGTTTTTTGAAGCCCTGCAGCATTGAACGTGAGGCAGGGCCCACTCTGCTCTATCCATCCCTTGACAATACATTCAAGGAAAATAGAAAACGATGTCCTCCCAAATCTGTGCATTAGTGAACACAAACTCAGCCACACAGTGACATCTTTCTCCTTAAAAATAATGATGCAGGGTGTCTCCATTACTTAAGGAAGCCAGAGCTCACACTGAAAGGTGTCAAAAAACACTGTATTATCCCACTTTGCCTGGAGCTGCCTTGACAGCACCTTTCCTGCCATAAAAGTGGATTACAGGCAGGGTAGTAATCAGCCAGGAACTTAATAAAAACTAGGTTCTTTTCAGAGCAGGGTGTGAACATCCTAAAAAGAGTTTACCACCACACTGACTAAGGAACAATTAGCTCTCTGCTGCCTTAAACTAACCAGGAACAGCACTGCCTCTTGCTACAGGTTGGTAAAGGGCAGCAGGGAGTTAATTGGTCCTTTGATGAAAACAATGATGAATGCTCTGCAGAGTCTACTAAGTAACAACTATGCTGAGCTCTAGGGAGTTTGGGCGAGAGCTGCCATAGGAATGTGCAGAGAAAAACCAACATGGGGACAAGTGAGAGACAGATGGGAAATGAAAGGGAGAGAGGCAGGAGAGGAACTAGATGATACTCAGACAGGCAACAGAAGCAAAAAGCAAGGGTCAAAGACAGGAGAGACAGCAAACTGAGTTCAAAGAGTTCAACGGATTTAACCCAGTCCAGTTCAGCAGGACTTCTCTAAGATGGCCAGCAACTGTGCACAGTTACAACAAAGGATGATCCCCAGGTGAGCACCAAAGAGGTCCCCTAAGGACCCCACAATAGCAGATGTTCTATTATTTCTCTAGATTTTCCACCTACCACCCTAATTAACTCAGTGGACTCTCACCAGCTAATACTGAGATTCTAATGAGACACAAACTCAAGACAGACCCCAGATTGAGAGCCGATGTTGCCATGTACATCATAGAAAGTGTTGTGAGGGGAAGAAAACCCAGGCAGGAAAAGAGCCACAATTGGAACTCTTCCTCATCTCTTCCCTTGAGTTAGATTTGTCTGTCTATAGGAGACCAGCAGATTTCCTCTTGGTTCTCCATCTGGGAGGATGACCGCTGGTACCACGTTGGTCTCCAGGACATTACGTTCTTCTTTATATTTGTGTACCTTTACGGTACAAATAATGATAACAGCTATTTATTGAAAATTACTGTGTGCAACTCATTGTGCTAGATGCCAAAACTGATTTTTAATCTTCACAGTGATCCTATAAGGAAGGTACTGTTATTAGCTTCATTATTCAGAGGTTGGTGGTGAGAGCTCAGAGAAGTTAAGTACATTTCCCAAGCCCAGGTAAACAAAAGGTTGCAGCCTACATAGACAATGGACTTGAGGACACGGGGAGGGGGAAGGGTAAAGAAGCTGGGATGAAGTGAGAGAGTGGCATGGACATACATACACTACTAAATGTAAAATAGATAGCTAGTGGGAAGCAGCCGCATAGCATAGGGAGGTCATCTCGGTGCTCTGTGACCACCTGGAGGGGTGGGATAGGGAGGGTGGGAGGAGATGCAAGAGGGAGGGGATATGGGGATATATGTATACGTATAGCTGATTCACTTTGTTATAAAGCAGAAACTAACACACCATTGTAAAGCAATTATACTCCAATAAAGATGTTAAAAAGAAAAAAAAAGAGGCTGCAGCCTATGTTCAAGCCCAGGTATGTGGATCCCAAAGTTAAACTTGTTTCACTCATCTGCTATGACCCCTTACTTTTCAGTAATAAAAAGTTGTAATTTTTCTAAGCAACATACTCTTAAAGCAATTATAAATATAGATTAAATTTTTTGATTTGCCAAGCACACAGTTCATAAAACAGTGTGGACTGGGATCATCAATGTGAATGGATGATCAAATCTCAAGACTTTTCCTCAATCAATCTCAACTGGTTCTATTGTTCCTCAGTACATTCACTACTTAGGCATACAGGCTATTCTCACTCTCCAGGGAGATTCTGCTTCTTAATCCATAATTTTTAGCTAGTATCTATGACGTGATGGAGAATCCTTCTGAGCTTCTACACCAGAGGTCCTAGACATTGACATCTTCTTGTTTCTAAATTCTACTCCTTCCTAGGATTTTCCATTAATTTTATCTTTCCTGTCTAAGAAATACCCTGAGATACCAGCTCAGTTGTATAACAAACATGACTGGCGTTCCTAGAGAACAGTATATTCTTTAAAAAATTGGTTTATATACAGCTTCTTGCTCTTAAGGACTGTAACTTTGGCATACACCAAGAGTCTGACCACTTCTCATCAACTTCAGGATGCTACCCGTTAGTCAAAGCCACCATTGTCTCTTGTATGGATGATTCCAACAGCTTCTGACCATGTTGTTCAGCTTTCACTACTTTTCCTCTGCTGTTTATTCTCCACAGAGTGGAGAACAGCTGGAATGATTCTTTGACATCCTAAATTAAGACGGTGTCCCTCCTCTGCTCAAAATCTTCCCTGGCTTTCCTTCTCAGAGTAAAATCTAAATTTCTTCTGATGGCCTAGAAGGCCCTACGGGGTCTGCTCCTTGCTTGTCCCCTCCAGCCTTGCCAGCCTGTCTGCTATTCCTCAAGCATGAGCATTCAGAGCATGTCCCGCCTCAGGAACTTTGCATCTGCTAGTCCCTCTGTTTAAATGTTCTTCCTCCAATAGTCATACATCTCTCACCCTCGATTCCCTTGGGTCTCTGCTTAAATATCACTTTATCAGTAAAGTCTTTCCTGAAAACCAACTCTACACACTATTTCTTTGATTTAAGATGACCGTTCCTTTTTTTTAACTTTAACATCTCTGAGAATTAGACATACCTTACAATTGATGGCATCTTCCCATTATAATTGGAAGCCCTTCTGCTCTTCTTATTGGTGGATAAATATAGGTGCATATTTGCAATTACTCATGTCTTTGGTTTGATGAAATACTGTAATATAGCCCTACTTACTCACTTTCACATCATCGCTTTTTATGCCCCATTTTATTTTCTCTCTATGTCACCCTGTGGTATATTACATATTAGTCTAATTCCTCATTTTTTTTTCTTCTTCTTCAACTAGAATGTTAGCCCCATGAGAGGAGGAACTTTGTCACTTTGGATTGTACTCCCACATCCAGAACTCCGCTAAGCATGTATCAGACACTCCATAAAATACTTGTTGAATGAAAGTTTCTCCCTGATATTTCATTCAAATATGAGCCTGCCACCCTATGCACAACCACATGTCCCTCATATTATGGAATAATTAATAGAGAGACACTAGATTCTCATAGATGGTAAAGGATGGTAGAGTATAGTCTCTCCTGAAACCATATGCATAAAAAACTGGAAGCAAACCACTAACCATCCAGTGAAAAATCATAGACATATTTCAAAATGATAAAACCTTAAGATACCTCTACAGTCCAAAGGGGGAAAAAGTAAATATCCATCAAACATCCTAATAACACTCTTAGTTGATGAACTTGGCCTAGACAAGGGGCTCTGTCAGATCATGGAAACAGTTTTCTCCAGAACTAAGGTCATTCATTCAGAAATTTGAAGAAAAACTCCATTTTAATGACTGATTTCTGTTTGCAATGTGTTCCTAAAGATTTCCGGACTTTACTGAGAACACCAGCCACGCTGGAGTGCAGTCCCTCCCGTGTATGTACATCTACCAGGAGGGAGGAAGAGCTGCTTAAACCCTGAAGCTGCCCAAGTGCATTCATTAGTGGAGGATCTAATCTATGCACAGATTTCCAAAAGGTGTGACATATTTTATGCAGTGTATATTTTATGGGTTTTTAAGGGGCTTTTGTCATAAACTCCTGTAAATAAATGATTTACCAGTATAGCCACTGAACCACAAGATCATTCCCTTTGTTTTTGTAACTCAGTGAAAACTTTAACATTCTATGACTGGGGTCCCCAGGGAGCAGCTCCCAATTTGTTCAAACAAAGGACTTTACAGCAAATTCCATGAAATTGTCTCTGAACAGTCACCAGAATTTGATGTTTCTTATGTACTTCGATGGACATGAGCATTTTAGTGCTTTGTGGACAACAGACTTGCCTGTGGAAATCCAGTTGCTTTGAGTGGCAGATGTCCCTGTGAATGTATCTTCCTCACTAAGGTTGTATTTTCTGTCTTCTAACTTAATAGCCAGACCAATTTTAAGGAAAATTGGGTTGAGAGAAATATTTTGAGACTGAAGATTTCTGTGTCTAATACTGCACCCTGGGGCCAATTTATACAGCAGGGAGAGAATGGGCTTGGAACATGATAACTGACAGGGCCTCAGGAGCAAGTGTGCTTTCGGGTGTCACCATCAACTTCAAATATTTTGTCTTGGCCTCAGAGACTCTTAAATGGAAACTACCCCCACTCCAAATAATGTACTTGTGGTGATTCCAGAAGACACCATTCTGCTTTGAAAATAAAAACAAAAAACATTCTCCTCTCTTTCAACTCTGGGTCCTAGCTTTCTGGCATTTGCACTTGAAAGTTTTCCAACACCTTTGAAGTGAGAGACTTGAGATTTTTCTGGCTGCTTAGAGTACACAGTTCAGTAGATCTCAATATTCTTTGGACGACTGAGTTTTTTTCTGTCCTTTCAGTCACAGGCAAAGCTCCTGTGTTACAACTCAGTACCACGTCAGGGAGATACGGCTCTAGTGACTCCTTCCCTCCTGTTCACTGGCTGTTCAAAATCTGGTCAGACACAGAGGAAGGCTTCTTTTGTCTCTTGTCCCTCATATGGTACACAAGAGGCTCATTGGAAAGATCTACTTTTTAAAATAAGCATCTCTGCACATTTATTAAATTTCTTTCAGGGAAAACCAAAAATTATTAGAAATCAAGTTGCAAGTGAATCAACTAGCCATCCAAAACAATGCAGCAAAGTGGAGCAGCTGTGTGTGCTTGCATTCTTGGTTGACGCCAGGAAAGGTGTTATGTAAACCAAGACAAGAAAATGTTAGTTGACCCTCTTCCAGGAAAAGAGCCCTTTTAATGAACAGATGATTCCCTACACTTCACAACGCCTCTACCCCTTCATGCAAGATGCACACAAACCTTTTCAAGTTGGTGTTGTGCTCATCCTTGACAGTTAACACTCTTTTTGAGCAAGATGGCCCCGAGAACCCTCATAGGAAATATCTACTAGTGTACAAAACAAGAAGATATTATCGACTGGGATTGATAATTAACTCTAGAGCACTGATTATCAAACTAGAGTGGGCTTAAGATCCAACTAAGATTTTGTTAGAGCAACTAAATCAGAATCTCCAAGTGGGGCCTGGGAGTCTGAATTCTGATCATACATGTTGGATGACTCGAATACAAGTGATCTGTTGGTCTTACTCTTAGAAGTCCTGCTCACAGAGGTGACTTCTCCATGGGAAGTTTATTGAAGAAACTATTAACTTGAAGGTGTCTTCCCCCTTAGGTTTACCATATTATCTAATAGAAAGCCATTTTTATTGAGGTATTGGGGGGCACTATGTATTAAAATATGAACACATTAACTTGAAAACTGAGTACATTTAATGTATCAAGTACTATTAATATACTGAGCATAGACAACACATTGCTAGACTTCAATCAGGAGAAGAATTCTGAAAGACTGGAACAGGGAAGAATTAATGAGTCACTGCAATAGGGCTCAAGCACACTAGGGAACAGCAGGAGATCAACCAAGAGTAGGAGGAATGAGATTTCTATATATGACTAAAAATAATATATTAGCCACTCCTAAGCATTACCTTCCAGTTTACAAAATGCTTTCATGAACACTTTTAATTTTATGCATTTATAACAACCCTTGTAAAGAAATTAGTAGTATCAGAAGTACATTGGCAAAATGTGTCTAAAGTCAAATTTTCTGGGTTTAATTCTGTTTCACTACTTTCTACCTTTGTGAGTTCAGACAGAAAATTAACCTCTCTGTGTCTCAGCACCCTCATCCATGTAGTAAGAATGATAATGCCTACCTCGTGAGGCTGCAACAAAGCTCAATGAGATGAAGATTTAGTTGTCACAGTGTCTGACACAGAGCGAGAGACCAAACACAAACTTTTCTTATTTTTCATTTGAAAGGGAAACTAAGACTCAGAAAATGAAGTGGGTCAAAATAGCTTGCCAAATAGTCCCTCAAGTCCCTTTTGCTATGCACACAGAGAATATATGTATATATATATATTATAATTAAAAGAAGAAATCACAGTGGCAATGTTATCTGTTGGTGCCAAATCAGAATGTAGAGACTCTATAGCAGTTTGTGACAAAAAGTGCCACAGACCTACAGACACCCTCTGGCTCCCTAACAGCCGGCCCCCCAACTGACTCATGCCGAGTATGACACTTCCTAATGCACTGGACAGTGCCATCTACTACCCTTCCCATGGGGAATCAACTATAATAGAAATAAATCACCTCCAGCCACTCCTGCAAAAGTAAAATGCACCAAAGTTGTGATTTCCTTAAAGCTGTTGATCTAAGTGTTAAACAGCAACGGTTATAAAGCATAACGTGAGATTTTCCTTCCCTCACTCTCCTAAATATTGAACTCCAAATTACCCAGTTGGCACTTGGAGCGTGTGCTCTACATTATGTATGGAGGAGAAATATTGACAGTGAATGCACTTAACTAAGCCCACCCCATGCTCTGAGGTTCAAACCAGAGAGTATCTGTGATCAATGCCCTCATGGAGCTGTTAAAAAGCCAATGTGTACAAGACTCTGGTCTCCAGATGAGCGCCACAACATGCTTATTAAGTAAAAAAACAAAAAACAAAAAAACCCCCACTGTACTAATGTGTATCAAGTGGCTAGGTGCAAAGGGAACCTGATCTGGAAAGGATTTTAGCCTCTGGTCTGCATCATCTCTTTCCTTTCTGTACTGTGGCTTTTTAGTTAAAAGCTTTGGCAGAGAAGCATTGCAAGTCCTCTTTTTTTCAACTAAGTAGATAGTTTTGTTTTTCCTTTGGCTTTATTATATATTCACAATTTAGGGTTCCCATTAATCTCATGCTATCTGTACCTAAGTCATTACACCTAGGACTGCTAATGGTTAAATGGTTGGGGCAGAGAAGCAATGGTATAAGACTCAGCTTTAGGCCTCTAAGCAAAACCCTGCCAAGGACTTACTCCCCTCAAGCTAGAGTCCTCAGAATAAACACAGGAAATCTCCTGCCTTAAACCAGGGGCCATTGCAAAATTTCAGTGCTGCACAAATATTGTGACCATTAATCTCATGCTAGTTGAATTTTTTTTTTCCTATAATAGTAACTTCAACTTTCAGTATTGCTAGCAAAAGTAATTCCAACCTCTAGCTACAGACATAGACCTGCTCATTCCTGCTGAGTGTTTCCCTGGTAAATGTTACCACTCTACTGGGCTCTGGGTTCCAATCACCGTGAAAAGTGTTCTCCTGCCAGTTGTCTTAGAGCATGGTATTGATAAGGTCAAAGATGGCTGCCGGCCTGATCTGGAATACTAGTGATGACATCACTTTAAGAGCCAGGCAGGACAGCAGACTCCAATTCCCAGACTCCAATTAGCAGTCCCAGACTCCAGTTCCCACTGCCAGTACCGCCAGGCCACAGCTAGACAAGCTTCTGGTTTGGCTTGCTGTAGGATGACATTTTGGCTGTATTCTGAAAACCTTTGAAAGGACAAGCTACTTTGTGGAATTCATTTAATTTCAATTAATTTGTGTACTTGACAGTATCCTCAAATTTCAACTGAGATAATCCCAACTTAGACTAGCTTAAGAAAAAAAAAATTCTTGGCAATGGAAGTCCAAATATAGATCTAGAATTAACTACAGCACGGTCCAGCTCCTCCAAAGACTGATAATCAACATTTCTCTTTCTCCATCTCTGTCTCTCTCTCCTTTTGTCCCTCTTTCCCTTCCTCCTTCCATCCCTCTGCTTTGTTTTTCTCTCCACTAGTTTTATTCTCAGGCACATTTTGTTTCCCCACAGAGGGAAAGTCTGTTAGGCCCACTTCTCGGAAGCATTTTCACCCCTGTAGCTTTCATAAATGGTCCCATGAGGACTCTGAGTCAGCAGGCTGGGTCCCCTCACCACCCTTGAACCAATCGCTGTGGTCAGGGTGGGGATGCAGTGTTCTCATTGGCCAGTTGTGAGTCAGATACTTTCTCCTGGGCCTATAGGTGCAAGCAGAGTTATAAGAGAATGGACTAATGTTCTTTAAAGAAAGGGATGGTTGACAAGCAGAAAAATTACATTTCATTTGATCAGACATGGTGAATCAGATTATAACTGTCCAGCACTCAGCCTGGTTTTTTATCTCAACTAGGAACTATGCTTTGTATCTCTTTTCTCTTAAGGAGGCTAGTGTACAACCTTCATTTTCTTCTGTTGTGCATTGAAGCGGTCTGCTTCTTTTCATGTTACGGTGCATGGAAACTACTAAAGATGGTTTTTGTTTATAGAATCCCCTGATGAAATGTCTCAAGGGTTTCTAATGTTGTTCATTACCGTATTAAGCTAAAAAGCTTTCCAGCTGCACAGGGAGGGTGTTCCTGTGTTGTCCTCCAAGCTTCTTGTGGCTTGTGGTACAGCGGCGTAAGGACTGGCATACTGATGAGTCTATTGTGGCAGTGTTCCACTTGACCAATTATGGGGACAAGGCATCTGGGCATCAACAGTGCTGAACGAAAACCCATCAAGTAGGCTTGGCGAGTTTCTTAGGGACAACTAAGCTTGTAGGAGAGGTGTAGTTTTTTAGATCTTCTAAAGGTCTTTGAACTTTTCAAAGTGAATTAGCAGAGTGTGGATTGGTCTTTCCAATATTCCTACAACTGAAATTTAGAAAAAAAGAATCACATAGTAAACTGTAGTCAAAATTATTCTGTTATTCCATGGGTTTCTGATGGATGATGTCCTACAGAAAATTATAAGGATGCTAACCGGGATTTCCCACAATATCCAATATAGGACATAATTTTAATAAAATTAACACACTAGACCAAGCCGGGCAGATGTTGCTTTGGTGTTGGTGATTAAAACGAAAAGATAAAGGTGTTCTAATATTACATGTCTTCAGCTTTTGATATTTTTTTCCTATTTATGAATCAAATTGCTAAGAGATTGTTCACTTTTCATAGGGTAGAATACCCAAATATTTTGAGACAAGTAGGGCCATGCATGTCCATGCTCCTTATTAAGAACTCTCAAAGTGTAATATCATGGTCTAACTTCTTTGTAATGCCAAAGCTCAAGCTGCATGCAGTGTTACTCCTGCCATTCTACACCCGTGCAGAAGACTGGTGAAGAAGGGAACTAGAGAACTATAACCTAGACCTATGGGTAACATAGTTGATTTTTCTTGTTCCAACATCTCTCTACACATTCTTTCCCCCTAGCTGTCCTCTGCTTTGAATACTAGTTCTTCCTCAAAATCATCTTTAAAGCATGTCACTAGAGCAGAATCTATGTCATGCAAGCACTGCGTACTGACCACATGGATGTTATTGCATTTACCTCTAAGGATACAGATAGAAACCATCAAAACTCACAGATAAATGCAGTGAAATATGAAGGGCATGACTCTATTACCTTCAAAAATTTTTATGCACACAAGTTAGCATGAATCTTTCTCTTCAGACCTTTAAGAAACACAATAGTGGTTCTTGCCATATTTATGAACACAACTAAGATCAGCTGCCTGCATGGGAGTCACAGTTGCTAATTTGTCATGTTTTCACCATTTACAATTACTAATTAGCTACTGTTGGTAAACTTAGATTTGTGCACAAGTCAATGCTTTGCTGATCTGGTTCCTTCTATTTTCTGACATATCAGGAAAAAGAACATGGTTTGGATGGTTTCTGTTCCAAGAAGCTGAATGTTCCTCAATTAGAGTAACTAATCAGAAAAGCCAGTTTAACACCAAGTGCAGCCATCCTGTTTGAGAACTGGCAAGTTTGGGTAAATGGAAATGTTTTACACATGTTAGATGTTGATGATTGAAGTTTCATTGTAAAGAAAGCATCAGTGACAGATTGGGAAAAATAATTCACTTTTAAAGTATTTTATTGAGGTTTTACTTTGTGGCAGTTTATTAGTCTATTACTCAACTGTCTAATTTTCTTTTTCCCTTCCTTCCTTGCTTAAAAAGCCCAAATTAGGTTCAGAGCAGCATTGCACTTAGGTGAAAATTCTTTTCAGTCCCCTTTGCGTTAAGAGACAGCCATAGTATCTTTTTTCTTGTCACTGAGGTAGAAGTGGATATGTGCTAGAGATTCCTGGGAAAGCTTTTGTTTTACTGATGAAAACAAATATTTTTGGCTGGCATAACCCCGCTCTTCTTTCTGCCTTGAATAGAACCTAATATCTGAAGTTGAGGCATCATCCTACAATCATAAAGGAAAACCCAAGAATACTGCAGATATGGTAGCCCTGGCAACAACAGATATTGAACTAAGAGCTACAGCCTCCTACCTCTAGCTTTCTTGATTTATGAGAAAAAGAAACCCTTATTTTAAAAATCACCACAAAATGGGTTTTTTGTTACTTGCAACTGAACCCATGAAACTTACACGTGAACTTAACTTTCTCTTCTACTGTTCAAGAGCTCCACTCAAGTCTAATTACCAAGTGAAAAGGTTCTACATCAGCCAAGAATTCCATTCAACTTAAACCCATGACAATTATGTGAACATGTGAATCTTAGTTTTCTGGGAGTTTTCTGATATGCATTGTGTACTTGCAGATTGTTTCCTTAATATTTACAAGCTGTAATTAACCTCTTTTTCTAAATAAAGGAAACTAAGGGTCAGAGAGGACAGGTAATGTTTTAAAGGACACAGAGCTAATAAATGGCTATGTCACGACTAAAGCTCAAGTTTTCTGATTCCAGGCCTGGTGTTTCTCTGTAATACACTGCACCTGGGTCAAAGAGGAAAGGACAACCAGAATTCAGTCCCGACTTCAATACCAGCAATGGAAAATTCTGTCTATTGCAAACCTGGAGGTAATGCAAGTTGCATGTAAGATAGACTGAAATAAGAGGGCTGAAATGTAGGTAGGGGTGCAAGTGTGTGGGTACAGGTGGTGGGCTCAGAGTTCTGGTGTATCACTGTATGACTCCTGCTGGGTTTATTCTCTTACTTTCCAGCAGTGTGACCTCTTCCGTGTGTGAACCCCCTGCTCACTGGGGCAGTACAGAAAACTATGGATTGTCCATCTCATTTATAACTTTCGGGCCATTATTTGTTATTGGGAAGTTAACCATCTTCTTGAACTCTGGGAAGCACTGAGAGAGCCACTTTACACACATGTATAAATAAATCAAACTGAGATAACAGCAAGTTATGTTAGAATTTTCTAGCATTCATGACCAAAATCATCAACAGATATTAGAGAGCATTTATTGTGAACAGTCAGGTGCTGTAAGCTTGGTACTCCTGTCATGCCCAGAGGTTTTAAAACCATGATTCTTGATTTACAATTCCTGAGTTTTATGCCAGAGAAAAGTGAGGGTCTAAGGACATTCAGTGTGTTGTGTCAGTCCAGTGGCTCTTCCAAAGACAAATCACTAGAGGCCATGTTATTAAGGTCATCTCTCTCTCTTATTTTTCTTTCTTTTTTTTTTTTTTTTTTTTTAGTGTGCTCTTCTCATTCCTAGGCCAGCTTTGTGGCCCTCAGCTGCATACAATTTGGAGAATACCCTCCCACTTTAAACTGGTACTATCATGCCAGAAGTGATAGTACCATTAGCTATTTCAATCACAAACGTTTCTCTGGAGGACAGTATCTGATAACTGTTTGCATCTTCCATAATCTTTCCCACAGTGTCTTGCACAGTGTAGTCCCTAGGTAACAGGAAAAAGCCTAAATAAGAGTAAGGGGATATAGAAAGATCAACTTCAGACTTCAGCTACTGATATTTACAGTGTTGCCTTAGGTTAACTCGGGCTGGGGAAAAAAAAAACACAAGGCAGCTCACTGAGCCATTCCAGTCCTGTATTTTGCCTGAGGCACAGCTAGATATGTTCTTCCCTTTGTAAGTCGGTGACCTTTGTGTTTCTGGCATTGACCTGAAGGCATAACAAGGCTGTCAGGGATGGTGTCTCTCTTGTAGAATGATATCCCTCGAATAAAAGAGAGAGAATGCCTGAAGGTAGCAGGGTGATGAGAATGAAGACACAATATTCTCATCACCCTACTAGCTGCAACACACAGGAAAACATCTTTGCTGCAGACATTTCCCTATCAATCTATTTAATACCACTTCTGGTCCACTTGGCCCTATTCCTATACTAAGAGAGAAAGCAGTTGTGCTGGAGGAGGAGTGTTCCAGAGCATTAGCCAAATCTCAGTTTGAATGCTTAACAGCTTACAGTGTTTATTAAAAATACTCCATTCACTACATAGAAGCACATTAACTATAGATCTCTGCTGGTGATGTCACCCCTGTGCCATTTGAAGCGGGCATTAGATCCTTCTTCCATTCCTGTGTGAAGCATTTATGTAGTTCTGTATCTGTTAAAGAGGGGCCATGCTGTTTCCTAGAACTGGCTGCAGGTCAGAGAAATGTCTAAAATAGGGTATATACCAGATCAACTTCATCACTTAATGAACAGTGTGTGAATCTAGTTTGGAACACAATTTGGCTGTGAATATTTAACATGATTTCTCCAACACAGTGAAAGGCATGGCATTAATGACATTGTAATTAATACACAAAATGGATTCCATTTATTACCCATGTATGAAACATTATCTTATAGATTATTCTTTAAAAAATTTTAACCTGGACTTCCCTGGTGGTGCAGTGGTTGAGAGTCCGCCTGCCAATGCAGGGGACACGGGTTCAAGCCCTGGTCCGGGAAGATCCCACATGTGCAGCGGAGCGGCTGAGCCCGTGCGCCACAACTATTGAGCCCAAGTGCCACAACTACTGAAGCCCACGTGCCTGGAGCCCGTGCTCCGCAACAAGAGAGGCCACCGCAATGAGAGGCCCGCGCACCACAGCGAAGAGTGGCCCCTGCTTGCTGCAACTAGAGAAAGCCTGTGCACAGCAACAAAGACCCAATGCAGCCAAAAATAAATAAATAAAGCACTAGCAGCTGATGCATGAAATAGTAATTGTTAAAAAAAAAAAAAAGTTAACCCTAGACTGAATCCCCTTACCACTTAGTTGGCCTCTAGGTCATTATTCCTGCCTTTCCTTGTCTCCTTCCTCCTAAAAAATACCTACGCTTTAACTCTGACTACTTAAAGCTGAATGAACTTGAGCAAGATTCATTGTAAGCATCCAATGGCATCATGCATGTGAAGATGTCTTGTAAAATATGAGCATTATGCAAATGTGAGTGGTTATTACTATTACTGCTAACTTCTGTAACTGCATGGAGTGGTCCTTCTGTAACAGGCATTGTCCTGAGTATTTGCATATATTATCTCACTTAATATAATTCTCACAACAATGCTGTCAGGTGAGTACTATTATTACTCTAGTTATACAGAAGAGGGAAATAAAACCTAGGGAGGTTAAGTAACTTGGCTAGCATGATACAACTACTAAATGTTGACAAGGTAATGAAACCAAGTCTCCCTAAAACTGAGTTCCCTTGCCGAGTTTATGATTAACCTCTCTATCCAAAACTTTATTCCTTTTCTTGTGCACCTCCAACCCCCGTGCCCCTCAGGATTGAGGAATATCAAAGAAAACAGGGGAGGGAAGCCAAATAGGACCATGTCGGGTCCTCCCAAGTATAAAAGCCATTCTGGGTCCCCATTTCTTGTTTGTAGGAAAAGGCTTTAGTCTCCTAGGCCTTCCCTGAGATTCAAGCAGCTGCTAATTAGGGAAGTGAGAGAATGTAGAAACAAAGGAAAGACACTGAAGGAACAATAGTTCAGTGATAATACAGAGTCTAGTTCCCCCTCAAGGGATACACACAACAATCTGACACAAGTCTTTGAGTTGCTCGATAGGGAACTGTGACCCCCACCCAGGTGAAGGATGGTGACTACATGTATAGGCACAGAGACCCCAGACTGGTTGGAACTGGAAGGCTGATGATTGAGATTCCTGGAGCACCACCCTGCTACCTCACCACCAACCAATCAGAAGAAAGTTATGACCCGTGCAATCCTCACACCAAATGTAGCCTTTAAAAACCTTACACCCTGGCCAGCCAGTAAGATGACCTTCCTCAGTTCTAAACTCCAACGTTTAGGTTTGCTTGGCTCCAGTGTGCATTGGGCACACACACTTGGGTTCAACAACAGTAAAACCTGATGCCAAACCAACATAATACAGTTAAAAAATAAATATAGTTAAAATTTTAAATCAGGATTTGGGATCATCACTATCACTGTTCCCCTCCAAAAGCATGGTGAATGGAATTTTCTTAAACTCTTTTTTACTCTGAGGAATCTTCAGGAAAATTCAGTCTGTGCCGATTAAGAAATGGAGAGTGGATCTGTTTCCTGGTCTCTAAGTAAAACTGGAGTCTACCAGCTACTAGCAGACACTTCTTGAGGGAAGGGTATGGTAGGCTGTTAGACCCTGGCTTATGGCAAGGCCATCTGGAGCTGGAAATGGTGATACAACATTTTCAACCACAGCCTATCCCACCCCCAAAGGGTCCCACAATTCCTCATTCATTTGCTCTAGATGTTTCAGCTGAAAGGCTTGAGTGAAAGCTCAGATTGCCCTAAGGCTAAATGACACGACTGTTCTCTAGGATGGGTAACTCAGCTTGCCTCATCCCCTCCGTACAATTCCTTCCCTCTTCCAATGTATCTTGTCACAGATGCAAAATAAGCATGAAATCGCCAGTGGTGCAAGTCCTCGTCTCAGCCTCCCATTCCAACACCCACTGGCTGCTGCCAGATTTTCTGACATAGCTTATCCCTCTCTCTCACTGCTGCCTTTGTACCCCGGTCTTCCTTCTGTTCTTCACACACACCAACCTCTTTAGGATTTTTGTATCTGTACTCTCCATGGCAGCCCCCTTATTATCCAGAACGCAGTTCAGATGGTATTTTATCCGAGAGGCCGTCCTTCAACCCCTGATCTAACTACTCCTCTGCACCCCCTCAGCCCCTCACTTTCTCACACTTCCCCTTGTTTTTGTTTTGTTTTGATCCACCCTTGTTTTTGTTGTTTTCTTTAAAGCATTTATTACTACCTGGAGCTCCCCTGTTCATTCTCTGTTCACCAATGTATTATGTGTCTTTTCCTTTGGGATTTAAGCTTCTTGAGAGCAGTGTTTCATTGACTACTGTATCCCCTACATCTAGTTTCGAGCTAAAACAGTGCTTTGTCATTTTAGTGCTCACTAAATCCTTGTCAAGTGAAGCAACAAACTGGTTGACACAAGTAGTTCAACTTCTAGCACTGAAAGATCCATAACTTCCCTGAATTACTGTAGTATGAGGTTGGCCGCATGCAATATTACATTATGCAGAAGAGAGTTAAGTGGGGAATTGTACCAACCTCTCTCAGTTATTTTTGCCTACATCCAGAGCCCAGGCTTCAGCAGTCACTTGTAGCAGTGTGCTGCATTAAGAGAAGATTTGCCTGTGAGCACTGACAACGTCTCATATTCACTCCTTTAATAAACCTCAATGTAAAAACTGGGGGCCACAAAATAAGAAGTGAATTCACAACATAACATACAGGGGAAATATATTTAAGGGCTACACTGTTAAAGCCCTGTCAAAATAACTATTCTTAACAACTTTGGAAATAAAAGTCTTGAAGTTCCTCCAAGATTACAGCATTCTTGTTATATCTAGTAACTGTTAGTTGAGGAAGAAACACTAGACCTTAGGGTCTGATTCAAAGATTCAGCCTTTAATCTGAAGGAGGAAAGGCAGATGCAGAGGAAAATACAGAAGATACAGGGGGTCAGACAACACTCCAAGTGTTTGAGAAATAAAAGTGTGTGGCAGCTGAATCATGCTGAAGAAAAGGTGAAAGAAGAAAGTGATGTCAAAGAGGGCAGAGAGAAAGTCAACACTATTAATAAGTTATGAACAAAATGAAGAATCAAAAATTTTTTGAGTTAATAATGCTTGAGGCCTCTAGGGAGATATACAGAAAAAAAGGAAGTTTGTTAATACTAAGTGTACCAATTGATATTGGTGATGACTCCCTTTCTACACTGTGTTCCCACTGTTTCTTCAATCTCTAGAATAATAAGGAAGAGTGTAATCTTCATGTAAAAAGGATGCTGCTAGAAGGAAATGGATTCAGTGTGCGAGTATCTCAAGTTCTTCTGAGCTCTATGATTATACAGCATTTGGAAACATTTAATCTTTGAAAAATCCAAAACAAAAATGATATATTCCATAATCTCATCATCTTTCTCAGAGAGAAATCAGATTAAGATCACGAGTAGGGGAGTTAAAACATAAACACACACACACACACACACACACACACAGCCTGGAAGTCATATGTACGTATGAAAACTCTAATAGATGCTAGAGGATATTCCATCAGTGGTGACCTGAGATGGATTAATAATAATACTTTTAATTCTTTCCTTTTAATTATTATTTTATCTTATAACTTCAAAGGTATTTTTCAAGGCAAAACTTTGCTGTCAAAGAGGCGAAGTGTTTCTTTTCTGAAGCGAAGGCTTTCCTGGGCCTATGAACAGTGTACATAATATATCCAGGCATCGGTTCTTTCTGTTGAAGAATGCCCTTCCTCTGCCTCTCACAGTCTTTGGAGAGTAAATTAAATGATGTCCTTAAAGTTCTATTAGCTGCTGGTGGCTTCACAAATGTGAGGCAATGTGCAATTTGGCTGGTCAGGATTGTTAATCCTCAACATCTATAGAAGAAGTAAAGTGAGTTCCTATTACATGGGGGCCCCTTGGACGCAGAAAGAGTCATCTGGTTGCTTACCTTGAGTAAAAAAATTGGATCTGCATCTGAAAGAGAAAAGGGTCCCTGGAGGAAGGAATGACCTAGGAACGTGCCCAAGCCTGTGAGGCATTTGTACACATACCCACGTGTGCCTCCTTTGGATTATAACAATGCAAGGGAAGCAGATATAGAAGCGCACACACTACCCCCGGGAACATTATACTAGAAGGAAAGAAGGAATCAAGAGACAGGATCCAGAAAGGCAGCGGATCTTATGTGAAAAAAAAAAAAAAAAGAATTTAAAGGGACATATTTAAAAAGGAATCTTTAAGGTAATGAAAAACAAAAAACTCCCCACCTACCTTGTCATAACCAAGAATTTAGGGGCTCATTCCTTGGAAATTTAGCCCTTCTATCGTTTATAAAATTTTTTCTAAAATAATTTCAACCTTACAAAAAGTTTGCAAAATAAGTATAGAGAACTTCTGTATACCCTTTCCCAGTTTTACTAATTTGTACTACTTTGCCACCTTTTTCTCTCTCATTAAAATAAAATAATTTAATGTTGATATATATATATTATATGCATATTAAATGTATATATGTATATCTCAAATTCACAAAATTTAATAATGCAATGCTTATCTATCTATAGCCTATATATTCCAATTTTATTAAATCAGCCAGTTATGGCCTTTACAGCATTTTTTCCCTCCGATATAAGATCCAGCAGTTCACAGTTATTTATTGTATTTAGTTGGCACATCTGCTATTTCCTCTTATTTCCATTCAAGTAATATATGCCTGGTTGGAATACTACATAAGTGATGTGTCCTTCTTAGGGTGTCACATCTGAAGGCACCTTGTCCATCTGCCACTCACTGGTGATGTTAATTCTGGTCACCAAGTCGAAGTGTTGTCCACTTTTTCGACTGTATAGTAACTATTTTTCCCCTTGCAACTGATAAGTGATCTGTGGGGAAACAGTTGGGGATTATGCAAATATTCTGTTTTTCATCAAACTTTTCCTCTAGATTTAGTATCCGTTAGTATCCGTTGATAATTCTTTTTTTTTTTTTTTTTTGGTATGCGGGCCTCTCACTGTTGTGGCCTCTCCCGTTGCGGAGCACAGGCTCCGGACGCACAGACTCAGCGGCCACGGCTCACGGGCCCAGCCGCTCCGCGGCACGCGGGATCCTCCCGGACCGGGGCACGAACCCGTGTCCCCTGCATCGGCAGGCGGACTCTCAACCACTGTGCCACCAGGGAACCCCATTGATAATTCTTGTCTAAAAGAATTTGTTCTCTGATGGTTGCAAATAATGTTTTCCCCGATTCACTATTCTCTCCACAGTGATCAGTTGGCATCAATTAGGAGGAGCCTTCCTTTCTTCCCCATTTATTTAGTTGTTTGTTTACCTATTATTTATAATTATACATTCATGGATTCCTATTTTATTCACTGTTATAATACATCATGCTTCTTAATTTTGGTTGCTGAAATTATTCCAGATGCATACAATGGGAGCCCCTTCAAGCTAGCTCTTATTTTCTTTTAAAATGTTTTTTTTTTTTAAGCATTTCTTACACAGTAAGATGCTCCAGGCTCATCTTATACCTTCCCTGCTCCAGCCCTGGACTCAGTCATGTATTCAGTTTGCCCCAGTCCTTTTAGTGGGGAACGACATTCAGAAACCAACATCTAGGCTTTAAGTGTGCTCATTACTCCTGAAGTGTCATTGCTTCTTGTGCTTTCAATGGAAATATATGTTCCTACTGATATCTCCAATTCCAATCTAACCCCAAAAGATTCTTCTTGCCTTCCCTCATTCCATATTCCCTTTGATCACCAACATCACCACATTTACTGATTTGTTCAGTCCTGTAATGCACACAAATTACTTTCAGAATTGTTTCACCCATACCACTACCAAAACCAAACAAAAGGGTAAACAAGACTTTAAGATTTGATGGCAGTTTTTCCCTCTAGATTGAGGGAAGTCAAGGCACTGTTCAAAAGATAGGTGTAGGGACTTTCCTGGTGGCGCAGTGCTTAAGAATCCGCCTGCCAATGCAGGGGATATGGGTTCGAGACCTGGTCCAGGAAGATCCCACATACCACAGAGCAATTAAGCCCATGTGCCACAACTACTAAGCCTGCACTCTAGAGCCCACGAGCCACAACTACTGAGCCCACATGCTGCAACTACTGAAGCCCATGCACCTAGAGCCAGTGCTCTGCAACAAGAGAATCCACATCAATAAGAAGCCCATGCACTATGGACATATATACACTACCAAACGTAAGGTAGATAGATAGTGGGAAGCAGCCGCAGAGCACAGGGAGATCAGCTCGGTGCTTTGTGACTGCCTGGAGGGGTGGGATAGGGAGGGTGGGAGGGAGGGAGATGCAAGAGGGAAGGGATATGGGAACAGATGTATATGTATGACTGATTCACTTTGTTATAAAGCAGAAACTAATAAAAAAAAAATCTGAGAAAAAAAAAAAAGAAGCCCATGCACTGCAACAAAGAGTAGCCCCCACTTGCCACAACTAGAGAAAGCCTGCGTGAAGCAAAAAAGACCCAATGCAGCCAGCATAAATAAATAAAATTTAACAAAACAAAATATACATG
The DNA here is from genome assembly GCF_949752795.1 of Hyperoodon ampullatus. Classification (NCBI taxonomy): domain Eukaryota; kingdom Metazoa; phylum Chordata; class Mammalia; order Artiodactyla; family Ziphiidae; genus Hyperoodon; species Hyperoodon ampullatus. The sequence continues at coordinate 83,907,176 of NC_136918.1, read as the reverse complement.
TAGATACTTAAGACAGTGAATTGTATTGAATGTAAATTATATCTTGGTAAGTATATAATTATATTAAAATATTTGGATTAGTTACTGTTTTTTTTTTCTTTAAGTGTGCTCTTCATTTAAAAATGATTGGGATTATTTGTTTATGGTTAGAGCCAGTTGTTGGTTTTCTTCTTCCTTTTCTTACTGATTTTTTAGTTTTGAATATTTAGAACATTAACAAACTTCCCAAAGCCCAAATTGTACAAAAAATTATACTCAGAGAGGTGTCACCTCCTCCCCTACCCTTCTAACTTTGCTGTCCTGCCAGTGCCTTGTAGATATAAGTTATTTGGGTTATGTCTACTGCATTTCTCTTGTAAAAGTAAGCAGATACATACATATTTCGTTTCCCCTTATTCCTTAAACAAAATTTAGCATGTGATATATATGCTTTTATAGTAACCTTCTTGTAAATAAGACACAAGTCAAAAAAAAAAAGATAAAATATATCCTACTATTATTTAATTATTTTTACAAATACCCATTACCTACATTAGATGTGTAAAAACACAAGATGAAGAGAGTTCTTATTGACCTCTTCTTTAATTCTGGAGTCTTTTATCCAGTTGTTCAACTCTAGTATATTTGTAGATTATTTTCTTAATAATTAGATAAGCAAACTATATGTTACTTTTTAGCTTTGTCTTCAACTACAGTTGCTCAAAATCTTCCTAGTTTCATTAGCACAATGGTCTTCTCTAATTTCCTCCACCATCCCTCCCCCCATTTTTTTAACTTCCAACAACAAAAAAATGCAAGCTTGGGTTGGTCCTCTTGAGTTCTTAAGTGCTATACAGAACTTTATCTCTACTCTTTACCCCTTCCTCTTTTTTTTTTTTTTTTTTTGCGGTACGCAGACCTCTCACTGTTGTGGCCTCCCCCATTGCCGAGCACAGGCTCTGGACGCGCACGCTCAGAGGCCATGGCTCACAGGCCTAGCCGCTCCGCGGCATGTGGGATCTTCCCGGACCGGGGCACAAACCCGTGTCCCCTGCATTGGCAGGTGGACTCTCAACCACTGCGCCACCAGGGAAGCCCCCCTTCCTCTTTAATAACACATTTGTCCTGATTTATTAGGCTCCTTCCCTCACTTGGAGGAGGTCATGGTATGCAAACTAAGCCTTCAGGTCTAAAATCAATAATCACCACTCTATTACCCTACACATTTTGGATTTTTCAAGATATTTTACTATAATAGCTGCTATAAAGTATATTTCATATTCTAGTAAACATTTTGGGTAGTAAGGAAAAAAATCCTGGACAAGAAGCCAGGATGTATTCCCCTGATATCCAGTTCTTTCCTCTAACTTCCCAAACCAAATCTGGGCTGTGCATGTATGGATAGTATTTGTGCTGAGCTAAAGAGAGATTTAGCCATTGTCATAGCTCCTGGGAGGCAAGTTCTAAACCCATCAAATTTCCCAAGTGATAGATGTGTCTTTGTTATTGATAGTGGGCCCCTCAACCACATCTGATAGTTTATGCTAACAAGGTGACTCAAAGGGGGTCTCTAGATAGTTTATGCTAAGGAGATGACTCAGGATGAGGGCTAGTCACTCCAGAATGACCAAATATGTGATTGAAGGGTTGGTGCTCAGGGGGTATAGGTGGGAGGCTGGAGACTGAGTTCAACTACATAAGCAATAATTCAATTAATCATGCCTATGTAATGAAACTCCAATAAAAACCCTGGACACCAGAGCTTGGGTGAGCTTCCCTGGTTGCAATACTCCATGTATTGCTATGCATTGATGCTGGGAGGGTAACATGGCCCTGAGGACAATGGAAACTTCACATTTTGAAATCTCCTAGATTCCTCCCTACACATTTCTTCCTTTGGGTGGTTCTAAATTATATTTGTTTACACTAATAAAACTGCAATCATAAGTATAACACTTTCCAGAGTTCTGTGAGTAATCCCAGCTAGTTATCAGACTTGAGGTTGGTCATGGGAATACTTGAACTTATAGCCAGCAGCTCTAATGTGAGAGGGGCCCTTGAACTATGGATGGTTGTCTTCAGTGATGGCAGTGTCATCACTGAGGGAAAAAACTGTGCATTTTCCCTATTTGAAATGCATAGAAAAGGAATTAAATTATGACTTTAAACTCCTTTACACTCCTAAGATTCCAATTCTGTGCTACTTTCCATTTAGATTCCCATTTTCCCCATTTCTTGGTTCATTTGAAACCTGAGGAAAACAACCTATTAAAAAATATATACACATACAACTGCAAATAAACAAACAAAAAAAAAAAACAGAATGCACATGAAGCACAATCTTGCTAGTGGAGATAGAAAGAGTTATAGAAAAGAGGCTTTGCTTCCAAATTTTGTTGACAGTTTATGAATGATCTAAAATGGTAAAACAGGGCTGCTGCAAGATGGCGGAAGACTAAGACGTGGAGATCACCTTCCTCCCCACGGATACACCAGAAATACAGCTACACGTGGAACAACTCCTACAGAACACCTACTGAACGCTGGCAGAAGACCCCAGACCTCCCAAAAGGCAAGAAACTCCCCACATACCTGGGTAGGGCAAAGCGGAGAGATTCCCGCACGGAGGATCGGTGCTGAGCGGCACTCACCAGCCCGAGAGGCTTGTCTGCTCGCCCGCCGGGGCGGGCGGCGCTGGAAGCTGAGGCTCGGGCTTCGGTCAGAGCGCAGGGAGAGGACTGGGGCTGGCGGCGAGAACTCAGCCTGAAGGGGGCTAATGTGCCACAGCTAGCCGGGAGGGAGTCCGGGAAAACTCTGGAGCTGCCGAAGAGGCAAGAGACTTTTTCTTCCCTCTTGGTTTCCTGGTGCGCGAGGGGAGGGGATTAAGAGCGCTGCTTAAAGGGGCTCCACAGACGGGCGTGAGTCGCGGCTGAAAGCGCGGAGCCCAGTGACGGGCGTGGGACGCTGGGGCTGCTTCTGCCGCCGCCAAGAAGCCTGTGTGCGAGCGCAGGTCACTGTCCACACCGCCCTTCCGGGAGCCTGTGCAGCCCGCCACTGCCGGGGTCCCGAGATCCAGGGGCGGCTTCCCTGGGAGAACGCACGGCGCGCCTCGGGCTGGTGCAACGTCACGCCGACCTCTGCCGCTGCAGGCTAGCCCCGCACTCCGTGTCCCTCCCTCCCGCCCGGCCTGAGTGAGCCAGTCTCAGAGCCGAAGAGGCTGCTCCTTTAACCCTGTCCTGTCTGAGCGAAGAACAGACACCCTCCAGCGACCTACACGCAGAGGCGGGGCCAAATCCAAAGCTGAGACCCAGGAGCTGTGAGAACAAAGAAGAGAAAGGGAAACCTCTCCCAGCAGCCTCAGAAGCAGCGGATTAAAGCTCCACAATCAACTTGATGTACCCTGCATCTGTGGAATACATGAACAGACAACAAATCATCCCAAATTGAGGAGCCAGGAGTCAGTGCTGTGCCTCTGAGGTGGGAGAGCCAACTTCAGGACACTGGTCCACAAGAGACCTCCCAGCTCCACATAATATCAAACGGCGAAAATCTTCCAGAGATCTCCATCTCAACACCAGCAACCAGCTTCACTCAACGACCAGCAAGCTACAGTGCTGGACACCCTATGCCAAACAACTAGCAAGACAGGAACACAACGCCAACCATTAGCAGAGAGGTGGCCTAAAATCATAAAAAGTCCGCAGACACCCCAAAACACACCACCAGACGTGGACCTGCCCACCAGAAAGACAAGATCCAGCCTCATCCACCAGAACACAGGCACTAGTCCCCTCCACCAGGAAGCCTACACAACCCACTAAACCAACCTTAGCCACTGGGGACAGACACCAAAAACAACGGGAACTACGAACCTGCAGCCTGCAAAAAGGAGACCCCAAACACAGTAACATAAGCAAAATGAGAAGACAGAAAAACACACAGCAGGAGAAGGAGCAAGATAAAAACCCACCAGACCTAACAAATGAAGAGGTAATAGGCAGTCTACCTGAAAAAGAATTCAGAATAATGATAGTAAAGCTGATCCAAGATTCTATTTCCCAGATCCAAAATCTTGGAAATAGAATAGACAATATGCAAGAAACAGTTAACAAGGACCTAGAAGAACTAAAGATGAATCAAGCATCGATTAAAAACACAATAAATGAAATAAAAAATACTCTAGATGGGATCAATAGCAGAATAACTGAGGCAGAAGAACGGATAAGTGAGGTGGAAGATAAAATAGTGGAAATAACTGCTGCAGAGCAAAATAAAGAAAGAAGAATGAAAAGAACAGAGGACAGTCTCAGAGACCTCTGGGACAACATTAAACGCACCAACATTCGAATTATAGGGGTTCCAGAAGAAGAATACAAAAAGAAAGGGACTGAGAAAATATTTGAAGAGATTATAGTTGAAAACTTCCCTAATATGGGAAAGGAAATAGTTAATCAAGTCCAGGAGGCACAGAGAGTCCCATACAGAATAAATCCAAGGAGAAATACGCCAAGACACATATTAATCAAACTGTCAAAAATTAAACACAAAGAAATCATATTAAAAGCAGCAAGTCAAAAACAACAAATAACACACAAGGGAATCCCATCAGGTTAACAGCTGATCTCTCAGCAGAAACTCTACAAGCCAGAAGGGAGTGGCAGGACATAATTAAAGTGATGAAGGAGAAAAACCTACAACCAAGATTACTCTACCCAGCAAGGATCTCATTCAGATTTGATGGAGAAAGTAAAACGTTTACAGACAAGCAAAAGCTGAGAGAGTTCAGCACCACCAAACCAGCTTTACAACAAATGCTAAAGGAACTTCTCTAGGCAAGAAACACAACAGAAGGAATATACCTACAATAACGAACCCAAAGCAATTAAGGAAATGGGAATAGAAACATACATATCAATAATTACCTTAAATGTAAATGGACTAAATGCTCCCACCAAAAGACACAGAGTGGCTGAATGGATACAAAAACAAGACCCATATATATGCTGTCTACAAGAGACCCACTTCAGACCTAGAGACACATACAGACTGAAAGTAAGGGGATGGAAAAAGATATTCCATGCAAATGGAAACCAAAAGAAAGCTGGAGTAGCAATTCTCATATCAGACAAAATAGACTTTAAAATAAAGACTACTAGAAGAGACAAAGAAGGACACTACATAATGATCAAGGGATCGATCCAAGAAGAAGATATAACAATTGTAAATATTTATGCACCCAACATAGGAGCACCTCAATACATAAGGCAAATACTAACAGCCATAAAAGGAGAAATCGACAGTAACAAAATCATAGTAGGGGACTTACCCCACTTTCACGAATGGACAGATCATCCAAAATGAAAATAAATAAGGAAACACAAGCTTTAAATGATACATTAAACAAGATGGACTTAATTGATATTTATAGGACATTCCATCCAAAAACAACAGAATACACATTTTTCTCAAGTGCTCATGGAACATTCTCCAGGACAGATCATATCTTGGGCCACAAATCAAGCCTTGGTAAATTTAAGAAAATTGAAATTGTATCAAGTATCTTTTCCGACCACAATGCTATGAGACTAGCTATCAATTACAGGAAAAGAGCTGTAAAAAATACAAACACATGGAGGCTAAACAATACACTACTTAATAACGAAGTGATCACTGAAGAAATCAAAGAGGAAATTTAAAAATACATAGAAACAAATGACAATGGAGACACGACGACCCAAAACCTATGGGATGCAGCAAAAGCAGTTTTAAGAGGGAAGTTTATAGCAATACAATCCCACCTTAAGAAACAGGAAACATCTTGAATAAACAACCTAACCTTGCACCTAAAGCAATTAGAGAAAGAAGAACAAAAACATCCCAAAGTTAGCAGAAGGAAAGAAATCATAAAAATCAGATCAGAAATAAATGAAAAAGAAATGAAGGAAACGATAGCAAACATCAATAAAAGTAAAAGCTGGTTCTTTGAGAAGATAAACAAAATTGATAAACCATTAGCCAGACTCATCAAGAAAAAAAGGGAGAAGACTCAAATCAATAGAATTAGAAACGAAAAAGGAGAAGTAACAACTGACACTGCAGAAATACAAAAGATCATGAGAGATTACTATAAGCAACTCTATGCCAATAAAATGGACAACCTGGAAGAAATGGACAAATTCTTAGAAATGCACAATCTACCAAGACTGACTCAGGAAGAAATAGAAAATATGAATAGACCAATCACAAGCACTGAAATTGAAACTGTGATTAAAAATCTTCCAACAAACAAAAGCCCAGGACCAGATGGCTTCACAGGCGAATTCTATCAAGCATTTAGAGAAGAGCTAACACCGATCCTTCTCAAACTCTTCCAAAATATAGCAGAGGGAGGAACACTCCCAAACTCATTCTACGAGGCCACCATCACCTTGATACCAAAACCAGACAAGGATGTCACAAAGAAAGAAAACTACAGGCCAATATCACTGATGAACATAGATGCAAAAATCCTCAACAAAATACTAGCAAACAGAATCCAACAGCACATTAAAAGGATCATACACCATGATCAAGTGGGGTTTATTCCAGGAATGCAAGGATTCTTCAATATACACAAATCAATCAACGTGATACACCATATTAACAAATTGAAGGAGAAAAACCATATGATCATCTCAATAGATGCAGAGAAAGCTTTCGACAAAATTCAACACCCATTTATGATAAAAACCCTGCAGAAAGTAGGCATAGAGGGAACTTTCCTCAACATAATAAAGGCCATATATGACAAACCCACAGCCAGCATCGTCCTCAATGGTGAAAAACTGAAACCATTTCCACTAAGATCAGGAACAAGACAAAGTTGCCCACTCTCACCACTCTTATTCAACATAGTTTTGGAAGTTTTAGCCACAGCAATCAGAGAAGAAAAGGAAATAAAAGGAATCCAAATCAGAAAAGAAGAAGTAAAGCTGTCACTGTTTGCAGATGACATGATACTATACATAGAGAATCCTAAAGATGCTACCGAAAAACTACTAGAGCTAATCAATGAATTTGGTAAAGTTGCAGGATACAAAATTAATGCACAGAAATCTCTGGCATTCCTATATACTAATGATGAAAAATCTGAAAGTGAAATCAAGGAAACACTCCCATTTACCATTGCAACAAAAAGAATAAAATATCTAGGAATAAACCTACCTAAGGAGACAAAAGACCTGTATGCAGAAAATTATAAGACACTGATGAAAGAAATTAAAGATGATACAAATAGATGGAGAGATATACCATGCTCCTGGATTGGAAGAATCAACATTGTGAAAATGACTCTACTACCCAAAGCAATCTACAGATTCAATGCAATCCCTATCAAACTACCACTGGCATTTTTCACAGAACTAGAACAAAAAATTTCACAATTTGTATGGAAACACAAAAGACCCCGAATAGCCAAAGCAATCTTGAGAACGAAAAATGGAGCTGGAGGAATCAGGCTCCCTGACTTCAGACTATACTACAAAGCTACAGTAATCAAGACAGTATGGTACTGGCACAAAAACAGAAAGATAGATCAATGGAACAGGATAGAAAGCCCAGAGATAAACCCACGGACATATGGTCACCTTATCTTTGATAAAGGAGGCAGGAATGTACAGTGGAGAAAGGACAGTCTCTTCAATAAGTGGTGCTGGGAAAACTGGATAGGGACATGTAAAAGTATGAAATTAGACCACTCCCTAACACCATACACAAAAATAAGCTCAAAATGGATTAAAGACCTAAATGTAAGGCCAGACACTATCAAACTCTTAGAGGAAAACATAGGCAGAACACTCTATGACATAAATCACAGCAAGATCCTTTTTGACCCACCTCCTAGAGAAATGGAAATAAAGACAAAAATAAACACATGGGACCTAATGAAACTTAAAAGCTTTTGCACAGCAAAGGAAACCATAAACAAGACCAAAAGACAACCCTCAGAATGGGAGAAAATATTTGCAAATGAAGCAACTGACAAAGGATTAATCTCCAAAATTTATAAGCAGCTCATGCAGCTCAATAACAAAAAAACAAACAACCCAATCCAAAACTGGGCAGAAGACCTAAACAGACATTTCTCCACAGAAGATATACAGACTGCCAACAAACACATGAAAGGATGCTCAACGTCTTTACTCATTAGAGAAATGCAAATCAAAACTACAATGAGATATCATCTCACACCAGTCAGAATGGCCATCATCAAGAAATCTAGAAACAATAAATGCTGGAGAGGGTGTGGAGAAAAGGGAACACTCTTGCACTGCTGGTGGGAATGTGAATTGGTACAGCCACTATGGAGAACGGTATGGAGGTTCCTTTAAAAACTACAAATAGAACTACCATATGACCCAGCAATCCCACTACTGGGCATATACCCTGAGAAAACCATAATTCAAAAAGAGACATGTACCAAAATGTTCATAGCAGCCCTATTTACAATAGCCCGGAGATGGAAACAACCTAAGTGTCCGTCATCCGATGAATGGGTAAAGAAGATGTGGCACATATATACAATGGAATATTACTCATCCATAAAAAGAAATGAAATTGAGCTATTTGTAATGAGGTGGATGGACCTAGAGTCTGTCATACAGAGTGAAGTAAGTCAGAAAGAGAAAGACAAATACTGTATTCTGACACATATATATGGAATTTAAGAAAAAAAATGTCATGAAGAACATAGGGGTAAGACAGAAAAAATAAAAATAAAAAAAAACTAAAATGGTAAAACACATGCCTTTCAAGCATGCGATTCTCTGTGTCTGCCAATTAATGACATCACCACTGCTCCTCCAAAATTATGAGCCTTTAATTATTCCTATCCTAAAAGCAAGGGTCCACTTTCTGTCTAGTTATGACCTGCCTATGGTAAACACTGCCCAGGAACATACTCTGTTCTGCATAATTACCTCACAGTAAAAAGTTAGCAGATAAAAACAGAAAGATCTGCTTTTCTCCAAGCAATTCAAAACCTGAAAATTAGATGTCACCGTTCACTCAGACCCTGCTCTGTTTGCTGCAGTGCAGTAATTACTAAATGGAAAAAAAAATTAATCCAATGCATTTTTTATTCGCTGCCTCATGCCTTTTTGAAAATAGTCCATTACCCAGGCAAAGAAATAAAGCACAAAGTGGGAATATGTACTAGATAGTGGATAGTAGCTATAGTAGCAAAGCTTCCTTGCTAATTCCAACACTTGCCCCAAAGCAAGCCTTGCTAAGATGCCTCCAGGTGGGGTCCATCAGGTGGGGCATGTGTCAGGGCTTCTAGGATGGCAACCACCTCCAGGTAAAGAGGCTGAGTAAAGGAAGCAGCAGGCTGTGGGAGAAACATTACTGAATATTGTAGCAAAGACGCCGTAAAACAATTTTTCCTTAACGAGACTATAGCTACAGCAAGGTTCATGCAAATTAATGTTAGTTTCTAACCTTTCTCAGGTTAATGTCAGTTCTAGGAATGAGGAAGAAAATGACCAGCCAGCGTACAACCAGTACTTTTCTGAAGCTCATTTATTCAATTTTCCTTTCACTTATTCTACAATATATATCGAATATTTACTAAGTTCTAGGCATGGTTTTAAGTACTGTGGATGCATAGTGTTTCACTAGATAGACAGGTTAATATCTGCAGACTGTGTAACTAGCTTATGGGTTATTGAATGCATAAGCACCCACAGGTGAACAGGACTAGGGAAAAGGGAAACAAACAGTTGACTCTCAAAATTTACACTGGTATGCTAAGGGTAGAGAACTTTGGCCTCATGTACAATCGCAGAGAACAGACAAGGAACTCATCATTTCAGTGCCTTAGAGTGTCTCTATCACACTGGTTTACTTTCATGAGACGTCTTAATAATGCACAGGCACAGTAAAAAAGCTTGAGGAATATTTCTCTACCTTCACATTTATTTAAAAAGCAAAGTATCTTTAAGGTCTCCTAGAAGAAACAATACAGGTGGAAAATACAAATACCAGCCTTGCTGAACAGTTCTGAAAGCAAGAGACATGAAGGCAGTGACGTATTGTATCATCCACTATTTTATGCCCATTGCCAAATAAAATGGCTGGAATGCATTAGAAGCTCAATGATCTCTTGTGGAATGAATGAATGAATGGTAAAGGAGATTTAGAGGAAGGACATGACAGACAACAGGGAGAAAAAAAATCTGTATTACGTAAAATAAAGCCATTCTATGTCTCTTCCCACAGCAGCTGAAGAAGCAGCTACCTCCCATGAGCCACATTTTATTAAGGAGGATTTATAGGCACTAATAAATTCAAGATATCTTATCACAGACCTTAGGAGAAAGATGGGAACATAGTCACTAATAGACGTGTCTTTATGTAGATTGACAAGGCTGATTGAGGGGTTTATTATTTTCCCAGAGCACTTCTCCAAGGGTGATGCTGTGCCTCCCAAGACTCATCAAACCCACCATTTGCCACCCACTTTGTTGATTCAAGTGAGAACAAATGGTTGAGCCAGAGGAACCCTGGAATGTATCTTCAGCGACTTTGACCTTGGACAAGATATCTCCTATTTCCAGGCTTTGTTTTCATTATTTTCAAAAGGAGAGCATTGATGCCAATTGTACTTAGGTCCCTTCAAGAACTTCAATTCTATAACTCTAAAATCTGAGTAGAAATTATGGGTGCTAGTGGAATTTTCATCTAAATTTAAAGATTATTGTTTTGGAAGAGATTTTTGAATGTAGATATTCAAAGTGAAGATTACTCTGTGGTCTTTCAAATGAAAACATGACAAACGATAGCTTTTAATGCCAAAAATATGGATTTCTAGAAAGTATACAGTACATATCACAGAGTGGGGAAGAATGCCAGGCAGAAGACATGAAATGTTAAGAGGATGAAAAAGAATGCTCATACAACATAGACAACTACAGAGTTGATTGAGAAAGGAGAAAAAAAAATGTGTGTACGTGTGTGGGGGGGATTTTTCACTGTGATTCTTCAAGAATAAAAAGTGACAAACTTATGACTTAAGATAGTATAAATCAGTGCACAAAGTGCGGAAAATTAAAAGTGATCCTGGATTTTTAATAGAAAGATTTAAATATGATCTCAGTTTTCAGGAAATAAGACCTGTGGTGAATACACAGAAACACAAGCAAAATTTTCTGATCTCGCAACATGGTAGAAAGTATTTTGGTGAAAACCATTAAGATGATTCATTGAAGCAATATTACGCACATATATCTATTATGGTCTCTATTACATCACACTGCAGTGACTGTTCAAAGACGTTTCTTCCACAAGATTGCAAGCTTCATGAGGGTTGAAACTTTTTTCTCAGGACTTACTATAATTGCTAGAACAGAGTAACTCAATTCGTGTGGAATTCATGCTAAGCCAGTGTTAACTACATATCAACTATTTGAATAAAAACACAAAAATAGACAAAATACTGTATGATTCCACTTATCTGAGCTATTTAAAGTAGTCAAACTCACAGGACAGAAAACAGAATGGTGGTTTCCAGGGGCTGGAGGTTGGGGGGAAATGGGGAGTTGTTATTCAGTGGGTATAGACCTCCAGAAAAAGTTCTGGAGATCTGTTGCACAACAATGTGAATATATTTAATACTATTGAACTGTACACTTAAAATGGTTAAAATTATAAATTTTATGTTATGTGGGGTTCTTTTTTTACCATAGTTAAAATAAAAAAAATTTTTTTAAAACACAGAACAAAATCTATACTAAAACTACTTGACCAAAGATACCTAAATATGTTAAAGATACAGATGGACAGCTGGTCTTAGAAGCCAGGGAAGAAATTATTTACTCAGAAAGTCCATATACTTTTTACTGACTACTAGGGGAGCAAATGTTTAAAGGATGAGTAATGTTCGGCCTGCTAGACTCTCAAATTCATCCTGGAAGCACAACTCCAGTGCCTCGCTGCTCAAGGACTCCTGCCATCTGACCCCGTCTAAGGAGGCATGGGGTGAATAATGCCTCCGTGAATAATGCTCTTCTTCTCATCCTCCACTACACTGGCCTCTACAGCCATGAAGGACAGTGTGTCCGTTTATAATTCCCTTGTGACAGCCAGACTCCCATGTGTGAAACAAGCTGAAACTCAGTTAAAGAGGATATGGTGCCTGCAATCTTTCATTAAGTCCTGTGGCAACAAACACACAGCTATAGACATTCCTTCTTTTCTTCTCCCCGAGAAGCATCTCCTGGGTTTTAATTCTGAATAAGGAGAGATGTAGGGGATTCTTCAGAATTCAGTCCTGAAAAATAACTTCTTAGATGGATATTTAGAGAATGTCAGTAGGCAACCTCATGCTCTTGCAGGAAGATGAGGAAGAATGGATCTGATTGCATTTCCTATCAATACCGTCATAGAGAAGGAAGGGCACGAGAGAGATGGTAAGTTTGACAGTAATAGTTTTCAGCAGCTCTGACAAGCCAAGAAACTTCATCCGTTCATCACACCTTCCCCTCTCTGCTGATTTTAAATGCAAGCCCCTTACTTCAAGCCTGACTGACTTCTCTCTTGATTCAGAGTAATTGGGATCCTCAGAGGCTTCCCAGAAGGAAACATTTGCTGGTTGTATCATCTCTGAGTATTAACACTAGATAGTGGTTTGGCTTATGTTCAGTATCTTTGGATATCACATTGGGGACTGAGAGTGTTGGGCTGCTGAAACCCAAAAAGCGCACAATAGGGGAAAAAGTCACAATAGCGGCTTTTCCTCTCTTACCTAGATCATCACCCATTTCAATTACAACGTGTAATAGAAACCATGATACCGTCTGAAATCTTAAGAGATCAAAACAATCCTGAAATATTTCCAACCTCTCCAAACCATGCTACATGTATGCATGTGTGGAAATATGAAAGCATTAAGTACATATTGCAATCACATTGATTACTACTTGTCATCATTACAGATGGGCCTGATGATGTCTAGGATTTTAATGAGCCCGTATGGATTTTGTGTTCTACTTTTGGTCTGAGAGACAGCAGTAGCTCCTTTCAGTGGAGACTGCTTCCAAGTCTGAAGCTTTTAAGATCAGCTTATTTCCCTTTGGATGGGATGATTATCTTATTAAATGGACAAAACACAAGAATCAGATCTTTAGGGGAAAGTAGAAGGAAGAATGATTTTCTAGGGGATCTGATTTATTAGAGAGTTAGCATGGATAATCCAGAGCTTTTTCATCAACAACTTTCAATATCCAGCTGCTTCAGTTCTTCCTTCACTTTGCCTGTATAAAATACTGGAAGAAGTATTACTTATAATATCCTCCAGTCTCTATGGCACATTTTCTTTGAACTTAGCAGAGAGTTTTTCTTTTTTCATCACTTATCTGATCACATATTTTAACAGTAATATTCATATGGATATCATTGTGCATACTTGATGGAAGAAAATTGTGTAGATGTAAAACATCATCACTTCTGTGTTTGTCCGGGAATTCTAAGTCAAGATTCTGAGCAGCTTGGTGCGACTGTACTCTCTCACTACTCCTTCCCTTTTATTTGTAAGTAGTTTAGTAGAATTGACTAGTACATCCTTGTCCCTACAGTGTTACTGTAAGCCTGATTCTTGGAAATGCTTGAGTTGAGGAGGGAATACTTGATAAGCTAAACTCTTTGGTCATAGGTCATGTGAGCACACAGACCCAGAGCTGTATATCTTTTCTCAAAAAATGAGTCCACAGATGAGATGGTGTTACATTTCCATTTTTTTCACGGGGCTGGGTGAATATAACTTTGGCTGTGAGTTTGTAATCCCCAACCATTTGCATAGAACTTTGTATTAAGGGTGCAACTGTCACAGCAATCAATTCATCAAGAGGCTCTTCTTTTTCTCCAGGGGAACAGAAAGGATATGAAACTTCTGGGTGAATGTAGGAACAGCTGAGACTTGAAAACAGAAAACCTGTATCAGTCAGAGTTGTCCTGTTTTTGGATAAATCTTGCATACCTTTGTATTCTATTTCCTTCTGACTTTCCCAATCACCATATGTTCTGATTTTTTGCCTCTCCTGTCAAGTTGATTTGTTTCTCTTTTTTAAATGTATGCTCTGACTAAAATGAACTCTTTTTACCTCATCCTTACACCTCCCATTTTCCCAGCACCATTTTAATTAGGTAGAGATGTATAGAAATATCACCTCTTACAGAAACTATGGAGAGACCAGATGCAAAACAAAGGCCCTCAAGACACAAGTGTTGTTATCAACAAGCTTCACAGACTGTACGAAAAAAATGACTTAGAGAAACAGTCATAATAGTTTACTTCCTATTTTACCTTTGATTCAAAATAGGAGTTAAAGGGTTCCATTTGATAGCAAAATAATATTTTCCCTCCTAACTGATGATTTGACTTTTGAAATAGAGTTTTTAATAAAAGCTCAGCAGAAGAATTTGGGCTGAGAGGTAGTGAAAAGATAAGGGTAGCAATAATGTTGATTTTATCGTCTTTAACCGTGAAAGAGTGTGTGTGTGTGTGTGTGTGTGTGCGTGCGCGCACGCATGCACGCGCACGTGCTCATAGTGTGTGGGGTATGTGTGTCTGTATCTGAGACATAATGAGGGAAATGGATAGAACTGACAGCTGTAAAAACATCTCTCAGTAAGTGTTGATTTCCTACCATCAATATGTTTGTGATCTCTGATTCTAAACTGATTTCAGAACTCTGAGGCAGGCATATTTCTCCTTGCATCACTCTCATATCTCTACAGGAATTTTCTTCTTCCCTTCATTGCTCACAGAGCTCCTCCATTTCAGCTTCTAATTCAGACCCAATCTTTCCTGGCCATGCTAAACACCTTACAGAGTTCTGAACCTCTGCATGAACATCTGCTTTTCCATTATGTCATGCATGTTTCCTAAGGCAGGTTTGTCCAATAAAATAAGCTAGATTATAAAGTACAAGATAATGCAAGGAAGTAAGATAGATCTAGATGAAACTGCTTAAATAGACAGTGTAGTTTCCACCACCTGCCTAGATCGTCACCAGAATTTCAGATGAAAGACTCTGGGAATCTGTACTAAACAACAGCAACCCTGATGGAGAATTGTATTAAATACAGTGAATGTTCAAACAGGCCAAGAATGTGTCGTGGCTTGCTTGGAAGTGCAATATTACTAATTTGCATATTTTGCAAGTTATTACTGAGATTTGATGATTTGTCCAAGTAAAGTGCTTAAAAATATAAAAGTTTAATGGGTTCAGAGTCCATTGCACTTTCTGACATTGCCTGTTGACATAGCCTAGTACATTTTAATGCTTTTTCACACTTGACATGGCACTACTGTACAGTAATTAAGTTCCCATAAATATGTTCAGTAATGATTGCTATTTAAACTGATCAGCCATTGATTCATATCAATTCAACAACAACTCTGTTTCTCAAATTAAACAAGTCAACAAGATTACGACAGTCTTAACTTACATCATTTAATTTGAAGTAGAAGAATAAGAATAGATGTGGACAATATGTTTGGCATTGATCACTATAAATTCATTTTTAATAACTGTTGAATGTTATACAGTGTACATACTTCAGTTTCTTACAAGGATGAAAATAGGAGTTCATGTGAAAAGTACTCAATTTACAAAATGTCCCTAGGAATCCAGAAATAAATTGTAAAAGAGATGTGAAGGGCTTATCACACAGATTTACTTCACCTTAGAATATTTACCTTGGCTAAGCAGATCAGATGAGTTTATGCTGTTTTACATGCACATAACACTTACAAAATAAAGGTGAGTGTTCTGCCTGAAAGCATCCCCTAACTGCTTCTCTTCACTTTGAATTCTTCTGGAAGTAGTCTTCTACCTCAGCCTTCTACATAGCCTGGGGATGACATCCAAACTATATACTCTCCCATGTGGAGACCCACATTTGATTTTCGAACCCTGTCATCGACTTCTCTCCAACATGACCTCTCTTTCAGAGGATTTTGTCTACTTACCCTCTTCCAAACAAAAACTTCCCAGAATCTCCTGCAAAATCCTCTCTAGCCACTGATTCCTTTGCCTTGATCTCTCTATGAAATAAATGTTTTGGGATTTTTCCCAATGGCTGTGTCTTTTCTTTCTGCCTGTCCTTCCTCCACATTAGAGTGTAAATTATTCAGAAATGATGTCCTTCCATCCCACACTGACACAAATAGTCACATACATTTTATGCCGCTTAACTCTAGGGAACCCTATCCAAGGGGCCACCTTGTACACAGTGAGCCCTTGAGACCTGACTGCCTCCACAGACTTTGTCACTCATAATCATCAAGCCGCAGAGCAAACCATGGACACACATCCAACACTAGGAAATAACAAACTCAGGCATCATTTTAAAAGGCAGAAAATGAGAAGAAAAAAAATGAATGAAGAAAATATTGACTCTACCCATGCATCTGTCCAGGTTAGAGAATTTTCTTATCTTCATGATCAATTGCTTTGTTTCTTTACTTTTTTTTTAGGTGTACATTGGGGAAACCAATTTAGAGAGCACTTTGGCAAAGCTGAAGATTCTCAAACCCTACACACAGGAAGTCCACTCCCAGGTATACATCCTAGGGAAACATTGGTCCATGTGCATAAGACCTATATAAAATTATCACCAATTGCTTTGTTTCAAATGGGGCAAATGGTGAGCCTGGTTGATGGACTGAAACACAGAGGGTTTGGTGGTTAGATCCTCCTCTTGATCCAGGGGAGGTATCTTGCAACTGGAAATTTGATCTCAGTTATCTTTCCAGGCTGCACCTTTGCACTGACAGCAACCTCATGTCAACTTTTGTTTGTTATTATTATTCCTATGAAACAACAAAATTTGATCTCTCTTTTCTAATACTCCTGATAAAAACTCAGGAACTTGTTTCTGAAACCTATTTTGCCCTCTCTGACATTCTATGACACTGTTCCCCACCCCCACTCCCCAGTCCCATGGTCACTATTTCCTCTGTTTTTTTTTTTTTAATCCTTTTCTGACTTCTTTCCTCTTCTTGTTCCTCCAATGGTCATCCTTTAAGGCTCACATCTCTACCCGGCTTTTCTCTCTATACTCTGTCTCAGACACCTCATACAATTATCACATTTCCTTATCATCTCTTTGTAGAAGATAGACAATAATGTTGATTTATTCATAAATTCCTCACCTTTTCTCAAGCTTTGTGTCCATATTTCCAATGCCCTACTGAACATGATCAATGGGATATGCTGCCATCCAATAAAATTTAATGTGTCTAAACAAACCTTACTCCAGTGAGTCCTTCCTCCTCTGAATCTGTTAATGTATTATCAGTCTTCTTCTCCCCAAGGATTGAAACCTTCATGCTATCTTTTTAACTTCCTTCTATTTATCTCCCCTAAACCCCCAGTCCATCAGTGTTCAAGGGATATTAATAATTCATTCCAGGGCTTCCCTGGTGGTGCAGTGGTTGAGAGTCCGCCTGCCAATGCAGGGGACACGGGTTTGTGCCCTGGTCTGGGAAGATCCCACATGCCGCAGAGCGGCTGGGCCCATGAGCCATGGCCGCTGAGCCTGCGTGTCCAGAGCCTGTGTTCTGCCGCGGGAGAGGCCACAACAGTGAGGGGCCCACGTACCGCAAAAATAATAATAATAATAATAATAATTCATTCTAAATTACTTCCCACATCTGGCACTTTCATTACATTTATATCATTACCACAGTGCATGTCTTTATTACTGTACATCTGGACTCAGGTTAAGATACAGGAATTATTTAGTGAGCACCTGCTAGGTACCAGAGACTGCTAGCTACTTTCACAAACACTGAATGTGTTTTTCTGGGTCTTCTCTTTTAAACTATTTTCAACCCAACTTTTAGGTTAATATTCATAAAACATTAATTTAGTCATCTCTCTTTTCCCCTGGCAAAATCCCTCTAGTGGCAACTACATTTCTTCACTTCTTTTCATTACTCCACTGAAGCTACATCTTTGCTCACTGCTTTATATACTGTGATATACTGAAAAAAATGTCCATAGACTTTTCCCATCCTCAAATGAATACACTTTGTGATGTGAACCTGTAGTTCCTCCATTCAAAATGTGGCATCTATTTTCCACTTTGTGTTGTGACTAGATTTCGCCAATGGGACAAAAGGAAGCATGACTCAAGCAGAGACTTGAAAAGTGGACCTGCACTAGGACTTGCCCATTCTTGTTGCACTTGGAACTGAAATGGAGAAGGACCTTGTGGGGCTCCTGGGCACAAAAGCCTTTCTGTGTCCCCCATTTCTTGATTACAGGCAATAGGCTTCATTCAGCTTCCATGACCTTCCCTGAGTTCCAACAAACACGTTCAAACGGTTGCTAATTAGGGAAGGGAGGGAATGTGGAGACAAGGGAGGGACAGTCAAAAGAAAAAACGGTGCAGCCTTGGGGCAGAGTCCTAGTCCCCCCTCAAGGGATATACATAACAATATCTGTGAGCTGTTTTGCAGATATGGAAGCCCCCACCAGGTGGGAGAAGTTAATAGTATGCTGCCCACAAGCACATAGACCCCAGACCAGTTGAAACCAGAAGGTTGATGATGCTGGCTCCCGCTTACCTCACCACCAACCAATCAGAAGAATGTCCACGAGCTGATCATCCCCTCTTTGAACAACTACTTTAAAACTCCTCACTACCCCCTCCAGGTCGAGACACACAGTTTTGAGGGCATTAGCCCACTGTGTCCCCCTTTGCCTGGCAAAGCAATAAAGTTATTCTTTCCTACTTCACCCAAAACTCTGTCTCTGAGATTTAATTTGGTGTCGGGTTCAGCTTCAGAACCTTGAGAACACCATGTTAATGAGCCTAAGCCAGCATGGTGGAGGAGCACTCTAGCTTACAGTGGAAAATCACTGGACATGGGAAAGAGGCCTTCCTTAATACCAGCCATCAGCCAACCCACCAGCTGCCCACATATGCACAAGAGACCCTGCAGAAATCAGCAAAACCCACCTGGACTAGAACAACTATTCAGCCATCCACAAGATCATGAACTAAATAAATTAGTTGTTTTAAACCACTAAGTTTTGGTGGGGACTGTTACGCAGCCAAAGCTAATTAATATCTTGGTTCTGTTGCCTTCCTTTTGATGTCTTTCTTAAATACTCTGATCCCATGACACTCTTTTTTTCCGAGTCTTATGGCATTCCAACTGTACCAATAGGTTGAGGAGATCCTCTTATTTTTCTCACGCAATCCTACCAATGTCTTTTTCATGGGAACAACTGATATATACCACTTATCAGGCACTTGACCATATCCTGTCTTACTGTTAACATCCTATGAGCCTAAGTCTATTTTCTCCAAGTAGGTAATGTATCTGACCTATCTCCTTAGAATTTTGGTATCATTTCAGAATTTATCAGCATTCTATGGCCAAAGTAGGCATTCAGTAAATAATTAATGATTAAATGAAAGATCCCTTCACAATTAAAAAAAAATATTGAACCATTTTAGTGCAAAAGGGGTTGATAGTTTACATGACTGAAAGACCATATTCAACAAGGTTGTACAGTTGAGCATGGTTTTCTTCTCTGCCCTCCTCCTGCACTCATCTCAGAAATCCAACTTAAGAATTCCCTGCCCAGAGAATTACACAAGAGCAAAACACAGGGAAGGGTAAGACCCCAGCTTGCCCTTCATATATTTTTCTAATCCTTCATCATAAGTAGTAAGGTGAAAATGGTTTATCTCATTTATCTTTCAGCTTTATGTCAAATGTACATTGTAAAATACATAGGATACACAATGAAGCTGTTACTTTTCTTTTGCAGGATCATTAAGTTAGAAATTTCTGGCTTTTATTTTCTGGAGTGCCCACAGCATTTTTACTTCAGTGCTGCATTAAAGTAATTTTTACATTTAATATGGAATAAAGGCAAAGCTGTCTCACAATGCCCTAGCCACAGGTACGTGGGCGAACACTTGTCTACAGATTATAGCTTGGAAACGGATTCAAAGGAAAGCTAAGAAAGGGAAAACAACTCAATTTGGAATGTGAATCAGCCTTGGAATTGGCATGCTTCAGTGAGAATGGTGTGTTTTCTTTTCTGCTTCAGAGATGGTTCTCCAATACAAATTCTGCTTCCAAGATATAAAGGGTGTAGCATTCCAATCTGGAGAGGTTTTGAGCCTCCTTGAACAGAGAATTTTTTTCAAAAAACCCATAGCATATGCATTTTCCATCAACTTGCTATTAAAAACAAATGCTTACATATAGTTATCATTTCCAGTTACTTTATCTCCTGTGTACCTATCAACTTTCATACCTTAAAGTCCCAGTCCATGAAAGTCCAGAAATGGGGAACTTTAACTATAGCATCTGAAATAAAATATAATAGTTATAGTTTTGATTTGCATTTTTCTAATAATGAGTGATGTTGAACATCTTTTCATGTACCTCTTGGCCATACATACGTCTTCTTTAGAGAAATGTCTATTTAGGTCTTCTGCCCATTTTTCTATTGGGTTGTTTGTTTTTTTGATATTGAGCTGCATGAGCTGTTTGTATATTTTGGAGATTAATCCTTTGTCAGTTGCTTCATTTGCAAATACACCACCATGTGTAAAACAGCTGGTGGGAACCTGCTGTATAGCTCAGGGAACTTGGTGCTCTGTGATGACCTAGATGGGGGGAGGCAGGGAAGGGAGGTCCAAGAGGGAGGGGATATATGTATACATATAGCTGATTCACTCTGTTCGTTGTATAGCAGAAACTAACAGAAGATTGTAAAGCAACTATACCCCAATAAATATATATATATATAGTAGTGATAATCTTTTTGCAATTATTTTTGACGGCTGTATGTTTGGTTTGTTTTTCTCTTTTATGTCTAAAGGGCTTTATCTGTAATATTCTTCAAGGAAAAGAGTATGATAATACAGCCTTCTTTGTTCTTAGATTTCTAATTAATTCTAGGCTATGTATAATAATTCCACGGAATTTTCTTTTTGCTTTAAAAGCTACACTCTTCAGTGATAAGCAGTTGGAAGTAAATTCCCAGTTAAGTAGGCATGAAGTTGACAAGGAAGGAAGCAGCAGCAGAGAAGTTGAGGTTGAAACAAATGAAAGGACTTAGATTATTTCCATGTTCTAAATCTTCAAGGCTGAAGATACTGTTTTGCTCACTCAATCCTATATTCCGTTATTTCCTTGATAAAAAATAATGACTGTGTCAAAACTAGAAGCAACAAGATGTTTCCTCATAAGTGAATAAAGAAACTGTGGTATAGCCATATGAGGGAATATTATTCAGCAATAAAAAGAAATGAGTGATCGAGAGACAAAAAGACATGGATGAATTTTAAATGCATATCGCTAAGTAAAAGAAGTTTGTCTGAAAGGTTACATATTGTATGATTCCAATTAAATGACATTCTGGAAAACTCAAAACTATGGAGACAATAAAAAGATCAGTGGTTTACAGGGATTCTAAGTCTGGGTGGGGGGAGGTAAATAGGTGAAGCATGTTTTTTTTAGGGTGGTGAAACTATTCTGTATGATACTGTAATACTGCATACATGACTCCATGAATTTGTGAAAACTCATAGAACTTTAAAGCACAAAATGTGAATCTTAATACATGCAAATTAAAAAATATATATTTATGAGGGTCGAGGATCCCAGAAGGAATAAAGAATGTGAAAAAAACAAAAAACAAATTAACTGTATCACAAATGTATGAAGCCACCTTCCTGAAGAGGGTGGGGAAAAGGTGATGACATAAGTAACTTTGGAAGTCGATAAAGTTGCTTCCCATGGGGGTACAGGTTAACAATTCTCAAACAACTTTATATGTATAGTGGAACTGAAATTGGAAATTTAATACAAGGTAAATGGGAACTTTTTACCATCTGAACAATTTTTCCATTAAAATCTAAAAATAAGTTTATTAAAAATATTGTGCATAGACTGTGTTATGTGCTATTCTAGACTAAAAAGAAGAAACTAGGAGTTTACAATCTAGTGAAAGGATATGGTAGAGCAGTGAAGTTTACTGAACATCTCATATATTTTTGTAGATGTTCTATGATTTAATCCACTGTTATTATCTCCATTTTACAGATGATGAAAATGAGTCTTAAGTAAAGAACAGAATGGATAAATGAAAATATAAGTAACTACATAAATGTGGAATTAATAATAGGGCAGCTAGAGTTTGGCAAAAATTTGTGTGTTGGGTAGTGGTCCATGTAAAGTTTAAATAAGCTAAATTCATGCATATTTACAACTATTCTAGCTGGAGAAAAACATTACTTTATCATAGCCTTGCAAGGGATTTTATTCCATGTTATTAAAAGACCTGTTAATTGTATCCTAATGAATTAAGAGGTAGTAAAGCATGTAGGGTTTTTTTTTTAATTCATCCAAGCTTTATTCATGTTCATAACATAGTAATATAATAATGCTAATTTTAGTGATATAAAACATTTTGGATCTGAATCGAAAGTACATTTAAGTCTATTTAGAGCTTTATTTTTTAAATAATTATGTATTATTTTAATTCTCTAAATTAAATTATGACCGTTAGAGTGTAGCTAATCCATCATTTTTTTCTTTAAGAGTTTAGCAAGAAGTGGGTCCCTTTCACCTCAGCCCTACTTTACAATGTGCAAAATAATTGACCAAAGCAAAGATAGCAATTGAAAGAAAGGCTCTTAGGAAGATGATAGATATTGAAGATAAAGACATGAAACTGGAACTTGAGAAAGAAGGTGAAGGATATTATGAAAACACTTTATAGAAATGCGGTGAAAACACTGAGACAAAAGTAATTCTTAGAGACCTTCAAGATGGTGGAGGAGTAAGATGTGGAGATCACCTTCCTCCCCACAAATACATCAGAAATACATCTACATGTGGAACAACTCCTACAGAACACCTACTGAATGCTGGCAAAAGACCTCAGACCTCCCAAAAGGCAAGAAACTCCCCACGTACCTGGGTAGGGCAAAAGAAAAAAGTAATTCTTTCACATGCTTCTAGTTTATTCAACAACCAAAAATAAAAGCTAGCCCGGAAGTTGTAAGGATTGAATTAGAAACTCCATAGATACAGTAGGAAGCAAGAAGTAGTCACTGAAACAGTTTTGAACAGTTTAAAATTAGAAGGAAGCTTACTAAAATGAAGGCAGGCTGAGTGACCTGCCAAGTTGTATACACCGTAAGTTCTATCTGAGACTGTCCTTGATTCTAAAGTCAAAAGCATGTAGGGGAAGGGCCAATGTCTACTAGCTTCTAAGTCAGAATTGTTACTGGAAATTATTGTGTATTATAGGACCTGAATGAGTGAGACTTATCGCTTCCCATTACCTATTTCATCATGCAATCTAGGTCACAGTGTACTGATCCTCAACTCGAAGTTTGAAATTCATAAAGCCATATCATATGCTACATGCAGGTCATTAAATATCCTCAGATTTCAAAGCAAAGTAATTATGATACCTTAAATATGAATACTTAAGTAGATTTTAACTATATGTACATACAGGGAAAATAAAAGAGAGACAGAGAGGAAGCTGAGGGTATAGAGAAGCCACAAATATAATAATGAGAAGGGAAACTAACATTTACTGAGTATTTTCTATGTGCCCAGCACTGTTCTAACCTGTACTTGCATTATCTCATTTGATAAATATAATGATAAATCTAAGGCTATCCATAGGATTCTGGCCATGAAACTTCCTTGCAGGTAAGACTATGTTTACTTAAGGGGGTTTGATATTTTCAAAATAACTAATCTACTTTAGCTAGAGTCATAGATTTGGTCTTAATACCAAATTATTTTCATTGTGGATTGTGATGAGGGAAAGTTCTAGCACATATAAGTTCCTCAAAAATGCACTGATGGCACCTTCTGATGTGGCATAATTCTTCTAAGTTCAGATTCCTTATAAGCTTTTATCCTTAGAAACAGTTTTACTCTTAAAAAAAACAAAATCTGGCTCAGGACATGTCTTTTTTCACAAAGTGAGAGCGTAGAAAAAGTAAGTTATCTGGCGGGTAGCTTTTCTTCTTCTCTACTCTCAAGCCAGAATCAATGAACTGACAAGTAACACTTGGCTTAAGAATTTGGGAAATGGTAGATTTAGGAAGTGAGGAATTCTTGCAAAATCCATGCTTGAAAATAAGTTTAATTTAGAATAAATGGAAAAAAAAAAAGTATAGCCCAACCAGAAGAAAAAGGGATAGAGGAAGATGTGAAATAGGAACTCTAACCTTACTGACTTCTTGGCTTTGAGTTTAGATGTCATTTGTCAAATGATAGAGCCTGGGGACATTAGCCCAAGGCTAATGGAAAGACCTAAAAGAGCACAAGGAGAAAAAAAACATGTGTTGGGCATGGGTGTCCCCTGCACTCTCTGAGTGCAGGGCACAGGGTGGCTAAGGAGAGAGGAGGAGTCATGAAAAGTCAGGGCAATAATTGTGTTGAAAGCAGTGTGTAACATCAGGACACTGAAAAAGATAATGCAACCCTAAGGCAAAAGTGGAATAGGATTACAGAACCAGACAGTATAAGCAACCCACATATAAGAATTATAACACCATTACAAAGGGCCATCATTTGTACTTTAAAGAGGAATTACTTATTAGAGTTTTTCTCTTCCATGGTTATCCTATAATTAAGTAGTACAAGATAAATAGACTATTCTCTGGTCTTCACGTTTGGCCTACTTAAGGCTGGCAGATTACAAAATCTTGTGGTTTAGCCAATGCCCAGGCATATACTAGATGATCAGTAAATACCTGTCATTTGACATCTAGATTATGGCAAAAGTTTCATAACAGAGTAAAAATTTCCTCTCTAACAGAGTTTTAAAAGCTTCTTTATTTCAGGTGGGTAGAAAATATTAAGAAAAATCACCTGAATTGAAAAAAAAAGTGCACATTTTATTCCAATTAGGGAAGCAGTAAATATAAGCAGAGAACTCAAAGATCTCAGAAGTCACTCCTGCTCTATTTGACTCTATCATTGTAAAGAGTGCTACGTATATTCTCAGATACAGAAAGGACAGATGATCAGTCATGCAGGATACAAATCATCCTTACTCAGGAATGCTGTCTTAATAGTAAATCAGTAGAAATTACTGCCTAGAAGATATTATTCATTTTCAACAAGCTATCATTTGCAGGTGAAGACATATTTATCTTATTAATATGTACAGTTCAAGTGTAATTCACTTTACCAAAGTGTTTTTGTTCAGCCCTAGGAAAATGGGTATCTTCATAGGTCCCCCTTTCTGTTTGAACCACAATTTTCATGCCTTCTTCACGCTTCAGGTCACCAAATCCATCCATCCCCTGTTCTAAACAACTCTGAGTTTGCATTTCCACATCCAGGCTTGCCTTCAAGTCTAATATGCTGGTCCACTTGTAGTTAAATACATAACTCCTAATCTATCTTTTCACATGTCAACCCACTCAAGTTTATGTCTGCTGTCTCCTTTAGCAAGAAGGATATCCCAGGTTATGATGAATAGATGCAGGCTAAGCTCTTAAGACCTGATAATGGAAGCTAATGCCACTCCTCTGACTACTCTGATCAGGAGATAATTCCTTAACTGAAAGGTGGAACTATAGCTATCTGTGGCAAACTAGTGAGGGAAACTTTTTCTTGCAGAACTTTAGAAAAGAATGTGATCTTTCTCAAAGAGGCTACCTAGAGAGCTGGTAGAACATCTCAAAGGGATACATTTCTTAAAAGAGTAATGAAGGCAGTGGTAATTGTGTTTCAAATATAAAGCTGTAGTCTATAACCATTTGAAAGTAGACTCAGTGGTCATTAGAAGGTTAACCATTTAACCAGAAATTGTGAGTTTGTTCCTAGGTTTGTACTGGCAAACTTACTAATGAATTAGTCAAAATACTTTCTGCAGTTTCTTCACAGACACACACTCCCCCTCAAAATATATATATATATAAACATATTGATATATATATTATAAAATTATATATAAAGGACATAATATGAGAATCTATTATAATTCTACTTTGTCATAGGTCCCAGCATTCCTGGCTTTTAATTTTCATTCATTCATTCATTCATTCAATTGACATTGAGATCTCATTATATGTCCAACACTCATCTTGGGGCTGAATATGGAGATTTTTTTTTCATAGAGCTATTTTAAGGGTCAAAGTTCCATTAAGAAATGAGTGTGTAGATGTGGGGTAGGGGCGGGTAAGTCATATAGTCACATGGGAGAGGAACTAGCAAGTGATAGCAAAAAAATAAAAATCATTTTGAGAGTACAGTCCTCCTTTGGTAACCATGGGGGATCAGTTTCAGAACCCCTATAGATACCAAAATCCATGGTTGCTTAAGTCCCTTATATAAAATGGTGGAGTCATTTTATATAGTGACAGTCATCACTATCACTATAGTCATCCTCCCATATACTTTAAATAATCTCTGGATTACTTATAATACCTAATACAATGTAAATGCTATATAAATAGTTATAAATAAAATGTAAATGCTATGTAAATAGTTTTGCTTTTTGGAACTTTCTGGAATTTTTTTCCAAATATTTTCTATCCCCAACTGCTTGAATCATGAAAGCAAAACCCGTGGATTTGGAGGCCTGACTATATAGCAAAATAGATATTTTTTCAAAAAGATATAAACAGGATGGAACAAGAAAATATTGAAAAAGGAAAAGGACAACATCTGTCTTCTAAGATAATATCTAGGTTAGAGTTTTATTTCAAGATCCAAGTACATATTTTGGGGAGGATGGATTTTGGCATGACTGATTATAACATTTCTAAATATTCTATCAACACATGTTTAAGAGTGATCTAATGACGTTTTACTCATTCTGGCCTGTCTCTGAGTACCTTGCTTATGCTTTGCATCATATGAAGTGTTCAGTTCAATACAGCAGCATATATGCTCTAGATGTGTGTGTATACATATATATATATATGTGTGTGTGTATATGTATATATACATATATATGTATATATGTATATATAACACATATGTTATATATACATATGCACATATATGTATATAACCTATATATGTATATATACATGTGTGTGTGTGTGTGTGTGTGTATATATATATATACACACACACACACACACACACACACATATATATAAAATTTTTGGCTTTAGGGAAGAAAATGAAAGAAAGCCTAAAGGTGGGTAATAGGATAGTCAGGGTAAAGTGGCAGCCAGTCAGATGAATAAAGTGAGTTCTAGAAGAGGAAAAGGTAAAGAGTGATTTCTCAAGTATGAGTTAAGTCCGAGCTGAAACTGAGGCAAGAAAACCAATAGGATTTATATATAATGACAAGGTGACAAGTGATCACCATAACAATTTTTCTGGAATGGAGTCCTGCTAGTCTCTCCTCTAAGTCTCACACCAACTGCTCTGGCTCTTGTAATGCTCTTTGAAATGATATGTGTGTAAGCGCAAGCAACTGAATTGTCAAGAAGGAATTTTTTCTTATGTTTTAAAAAACCCAAAATGACTTTTGGTTAGTCATGATTAATATTCAGAAAGAGAAATGTTTATACTTTCATTGTTATTTATGATTCAACAAATGTATCAGATGTGAATAGATTTGTTTGTATGGTGGAGGCAGGTGCCTCCAAAGTAAGACTGCGAAGCACCTTATCTCTGACTCAGAAAAATGTGCCTCTTGAGAGAAAAAAAATCTATTTCATTGCAGATTTTATAAATGCCTTTAAACAACAACAAAAATAAGAATTTAACTGCTAGCCTTCTGCTTCCTCACTTTTAGGTCTCTTTCAGAATCAAGAAACAGTAAATGAATTTTTAACCCGATTATTCTGAACTGATGCTTCTCTTATATCAAGAGTCTCAGCCCACAGTTGCTGTTTCGCTGACCTAACACTTACTTCCTGGACAGGTGATAGCAGGTCAATTGTATTTGACTGTGATCACATTTCCTGTCTTTCTCTTCTTCCTTGATTCTTTACCATTAAGCAATCAGTTTGAGTCATTCAAGAGTCAGCTCAAATGTTACCTGCTGTGTGAAGTCCTCTTTGACACCCTCCTCCCTAGGGAGAATCAATTTCTCCCTACTCAGAATTCCCATAATAATTTGCTTATACTTTTATTCCTACCCCTGATGCCTTCCCACACCCCACAGCTGGAGGACAGAGATGATCCATTACTCTATTTTTTTTTATCCCAAAGAACCTAGAAAAGGGAAGGAGAGGTTGAAGAAGGACCTGAGGGAAGAAGAAAAGGCTAAGAAGCAAATCTTAGTAATAGCTAAGATATATTGAGCGTTCATCCATGCTAAAATATAGTATCAGTATTTTGTGTGTTCATCACATTTAATCAAACTGTGTGCCAAGCACTTTACATATACAATTGTTTTTAGTCCTCACAGAAACCCCACAAAGTAGTAATTGTTAATATAACCATTTTATGGGCAATGAAAGGAAGACTCAGAGAGGTTAAATAATCTTCCCTAGGTCAACCAACCAGCAAGTTAGAGAAGGACATAAAGCCATGTCAAACTGATTCCAAAGTCTGTGATCTAAACAGCCATGCAATGCTATTAATTTGTGGAGATTTAACGAATTTGGCAAAGGTAATTTCATTGTTAATAATACACACTCTTCGAAGAGATGATGATGGTAGCAGGTAGGATAAACTGCCTAGCCTGGAGACTGGAGAGATGAACTGCAGTGAAGAGAAAAATTAGAGAAGATGCTGCATAGGCAGTGACATGATGGAGAGGTTATTGCCTGTGTGATAATAGATAACAACCCTGGGCTTATGGAGTGTGACTCACAGTTCATTCTGGTACAAAGCTTAGTTCCAAACCAGATGTAATTTCACTTTCTCTATACACTAATCAGAATGGTGGTTACCTTGAGATATGGGCCTGCTTTCATGTGGGCCTGCTGCTTTGGGACAGTATCAGAGTCTCCAGGGTCAGCTTGGGCCTTAGTAAGTCAAAGGAAAAGCCCCAGGTGAGTATCACCGGGATGTCTTCTAGTAGCCTACCCTCTGAATCCTGCTAATACCTGGCCAGATTAAAAACTCATCCTCTAAGCACTGAGAGTGCTTGTTCAAAGATCAGTAGTGGGTTATACATATTGGCTCACATTCTGAATAGCCTGTAGCTCCTTTCCAGGAGACAGCATCAGATATTGAGCTGTCAATCATGGACAAACCTAGAGTAGAAGATGCCAGTCCTTGAAGTGAGATGAAGCACTGCTGTCTGGGGGAAAGTTAGTCAGGATGT
Organism: Hyperoodon ampullatus; assembly: GCF_949752795.1. Lineage (NCBI taxonomy): Eukaryota > Metazoa > Chordata > Mammalia > Artiodactyla > Ziphiidae > Hyperoodon > Hyperoodon ampullatus. The sequence continues at coordinate 83,877,903 of NC_136918.1, read as the reverse complement.
CTGTTGGTGTGTGATGCTCTAATCTAAGAGTTGCTAATCATGCAGGCTCCCTTCAAACCACACTTCCTGGAAAGGTTATTACGTTATGTAACAAGTACAACAAAACAACAAATGTATGTGACAATAACAACAAAAGCAGCAACGACTAAAAGTTATTAAACAGTTACAATGGGCCAGGATCTCTTTTATGTGCTGTACATTTATTAACTCATATAATAAAGATAAATATATAGAGATGTGAACATATAAATATAGACATCAGCCATACAAAACTCGAACTCACATTAATCCTCACACAAAACCTATGTCCAGGGCTTCCCTGGTGGCGCAGTGGTTGAGAGTCCTCCTACCGATGCAGGGGACACGGGTTCGTGTCCCGGTCTGGGAAGATCTCACATGCCGTGGAGGGGCTGGGCCCGTGAGCCATGGCCGCTGAGCCTGTGCATCCGGAGCCTGTGCTCCTCAACGGGAGAGGCCACAACAGTGAGAGGCCCACGTACCACAAAAAAAACAAAACAAAACAAAACAAAAAGCCTATGTCCAGATCATCCAATTATCAGACAGAATCTAGGAAACCTGAACCCTGGAGTCCTCAGGCTCCAGGTTGGGGGATATTTATGCCTGCAAACAGTGACAAAACCTAGTGTAGAATTGTAGAAAACCTATAACAATTTTTCTAATGTTGGACTGGGCAGGAATCAGTTCAGTTTAGAGAAGGGCATTCCACGTGTAGAATATGAGACCACAAAATCCAAGATCATCCTTTAATCAAAAGTAAATTTTGAGGGAAAATTGTTGGTAGAGAGGTACAATCATCACTTTATGCTGGACAGATGCTTGGGAGAACTTAAAAATGAATTCTAATAAATGGATGTTTGTGAACAGGAAATAAATTGCTTCAATTATTTGACAAGCACGAAGAGTATTCTGACAGCTAAATGAAATGTTTTATTGGCCTCTCATCCATTCAACAACCAATATCTTTTCTTGTACTTAATGCCAGCCACTTCCAAAAGAGTCATCTAAAAATACTGTTTTATTCACATCCAGGTAGGAAAACATGTCCCTTGAATTCAGACTCAAAGGATCTAATGCTCTAGGATACAGCTCAAGAGGAAAGGAGACAACACTTGACTGTTGCACTGCTAAGGTTTCTTTGCAACCCCAGTAAAAATTAAATTGTGCCAATGGCAGTCTTCTAATTTCTCTATCAATAGACATGTTTTATATTCTTACTCCCACTCTCCAAGTCTCTACTCTGATATTTCCTAAAGTCACATCTATTTACATCTTACCTAAAAAAGTCCTAATAAAATTCCGGCCACCTATTACCTATTTTAAGATCAGCCTCATTCTTTAGACACCGTTTCTGATCTACGTGTACCTCCTTACAATGAAACACCTCTTGCTCAATAGTTTTTGAGAGGAGAATATAATAAGATAATACTGAGATGAAGTGAGACTATTAGCTCATGTGTACAAATGTTATGTCCTCCTGCTTCACCAAAACTCTAAATCTAGACAAGTCTTTAGAAATAGGAGGCTAGAAGTATATTGACACATATTCATATAATACATATGAGACTCTCATCTCTTTGTTCCTCACAGCAAGATTGTTAAATGGGAGTCATTTTTGCCTTATTTTGTGCGCATGTATATTTTTATATGATATATATGTATACATACATAGGACATATACATGTGCACATACATGCCTATACACATACACGTTTATACTTATATGTGTGTATCTCTATTTTTTTAAAAAAAACGTACAAAACTGAATCAAAGTGGTAGACATCTACAAATTGCTAAAGAAGGAAGGAATAACTTCACTATTTACAATCCCTGGTTTGAAAAAAATGACTTCCATAAGAAAGAAATATTTTAAAGTTTGACCTGGAAAGATGCTACCACTCTACCAGGATATTTTTAGGTATTGTTTATTATTTGGAGGAAAAGAGATCTTCAGTGTCTGACTTCACAGTGGTAACCTGTCTTCCTACACGTATAATAATTCAAGAAGTAAAGGATATCAAAATGAGTTCAAGGACTAAGGGATTGGGTTGACAGCTGTCATTTCTAGTTGTTTCAACCAAAACCCTATTTAAATCCCCAAATGCAGCTTAGCTTTTCCACATTCTAGTTTTTAATTTGTAAATCGGGATTGAAAGTGTTTAACCTCTTTGGAGCATACTTTCCAATGACATTAGATCACAGTAATTTGTACTTGCAAAGAGATATGGGACTTTGGATGAAAGCAGTTATAGAAGTACAAAATACTAGTATTTCTGTATATCATGAGACGACCTTAAACAAAAAAGAAATAGGACAATGCCATAATCTATCAAGAAATAATAGGTACATTAAGCTTTCACCTTAACAACAACAGTATTTTTTCCCCTTTGGTTTTCAAGCAGAGTTTACTTTAGCAAATATAAAAAATGTATTGAATATATTAAGTCAACATTTTTGTACATAGATACATGTGGGCTTTTTCTTTTTCTTCCTTGAAAGATGGGATTAAGCTGAGCAGCAGTAGCTGTTGGAAGCTCAGAATCCCTGCCTCCCAGAATGGGTACTTGTAATTAAAAGCTTAGCTCGCCTTATCCTTCCAGTTTCCCAGGCGAAAAGTCAAAGCCTGCATTTAATTGCATATATATGTGTGCATGTTTCTAAAACCAAAGCTCCAAAGAGAGGCAATGCTTAGGAGGCGAGAAGGCTATGCACAGACAGATATTTGACACAGAATCAAAAGTAAAAGAAAATAGAGAAAAGGGGATGATGTGACAACAGAAATGTGGTATTCTGCTCCCTTTTGGTTTGCGACCAGGCAGAATAGGCAGTGCTTGTGGTTTGGCGTTTCTATTTAGATAAGCAGCAAAAACAAACCAACCCAAGTATGGTGAATTTGCCTGATGATTTGCCATAAGCATTTTCTATTCTTTGGTTGGTGTATTTAATCAGAGGTCTGTCAGAACGAGGATTAGAATGTGGCAGAATCATTCTGTTGAGAGAAAGCCAGCATCGAGAGTGCCCAGCAGAGCCTCTCTGTAGCATGGAAGTCAGGCTGGGTGGGTTATAGGAATGATGGCCATTCAGGGATCAAGATGCTGATCAACCTACAGGGAATGCTGGATGCTAATCTCAAGAACGCTGGGCCAAAGGCCAAACTGTTTTTTGTTTTGTTTTTGTTTTTAAGCAAGAAAAAATTTTCCAATAGCAGCTAACAAGCAGGAGCTAGGAGGTCGGGGCACAGTATTAATGATCATGGGGGGACTAGAAATCAGCAAAAATCCAGTGTTTGAGAGACTGGATTTTGAGAGGGTTGGATATAGCATCTCTAATACTCATTGTGAAATAAGGAACCTTTTGACTGGACACAGAGACCATATCAGGATCAGTAGCAGCAAATTGAACTCAGAGATGAGCCCTGCCCTGGACTAAAAAACAAAGCCTGAGGATTATAGAACAGAAAGGGAGTTCAGGATTATCTAAACTCACAGTACCCGGTGCCAGTAGGTCCTTAGCAAGCTTCGGCTTAATAAAAATGAATCAATGCTCCTTGTACAAATGGAGAAACTCAGTCTCAGATGGGAGAAGTGAGCTGCCAAAGCTAAAACGTTAGACAGTGCATCATCACAGCTAAAATCCAGCTCCGTCCCAAGGTTACAACTCTTAACACTCTTCTCTGCTACCCAATGCTGCAGAGCAATATGGAGATTTCCTGGGGCTGAGGGTCAAATAAGTCCGGGTGCTGAGGTCATTGCAAATCAGCAAGCCCAGGCAGGCTTTTATGAAACTGTCACTGAAAGTGCAAGAAAGACAAAGCAGTCACCCTTTGTATTAAGACAACTGTGAAAAAGGCTCTGGTCATTACTATTTGTATGGCAATGGGGTTTTCCATGGTATAGTTTCAGAAAAGATGCTAGTCAAGAGCTTGAACTACTGAGAAATCATAGAGTTAAAAACATTGGTAACTAGGGGTCACTGGGGTGGAATGTGCCTTTGGAGACCAGAGCTTCAGAGCACTCATTCTGCACTGGAGTTCAGTGAGCAGCCCAATCTGGCCTCACAGGTTGGACATCTTAATTCCCTTTTTGGCCTCTCAGACTTTGTATGATCCTTAGAGGTCTGGCCTGATAGACCTCTGGCAAAACTGCTAAAGTAAGTAACCTATTTCCCCTCTCAGGGTCTTAACCCTCATCTGAACATTCATCTTGCCAAGGCCTCTGCACAGACTGTAGCAACTCATTCCTCTAAGGTATTTGTTCTTAAGACTTAAGTATTACCTTTTATCTGGGTCCATATTCCCTCCCTCCCTTCTTTCCTTCCCTCCTTGCAAAGGGCATGTGCTTAACATGTCAGTTTTTTAATAGGCAAGGAAATGAATCTATGATTGAGGAAATTCAGGCAAAGACAGAAAGAGTGAGCACAAAAGAATGAGGGGCAGTTTAGTCGTTTTATTGCTCCTAAATCACACAACGGAGGTAAAAACCTCCTTGAGCTTAGCCCTAAACTATGGGGCAATAAAAAGGGAACCCATACTCCAAGCCCCAGAAAACAACTGGTTTATTTTTTGAGGGGTGGAAATGAATAAACTTTCATTGGACTTCAAATAGGGAAACTGAGGAAAGTGGCTCCGCTAAATTACCAAATGAGACAGAGGCATTCCTTCCTTCACAGCACCACAGTTTAGACTGAAAAGCATCTTGTTAAGATGTTCTAAACCAAAAGCCTCACTCATCCCCTCTTGTGAAACATTTACATGGCTTTATAGAAAGCAATTTCTTTTTTAATACCAACTCTCACCTTAAGTTCTGCATCAAACCCCAGTTCTCTATCTCATCTCAGAAGTTCCTGCTTCAGAAAATCATCTTTGTTATTCTGTTCTCTCTCAGCCTCTGCTAAGAACTAGGAGATCTTGTCTCTGAGTAGTTTGCCCAGCTCTCTCTAGTATATTCTCTGCTGCACAAGGACACACTATCCCTCTACTTCCAAGGAACGTAAGATCACAGGTTTATTGATTTATAGTTGTTTAGCTAGTGTCTCCTAGCAACTGTTTAAGATACACAGAGAAAGAGTTTTTCAAGCCATAGAATCCCTTAGTACACAAAATAATATAGAACTTTAAATTATTTCTTTCAGTGAATAAAAAGGAAACAACATCAAACACTAAAAAGAGGTTGAGGGAAACTAAAGATAAGAGTAGGGCTGGCAGGTCTTCCCCACCTAAGCTGTCTATGGGTTTGTCTCTTTTTGTTGTATGTGTGTCATGATGGCTGTATTATATAGAAACATGGCTATTCTTCTGATGTCTGTGTAGAACCAGGGTGTTGACTGATAGGTGAGGTCAGGGAAGAAACTATCAAGTGTTGGGAATGGGGCCTGAATTTGTTAATAATACATGTTGGCCTGTCCTGATCTATACTTTAGAGAGTCTAGATGTATAGGAATGTAGTGTTGGGTGCTGGCTATTAAGACGAAGAAAAGACTCAAGAAAGAACAAATTATTTTGGAAGAAATAAGCAGTAATCCAAGAAAGTAACATATGGTTTTTCAATCACATTATCTCCAGCAGATATTCTAAGATTATTATTTGTGGTTCACGTATGGACTCTAGAGATCCATGCATTTTATTTATATACAAACTTTTTACATGAGTGTTTATGTGTAGTTTAATCAGTAAGAGAATCCATGATTTATGTTAGATTCTCAAATGTCTATAAAAGCACAAAAATAATGAGACATGAACTCTGTTGATTTTCCTTTAATAGTGTGTTGCTTCATTATTCCAGACTTGCCTCAGCTGTGGTATAGGCATTAAATGAAGGGTTATTTATGCAGGCTATGACAAAGATATTAAAAGAGAAATCAAGTTGCATGGGCATTTTTGAAATGGCAGCAATAATAGTAAGAAAATCTGTGGGGAAGGTGGGCCTCAGAGGCAAGGTGGCATTGGATAGTTCCTCTCCTCTTTCTCCGTAATAAAGTATCTCCACAGTGCTGGCCTTAGAGGTGTGAGTGTTAATTTTACTCCAAATGGTGCTTTTTGATAATAAGGACTAAGGACTTTTGTACACAATGATGTCCACCAAACTAGATGCAAATGATATGCAAATGAAAGGCCAATTGGCACCAGCTAGCTTCTTGTAACAAATATCACAGATTTTTTTAATAATAGATCTGAACTATAAATATACTAAACTCTCATCCTACCTCCATGAAGAGATGGTAATGAAAGGCAAACTGAAGCTGCAGTTGTTGGACAATCAAGGAAGCACACATCTTGGAGTTCCTCAGTTTACTCAATGAACATTATAGCTGCCTTGCCTACCTCACAGGATAGTTATAAGGGCCAAATGTTCAATGAATGTGAAAGCATTTTACAAACACCAAAGGGTGTTTCATTAACACTGTGTATATATATATTAGCGCCTGATCCATTAAGCATTCCCCTAGTGGAAAGGAAAAATGGTTCAAACATCAGGCAGTCTGGAAAAATGAATCATAATTCTAAATATGTGCTCTCTTAGACCCAACAATTCAATGAAGAATATAATTCAAAATTATATACCAGAATATAATCAGATTAATATTAAAGTTGTATTTTTAAGAGAGTTCATGAGTGTTGTTTACAAGAACATAAAACTTAAAGTAACCAAAATACTCATTAATAAGGAGGTGATTGAACAAATAATGATATTAACACACAATAGAAATCTATGCAGCCATTATAAGTGATGATGTAGGTCTATCTTTGTTGACATAGAAATCTCTCCATAATATATTTACTGAAAAAGGGGAGAGTAAAATATGTTATATAATCCAGTTTTCTTCTATGTTAGTAAAGAAAAACGCTGAAACTACACATAATTCAAAATGTTAAGAGTGGATGTCTCTGGATAGGTAGAGACATCATATAAGAGATGATTTTATCTTTTATTTTTTTCCTATAGTTAATCTATATTAGTATAATATGTGTAGGGATTGCTTTAATGACCAGAAAGAGTGAACAAAGCTGTTTTTATTTTGGATGAGAAAGAGTACCCTCTTTAGGGTTTTTAGTCTCTCAAAGGCCCAAACAGCTAGACCCAAAACAGTTCCACAAACCACTGTCAAGATTCAAGCATGAGGAAAAAAAAAATGTAACTTTGTATGGTGATGGATGTTACTGGACTTATTGTGGTGAGCGTTTTGCAACATATACAAATATCAAATTATTACATTGTACACTTGAAACTAACATAAAGTTGTGTCTATTATACCTCAATAAAAAAAAATGATTCCACATGAAGAGGCAAAGTAGTGCAGGGATGCATATCACCTGCTTCACAGCTTTTTCTGACATCCACAGCACTTATCATCAGCACTAAAGTAAGCATCTCCCACAATCCATTGAATTTCCAAAGGTCAAGTCAACATTCTTCCTTCTTTCTTTCCTTTCCCCTCTACCTACTCATTTTTCCTGATGCCAGGCAAATTCTCTTTATACCTCTACATCAAAGGAAAGAAAGGCTGTTTGCTGGAAAGATTGGAGAGTCATGTATTAGCAAGTTTCTCTTACTTAAGACTTAAATTCTAATTCCTACCATATTGATCTAGAGGGTAGGAAGGAGAGAAAGAAGTTACATGTTTTGAACCAGCTCTTTTAATGTAAGTTATTTTTTTTGTAAATTTCAAAATTACCTTATAAGTAGCTCTTTTCTCCCTCATTTTTTTCAGATGTTAAAACCAAAGCACAATGAAGTTGAACTTGCTTAAGGTCACAGATCGCACATGGCATACCCATTTTTTTTTTTTTTTTTTTTTTTTTTTTTTTGCAGTATGTGGGCCTCTCACTGTTGTGGCCTCTCCCATTGTGGAGCACAGGCTCCAGACGCGCAGGCTCAGCGGCCATAGCTCATGGGCCCAGCCACTCTGCGGCATGCAGGATCTTCCCGGACCGGGGCATGAACCCGTGTCCCCTGCATCGGCAGGCGGACTCCCAACCACTGCGTCACCAGGGAAGCCCTGGCATATCCATTTTTGATCTTAGGTCTATATGACTCCAAAGCCAAGATAATTCAGTAATCTGTATCACTTATTAAATGATATACCAATCACTATACTAGGTGCAGGTAATATATAGCATGGTCTTTGCCTTCAAGAACTTCACACATTAGGAAGAGAGTCTGTGAGGGTAATACTGTGACACAATAATTTAGTCAGATTCTTTACACAATCTTCTATAATAATTTAGGAGTAGCAGTACTTGTTATCAGAGTTTTATTTTACAAACACACAAACTCAGAAAAAAATGAAAGAAATTATCTGAGATCACAAATCTGACCCTTGGGTTGGGAGGCCCTAAATTAAGTAAATGCATGTAAACTCAGATTATTTGAACAGTTTTACGTTGCACATGCAAATTCTGTTGCGCCAATTTGTTTTTTAAGGTAAATGTCGATAAATTTGATATTAATATTCAATTACCTAAATTCACAATGTGATCTAAGGAAGTAGGTTTGAAATACATGACACTTTTTTAAAAAGAAGCAAATCTTTATCAGGGGAAATTTGGAGATTCCAGGAATGTGTTTTAATTGAGGAAGTAAGCATATTAACCAGCAATTAGAAATATATACACAATTTTCATATGGGATCATGGCAGTAGGGACCATGCTCACTACACTGCATTACAGATTAGTTATGATATGCCCTCATTGCAAATCTGTGGCTTGGATTTCATGTTCATTCACAACATTACAGAAAAATACTGTTTATTTATGTGTGTCTTCCTTAAACAACAGAGTAAAATATAAGGGATGGATATTTATGTCACATTTAGCTATATTTTACACATGATGCTAATTTCTTCCTTTTATTCTTGTGGTGACATTTTGCATTTTTGTACGTGCTATCCAAGCAAACTTGATGAGAAGATATGAGATTTTCAAACAGGAGAAGGACATTCATTCTCATCTCTGTATAAGTGAACAGCTACACATGGAAAAAGATTAAGGAAATAAAAGACTAGAGGTACTTATCATTTTCTCTTTTTAAAGACTTAATGTACAGAGATGAAATACAAATGAAGATGGGGACCTGGGCAGCACCCTCCCTTCCTGGATTTGTAGCTGCCCTGCACATCCGCCTGTCATGTCGTCCAGGGGTCCCCACTGTGAAAGCTCTGGACTGAATATTAATGGTACTCAAAACCCACGTCCACTGCTTTTTCTTTTCCAAGTTGTGAATACACGAACATCTCTGGCTGAGTACCCAGCAGCAACCTCACAATATATCCAAGGCTTAAATTAAAAAATAAAAAGGGTACTTTCAAATGTTATGTCAACAATGTTGCCCATATGAATGGAACGTTAGAAACTGCACCTGGAAATATTATTCAATATTTCATTTCCCCCTTACACGTGGCGTCTGTCAGAATGAAAGCTGCTGACTTTTGCTTAGACTTCTTACCACTCACCAAGAGCAGCATGGAGCCTGACACAGGAATCAACACAGACCTAGAAAGCACCAGAAAGGGGAGGAAAGCTTCACAGCTGCTTTAAGATAAACTCTTTACTTACTTAATAGCACTTCCTGAATCCAGACTGCTAGTGTGCTATCTCTAACTGCTCGGTGTCAGTACATTGTCAAAATGACAGGTACCACTTGGTATCTTTTTAATTTGCAGTTTTCTAGTGCTGTTTGAGAGTTGGAATGCTTTTAATATTATGCAGTCATTTTCCCATAACAAACTAGTTTTAATTTCATGCCAGGAGTATGTAGAGTGTATACAGGGGAAATGTGCTTTTGGACACTCACAGTTTGGGGACTAACATCCTGCAGGATGGCAGTTTAATCACCACTCTCCAAGTCAGCATTCTATCAGGCTTGTGACTTTCCAACTTCCAACCGACTATTAGTCTGTCCAACTTTTACAAAGGCAGAGGGGAAAGAGGGGTACATGCTGCAGAATGATTTAGTGGAGTTGTAATGCTGGGACAGCACAAAAACCCCATAAATATTCTTCTTAATGTTTTACTTTATATGACAGCCTTCGAGTGATATATTGTCTGACAATTTTCAAGATGGCTACATAAACACATTTTTTTGCTGCAGCCTAATATATGATGAAGTCTCCGCAGGCTAATATATGGAACCAGGGTGTGTTCTGGTGTGCACAGTTCTGATAATAGAGATTTCTATACGTAAAAAAATCTATCTTGACTTTGTACTGTGGGTTTCTTCTCAGCATTTCAAAAGCAAAAAAAAAAAAAAAAAAGTGAAAGAGAAGAAAACAAGTCAACAGCACTGTATGACATGTGTTTCCATTCTTACGAGAATCTGATTTTCTCCATAAACAGAACTCACAGCATTAGAATCTCTTTTCTCATCTTTATGAGATCCTATACATAGCCAATGTTTTGATAGTGCCTTTTAAACTAGATGTTTCAAATTAGATGGATGATTAATTTTTCTTGGTAAGGCAGTCATCAAAGACACTAAAAGTATAACAACCCTGCAGAAAGACTCCTAATACTCACTGAAATGAGATAATGTAACACAAACCAGTATTTATTATTCTGTTTCTGCAAATTGGCCAGAATCTGACCAACTTACATAACTTTAGCCTGAACCATGCTGGGCCTTGCAGCAAAGGAATGGGGAGGAGGAAGTTAACTGGAAATAAGGAAATTTAGGCTCGAAGGAATAATCCTAAAGTAGATGTGATAACTCCAAGGGAAGAGAGATTAAAGTCCAAATGGCTAGATTCACAGTAACACTGGGAATCCTCTAGGTTTAGGACAGGATTCCAAAAGGTCTGATTTAACAAAAGAGAAACAAGGGAGGGCAAAAGAAGGACAGACTTGATCTCCCGCAGTGGGTAAAGGAACTGAGCCATGCTCTCAGGGAGATGCACCGGTGTTTAAGGGAGGCAGCAGCCAGTGACTAATGCTGCTGGGAATAGGATCTAGACCCTGGAGGAAGAGATCTGCAGGAGCTACAAGGAGGCTCTGAGCCCTCAATAACTGGGCTTAGGGGTCATTGCAAGGGGCCCTTTTCCCCTTGCAAGGCAAGGGGCCCATTTCCATGGAATGGAAATACAGAAGGAAGAGGGGAAAGTGTGAATAGAGAAAGAAAGCTGAGCTTGGTGCTGATGCAGTCCTCGGAAGAAAAGGGACACCTGGCATAGGGCTACAGACTAATTTTCTTATTCCTGTTGGTAGAGAATTAGTTTCTAATATACCACCAGGCCTGAATCTTAATGATTCAGGAATTACGCAAAGCTGAGCAATCTGTTGGGAGCTCTTCAGTAGCCACAGCTGGGAGTACAGTGGCAGGAACTAACAAAGGAGCCCATACATAGCAGGGATCTTTTTTATTTTAGGAAATTTAAAATAAATGGGAGAATCCATTTAAAGGGACACATTCAATGCTTCAGAATACGTAAAGCTTAACTATTTAGAGGAAGAGAATTTGTGCAGAGGGATTTCTTTTTTTTTTTTTTTTTTTTTTTTTTTTGCGGTACGCGGGCCTCTCACTGCTGTGGCCTCTCCCGTTGCAGAGCACAGGCTCCGGACGCGCAGGCTCAGCGGCCATGGCTCACGGGCCCAGCCGCTCCGCGGCATGTGGGATCTTTCCGGACCGGGGCACGAACCCGTGTCCCCTGCATCGGCAGGCGGACTCTCAACCAGCCGCCACCAGGGAAGCCCCAGAGGGATTTTTTGTCACTTGCAAATATATAAGCCACATGCCCAAGAATTATTCTGTAGGTATAGTATGCATTCAGTCTGGTCTGACCACACATTGAAAGGAAATATGTTTCTAATGCAAGACTTCAATTCTGCTTTCAGTATTGGAAGAAATGCAGTATTATGATGACTTCCTTACTTGCAAACTAAAAAGTTGGGAGAGGAGGCTGTAGAAGTGTAAATAAGATGGTCGTTATGGTCCCTTCCAATTCTAACACCCTAGGATTCTATGACTCGTTCATCCATGTAGCACACTGGTGCTCCCGGGGGCTATATCTCTAAGAAAAAGTAGAATGCCATCTGCACAAGGACTGTTTGTAGAGGAGAGAAATTCTCGATGCTTGTTTGCTTCCTGAATGTGATTAGCCAATAGTGAGGAGCCTGCAATTCCCCAGTCCCTCCACCAATCCAGACCCCTCGCCTGTCAGGGAGATGGTAGAGTTTACTGAAAAGAAGACAAACTGCTCTAATACCAAATCAGATGAATTCTGTATTAATCGATATTCACTGAGTTAGAATCTCTTTGGGAAGGCAGAAGTTGGAGAGCCTGGGGTATAGCAACTGAGCCTGATTTGGTCACAATGCTTCTTAATCCCATCTAATGCCGCTCAAATTAACATGGCATCATTTCTCTTCATGAAAGTGAGCTCAGTTTTTCAAAGGCCTTTGAAGAGAAAAAAGGTTACTTTTCCAGCAGCAAACCTGAAAACACTATATAGGCACTGCTGATTTTTATTTACTGGGTCAATTAAATATTCTTTAAGAAATTCTTGAATATCCTATGACTCCTTTGATAGATGTTCTCATTTTATGTATTATAGTTTCAGTTCAATAACCACTGATTGAGCAAGAGAGATAAAAATAGAGGGAAGTAGTAGTGTCTTCTCTCAGGGTACTTACCATCCACATCTATACTGTTCAATACAGTAGTCAGTAGCCAAATGTGACTCCTGATCACTTGAAATGTGGCTGGTCTGTATTGAGATTTAATGTAATGTTAAATACTCATCAGGTTTCAAAGATCTGGTACAAAAAAATACAATGTGAAACATGTCATTAATTTTTTTACGTCGATTATATGTTGAATGACAGTATTTTGGATACATTGGGGTAAAAACATTATTAAAATGAATTTTCTATCTGTTAACATCTCTTAATGTGGCTAGTAGAAAATTTAAAATTACATATGTGGCTCACATTAGTGACTTGTGTTATATTTTTATTGGACGGCACTCATACATAACCTGGCATAACTTGCAGAGACAACATGGCAAGTGCTAAAAGAGGCCGCAAGTGAAACATTATGGAAATTTGGAGAGAGTATAAGCCATAAGGGATTTCCCCCAACTCCCTGCCCCTCAAACCTGTACATTACTGGGAATCCACATCTAACTTCATCTTTCCTGTTGTTACAAACAGTTAATTCTCCTCCTGTCTAAAGCTAATGCTTGGTTGTGCTTTACCTTCTTCTCGGAGACTTACTCAACGAGAGTTTTCCCTCTCTTCTGTATTTTGAATTTTGACCTTTTTTACTGGACCTTTCTCTGTACTAAGTAAACATATTATCTCTTTCATAACTTAAAACATCTTTTTTCAACCTGTGTTTACCTTTAGCTACCAGTGTCCTTCTTTCTACTCCTTCATAGCCAATTTCCTCGTAATAGTTCTTACTTGCAGTGTCATCATTTTACCTCCCACTCACATTTCAGTTCAAGGCAGTCTTGCTCTGCCACCCATGAGTCTGCTGAAGATGCTTTTGCCAGTGTTCCCAGTGATTTCCTTTTGGCCAAATTCAGTGGGCACTTGTCATTCTTTATTATACACAACTTCTTAGGAGCATTAAACTCCTATTGATCAAGCCTTGCTTTATTTCTTGCTGATGTGCTATCACACACTTTTGGTTTTTTCCTCCTACTTCTCTGGCCATTTCTGCTTAGACTCCTTGACCATTTCTTAAATACTGGTATTCTTCAGGGTTATGTTTTAGGTTCTCACTTCTGCATATTCATCTTGAGTGATATTGTACTCTGTTACTGAGTTAGTGACCATCAGTACACCGAAAATGATCAAATCTAAAATTTCAAACTATCTCTCTCTCCTTTCTTGTAAATCCAATGTCCTACTGGATAAACTTTCCTATTGTAGTTCAATCATAACTATTATAAACCCTTACTCTCCTCCCAGTGTCAGCTTTTATCACTTCTTTGATTTGTTCTATGCTCAGATCATTGGGAAATTCTGTGTATTCCTTAAATATTCTGTGTCTTTTCCCACCTTTGGGCCTTCACATATCTTTTCCATCTGTACTGAGCCTTCTCCCCTCTTTCTTATTCATCATCCTAACATGTGGTGAATTCTTATTCCAGCCTTGGCATAGATATCAGTTTTTCTTAGAATCCTTCTTTCATTGCTTTAGTCTGGGCTAAGTTCAATTTCTATGTGTTCCCATAGAAACCTGTGGTTCCTCCATATACCTTTGCAGATTTTCGCGCTTCTCTTTCACTTCTCCCTGGGCTTAAAAATCCTGAAGGCAGGAAACTCCTATGGATAAATTATTCACCATGTATTTCTAGCAACTAATGCTGTACCTAACATATGGTAGCTCATCAATAAGTGTATTGTCTGTGGAAAGAAAAATAGAACTTCAGATGGACAGAATGAATGGTTTTCTGGCAGAAATGGCATTTTATCTGGATCTTGATAGATGATGAGATTTTATCAGTTGAGGAGGTGTTATTTTAGACAGTGGAGATAACAAAAGCAATTGGCAAAGCGCTGATAGGGATCCAAGAAACACTTTATAGGCCAGTTGGGAAGCAGATCAAATATATGTGGAAGGAATAGTATAAGATAAGATTAGAGAGAAATTTTGTTATGAAAGACCTTGAATGCCAGCCCAAAATTGTACTTCATTTTAGAGTTATTGAAGATTAACAGGAGATCATAAAAGATTTTTGAGAAGGAATGACATGATTGGTGATATTTAACAAAAAAAGTAAGTAGCAGTATTATATAGGGTAAATAAGAGTAAACATTTTGATATTTTAATAATATTAAAGCTGAAATCTCTTACTATACTTTAAATATATGGGGTGATGGAAAGTAGAAGGAAAAGGGAAAATGAATAGGTGATAAGAGAAACAAGAAAAAGGCTTAGCATCTGAATGAGGGCAGGCAAGTAGAAACAATTGAAATCAAGCCAAAATTGGCCTTGAATATAAGCCACAATTATCAATTATCTTTAAGCACAAATGACCACTAGGAACCTCATAATCCTGCTAATGTGTAAAACATGGCCACATGTGTTTGTGAAAGCAAACACCAAGGCTAGTTCATAAGTGTCTCCTGCAGCTGAATCAGCAGAGGTAGAATTTTTTTCTCATTTACAGGAAGAGAGATAAGTCCAGAAAGGGCAAGCTAAGTACCATTTTCATCTAGGTATTTGGACTAGATTGATGGATTCTCAGAAATTAGAAAGCGTTGGTCTTTCTCCCTTGAAGAATGAAGGGAAAGATGAAACGGCTCAGAACAGTGCATCATCAAGGACATACCATTTTCTCTATATCCTCTTGAAAATCAAGCCATTATGTAGGATGGTACATAGGAATTATTGGTTTGAATAAGAAGAGCATATAGCAGCAAGTGGAAGAAACTGTCAAGGGTCATTCAAAAACAACTTTTCTCAATAGAGAGTTGGACTATCATTTTCCAAAAAAAAATGCATTAAATATGCTTCAATAGCTCTACTCTCCTCAAAATGTTTACCTTTAAGAAGCTGTCTCAACATTCTGATGAGGTAACAGGGCTTCTGGCTGTTAAACAGGAAGGGAGACAGGAAGAGAGAAAGCCCTATCCCATATTGAATTACTTTGTTCTTATACATATGATAAAGACACTTTTAGGAGGGCATGTTCCTGTAAGCTAGTGACATCAGAGATATGGGAAGCAGAGGACATGGTAGTCAGCCACAGAGCCTCGGTTCTTGGGCTCATTTTATTTCTGCCACAAAGGCTTTGTGGTCAGGGGTGAGCTAACACTCATAACTGCATAATATTTAAGATTCTTCTAGATCTGACATTTTTATAAAAAAAAAAAGTTTGGTCTTTGTCACGGGTTCTGGGCACAAAGCTTCTAAAACCCTTGGAATTTCCTGAGTGATGGAAGTGTCTTTGTTATTCAGGAGCCCCTGGGATTAAACTAATGGTCCTCATGGTGGCCCCTACATAGTTGCAGGATGGGGTCTGGGCAGCAGGAAGACCAACCGCATGATTAGAGAGTTGGGATTTTGAGCCAGCCTGACCTCTGGGGGAGGGAAAGGAGGCTGCAGATTGAGTTCAATCATGAGGCCAATGATTTAAACAACTGTGTCTATGTAATGAAACGCCAAGGTACCCTCTGGACACTGAGGCTCAATGGAGCTTCTTGGTTAGTGGACACACTGATGTACCAGGAGGGTGATGCACCCTGATTTCATGAGGAGTGGGCACCGAAGCTCTCTGTTTTAGGCCCTCACAAACCTTGCCCTATGTGTCTCTTCATTTGGCTGGCCCTAATTTGTATCCTTTATAATAAAACTCTAAGTATAACTATAGCACTCTCCTGAGTTCTGTGGGGTGTTATGGTAGATTACTGAACCTGAGGGGGTCCTAAGAACGCTGAATTTGTTGCCAGTCAGTCAGAAGTGTGAGTGGCCTGGAAATTCCCTATGTGCAGTTAGCATCTGAAGTAACGACAGCCCTGTTGGGGACCACAGCCTTAAACCTGTGAAGTCTGACACTAACTCTGAGTATTTAGTGCTACAGTTGTATTGCAATACACCAGCTGGTGTCAGAATAAACAATATTTAATGTACAAGGTCAGAGATAATTAATGCCAAAGGAGGGGGGAAATCATTCTTTCACTCAACTTTTAGTACATATGCTTGAAGGGAGGTATGACTGGCATAAGACTGGTAAATCCTAAGAAGTTTGGGTTAAAGGCATGAATCTAGTGGTTTTTCTGACTTTAAGTGAATTATAAAGGAAAAGAGTACCATGGCAGCCTTGTAACTTTCTTGTACTTATAGTCCTCAAAAAGATTACTCATTGCCAGTACAAGCATTAGAAATATGTTAAGTAGATTCTGGGTCAAGCTTCTCCAATGTGGCATCTATTTGTATCTCACAGAGAATTTAAGGCCAGTAACATGAAGCTATACTCGACACCTGATGACTACTTCCGTTTTCTCTCTTATATAAAACCTGCTGAATCATATTCCAAATTCACAAGGCTTCATTCTCATTCTGCCCATAGCATTTGGGTGGAGGAAGGGAAAGAGGGAGGGGGGCAGGGGTGAACATGGTATTAGGTTCCTAATCTCATGCTACCTACCTCTCAAAAGCCTCCTACATCAAACAGTAGTGAGTGATGAGAGACAAAACAGCAACATCAGGTCTCTCTGTCACTAAAGGAGTTTAGCTTTTCAACATGATGAATTCTCTTTGATAAAAGAATAAAGAGATGTGTTGTCTCTAGAGGGAGCTGCTTGGGTTCCCATGGTCTTCACAATAGGCAGAGCACCAGCTATCCACATCTCCTGTCTCCTCCTTGTTTTTTCTCTTCCACATGGCTAAAATGAAAGACACAGATGTCCAATTCTACTCAAATATTTTCTTTTAAACTACAGAGATAGACTGCTACCTCCCTCCATTTGACGGATTGAGCTTTTGGGAGAAAAGAAATCATAAAAGGACATTTACATTAAAGGCTGCTGAATAATGAGGCCATGAAGTATGAACAGGACATGTGGTCCTTTTAAAGCATCATCAGAAGTATCAGTGCTATAGTCATTTAGCCATTTACCCAAAGGAGCAAACACCAGATCCTTTGGTGACACCATGCTCTTTCTTTTCCCCACTCTTTCTCTAACATTTTGATTAAATATTTAATCTTTAAGTCATGTCAGAAGCTTGAGAAAAATTAATCTTGGGTCAGTCAGTATCAGATTTTCTAGTGAGAAAATGAGTTCCTCTGCCTGCTTCTGGATCCAGCAGGGGTTGTGAGTGACTCCAGTGCTTTACAAGAAAATTGCTTGTATCCTGAGAGCTGACTGTCCTTGAAATCCCAGTTAATGTCACTAAGATTAACTGCATCCTAAAAAATGGAAATTTAGAATTTAAATCATTTGGCTGCCTTTCGTTCAGTAAGTAGAGCTATTGTTTGAAAAATTTGACCCATTCCTGTTTTCCTGTACTTCCTTCAGCCTCTTTTTGTGTAGAGAAACACACTTCTAGATGCATGCAGATAAATTCACACATCCTAGCCAGCCAAGGTCTGCAGTAAACTACATTCACACTCTCATCCTTTACCCGTTAAGTTTCAAAACATTCACAGCATTTGTGAAGTCGCAGTTCCTGGATTCTTGTTTACACTGGAAAACCCCAATTCCTGGCCTGTATACATATTAAAACTTATGATTGCATCAGTTTATTGGGTGACAAATTAAATTGACTTTGACTACAAATATGTCAGAGTCAACGATGGAAATTCAAGGCTCAGATTCAAATTCTACAGAGTGGCCAGAGTCCCTGTGCATGTCAGGTCGACATTATCTGTATGTTCCTTCCACTCTCTGCACAATATTTATGCATTTTCTTCTGGATAGTATCCATGCTGATGATTGGGAGTCATTAAAGCAGACATGACAACTGATTTTAGTCTTCAGCTGTGCTCAGACACATGGTCATGTACAGAGACATTGGTCATTCCTTAGTTTCCACTCCGGGTATAGCTCTGTCTTTTCTTGTGTGGTGACAATAGTACATAATTTAAGAGTCAAACAGACCTAGGCTTTCATCACTTTCTAGTCAGCGATCTTAGATATGGTAATGTTGGATATGTATTATCACCCTGTTTTAGTTTCTTCAGGTGTGAAAATTAGGATAATGATGCCTACTTTAGAGGATTATTGTATGGATTAAACAAAAAGTTATATTTAAAAGATCAGCATAAAGGCTGGCCCATGACAAGTGCTAAGAACATGTTAGATTCCTGTTCATGCAGAAAAGTCACCAAGCCTAAGGCGTCATCTGAATAAAGAAGGAACCATTTAGAATATGTGAGCCAAGGTCAGGAATGTTTTCTTTCCAAGGTGGAGAACTGGTGTGCCATTGTGAATGAACTTGTCCTTAATCTTCAACTCCTCATCCAAGAAGTTATAAAACAGTTTCCTAGATAGCCATACCAAAGGGAGAGAGCAGAAAAGAAAGGAAATAAGGGTGCTCCTCCCTCTTCTAGGACACTGTCATTTTTGGTTTAAATATCATTTGCATATTTGTTATCTGAACTGAGAAAGGCCACTTTCTCACATTTAATCACCAGAAAGCAGCAGGCAGTAGTCTTGGAAACTTTTATCGATATGTCAATTTTTATTTTCGTTTATAATATTAAAAGTGAGAGTAAAGTGACAGAGATGTATCATTTCAAAGATTGTTTTAAACATATTAAAAAGTTCCCCCTCTCTCTGTCTCTCTGTTGAGACTGGGAAGGAGGAGGAAAAACACGGAAATGAAATGGAAAAATAAAATGAGAAATAATCAGGATCCAGAGAAGCAAAAGTAGCAATATTGGCCACCCCTACCTCCTTCTGCATTTATCAGAACTATCAGAATGGTAAAGGAACATAAAGTTAGATGAAGCAAAAAAGAAAAATAAGGGGTGGGAGGCAGCATAGATTTGAAAAGATAAAACAACATCAACAGTCCCATTACTTTAGTTAAAATCATCATTGTGTAAAATGTTTGTTAAACTTCAGTACATATAGAGTTAAACTAGACATTACAAAATTACATAGAACTGGCTTCAATCTGCTTTTTGGGAGCAAAAACATCCAATGTGAATAATAATAATAATGATAATAATAATAAATTTCCTTTAATTTAAAATATGACAGACATTTATTTGAAAGTAGAATTTGAAGTAGGTTCCTGGAACTTTAATGGGGTAAGATGGGAGTGTGATGACATCTGTGAGCACTGTGGCTTATAAATAAGCAGTAGAATGAACACATCTAACCACAAAGTCCATTTTTTCTACAGTATATACATATATGTTCAGAGTGACAAGAAAGAACTTTCCTTTCGCTTTATTCTTTTGTCCTTCCTTCATCACTCCTTCAGTAGAAGGTGTCTTTAGTAAGACAGAGTAGAAGCCAGACATATTTTGGCATAACTCATCAAAGTAATGCTATGTGAGTTGGCCAGTATTATCAAGAGAAAGATGCCTTTGTCCATAGATGTACTGCTCTGAAGTCTAGCTCTTTCAGAAACATCTACCAAAGATGCACAATAAAGATTTGACACTCCTTTCCAGGACAATCTTATGGCCACAAAGACCTTGGGATGTGCTTTCTTGGATGGAGCCAGCACAGGTTGGCAGAACTGGGGAATTGAAACAATGACCAAGGAAAACATGAAGGAGTATATAAAAGGAAAGGGTGATCCAAGAAGACATTGCAGAGGCCCTTTGTCTCAATGGAAAAATTAAAAGAAAAGGAAGGAAGATTTTCCCACATCTGCAGGTCTTTCTACCAATCCAACTCTGTAACTCTGTATTCTTGTCTTGCCCCATGTCTTAGTTTGAACTGCTCCTACTTCATGGCTTCCAATGGTATGACCCTTTCTAGCTGCTCTTTTTAAATTTCCTGTCCATGCTGTTTCCTGTACTTACCCTTTAAATGTTGGTGTTTCTCAAAGTTTGGTCTGGGTTCTTCTGTTTTTCTTGCTCTTAGAAACTTCACAGGACAGTTCTTTCTAGTCCCATGGCATCAACTGCCAACTATATGCAGATGATTCTCTCTCTCTCTCTCTCTCTCTCTCACACACACACACACACACACACACACACACACACACCAGATGTCTCCTGAGCTCTAGGCATGAATATCCAACTGGCTAATTAAGCACTTACACACAGGCACTTCTGAAAATCAGCATGTCAAAGCTAAAATTTTCTCCCCCAACAAATTTACTTCTACTTACCACTATCCCACCATTTACTTAAGTCTGATATTTTGTTGTTCTCCTTGACTCCACTCACTCTGCCACTCCCTCAATCCAATCAATAACTCAATCTCATGGAATCTATCTCATAAATCTCTTAAATCTTTCTACTTTTCTCCATTGTTACTGTCACCATTGTCATTTAAGGCAACATCATATTTCACCCAGAACAATACCCTCCTAATTGGTCTCCTTATCACTGTGTTAGTCTCCTCAAATCCATTTTCTACTTCACAGTTAGAGCAGAATTTCAAAAACACACAATTTCACATGGCATTTCCCTTTCTAAGTCTTAAATAGCTTTTCATTTTATTTCAAATGTAGTTCAATCTTTACCCCACCCACCTCCCAACACACAAACTACTGCCATGCTCATTTTCCAGCCCCATTTCTAGCTTCTCTCTCACTAATGATCTACTCAAGCAATAATAAATGCATCCCATATCCTCAAAAACACCATGTAGTCTCTTTTTTTTTTTGCTGGGAACACCCTTCCCTTCTCAGCTTCTGAATATTAGTGTAGCACTCAAAACTGATGAGGTTTATCTAAAGAAGACACACAAACGGCCAGCAGGTACATGAAGAGGTGCTCAACATCATTAATCATGAAGGAAATACAAAATACTCAAAAAGTTAAAACTAGAACTGCCATATGATCCAGTAACCCCACTTCTGGGTATATATCCAAAGGAAATGAAAATAGGATGATCTTGAAGAAATATCTGCACTCCTATGTTCACTGCAGAATTATTCACGATAGCCAAGACATGGAAACAACTTACGTGTCTGTCAACAGATGAACAGATAAAGATGGTGTGAGATACATTTAAAAAAATATATGTATGTATATCTATGTATTTCCACTGGAATTTTATTCGGCCATGAGAAAGAAGGACATCCTGCCATTTGCAACAACATGAGTAGACCTTGAGGGTATAAGTGAGATTAGTCAGATGGAGAAAGATAAATACTGTATGATATCACTTATATGTGAAATCTAAAAAAGCAGAACTCATAGAAACAGAGTAGAATGGTAGTTACCAGAGGTGTGGGAGTGGGGGAAATGGGGAGATGCTGGTCAAAGAGTACAAATCTCCAGCTATAAAATGAGTAAGTTCTGGGGATCTAATGTACAACATAGTGATTGTAGTTAATAATACTGTATTATATACTTGAAAGTTATTGAGAGTAAATACTAAATGTTGTCACCACAGAAAAGAAATGGTAATTATGTGATGTGATACACATTTTAGCTAAAGCTATGGTGTTCATTTTGCAACATATAAGTGTATCAAATCAACACATTTTACACCTTAAACTTACATAATTTTATATATAAATTATATCTCAGTAAAGCTAGTAAAAAAATGAGGTTTAGAGATGAGCCTTGGCTCTGCCCCTTGCTAACTATGTGATCTCTAGGAACGTACTGGCCCTTTCTGAACCTGAGTTTCCTCGTTTGTTACTCAGAATGATTAGTAGCTATCTTAGCAGTATCTATTTCATGGCATAAAGTTAATACATTACGTATTTAATATTATCATGTCCAATTACTATCACTGAACTTCCACTTTTGTACCTGTCCATGAAAGGCAATGCCATAGAGTAGTTGAAGATTAAAACACATAATATATGTAGAAATGTTCTATAAACTTCAGGTTATTATAATTAACTCTTGCTATTCAGTATACATAATATAACAATATTAGCTATTATTGGTTTTTTATTTTATATCAAATAATATGTGTTCAATAAATAGTCCTGAATAGATTTATGAATTAAAGAGAAATATGTTGCTTAACATCCTATAGAGAAAAACTACCAGAAATACCTGTACTAGAAAAAGTTTGGATTTATCAATTCATTGTAAAAGCAGAATTAAGCCATGAGGAACTATGGGGTGTCTTAGTAAGAGGCTGTCAGAAAGGACTTGTTATAAGAACCAGGCTTCTATTGGGTGATTTGGGGAAGATTTAAACAAATAGAACTAGATGCTGTCAGGAAGCATTTGATTTGTTTAATCAAATGTTCTTTTATCACCTCATTAAAAGTATTCACAAAAACGTGTACACTGTGTACTGTTTTCATCTTGCTTTACAAAGAGATGCAGTGAGGAGGGCAGATGGAACTTCATTAAATAATAATATAACAGGTAGAAACATAAAATACCTTTTAAAATCATTCACTTAAAATAATTATGTTGTGTTTTCTGTTAAAAACAATATTAATATTTATACACAGCTCTATGTCAAGTTTATCACAATAAAACTGGAAAAAAACAACATTAATAAAAATTACTTGTAAAACTAACACAGTACAGAAGTCAGATTGAAGATGGCACGATAGGGACCATTATCTGCTCTCCGTAGAGCCACTTGGAAGCTGTATCACAAATGAAAAATGGAGAAGGAAACCCCATCTTCTCTGAAACAGCAGATAGCAAAAATTTCAAACCAAAACTTATGAAGATGCAGATTTGGGACCAAACCAAGGGAGGCGTATTGTAGCCGATCCAGAGTTCTATAGACTCCAAGTGGGCTTCAGCATTTTTTTTCAGAAGCAGTTGGCATGATCCTGAAGATCAAACAGCAACCTCTCATTGGAATATCTCACATGTGGGCCCCAGGAGCATCCTGGGTCCCTTTCCTTGGGGATGAGGGAAGCAAAAAGCAGCTTGACAACACTCAGGAGGTTGATATATGCCATCTCTTCAAGAGGCAGGTAGAATGAGTTTCAGGTTGGAATGTGGACAAATAAAAGATGGGGAAGAGGCAGCTAAAAACAGCTGGGTAAATGTCAAACCACCATAGAGAAGGGCTGTGCATCTGCCAACCTAACTGGGAGCATGTGCTGGTCAAGGAGGTAGAGCCTGAAAGAATGAAGACATGCCATACTGGCAGAGAGCTTGGTGCATTCGATGAGAAAAAGGGTCTGATACAGCCTGCCTGAATTAAAGATTTCGTGTTCCTAAATAATGTTGCCATGCCCACTCCTGTTAAACAAACAGTTGTTTTATAAAATAATAATTATGCAAACATTATGTATTCTATCCAAGGTATATGAAGAAAGCTGTACTTGAAAGAACATCTATATAATTAAATTCTTACATCTCTTAAAAAGAAAGAATGACAATATATGGATTAATTATTCAACTCAAGGAATTAGAGCAACAAAATACAATTAACAGAAACAAAAGGGATGTATTAATAAAGATAAAAGTCAAATAAAGTTAATAAATTCAAAACTAAGAAATCCAAGGACCACTTTTCTGAGAAACAAATCACTGATACAATACTAGTTAACCTACACAATAAAAAAAGAGAAAAAATTACAGAAACTCAAAATTACAAGTAAGAACGGAGAACCATTCAGATATATCAGACACTGAAAACTATATAAGAAGCATAATAAGAGGCTTTTATTATATGTATATGGATACTTGCAACACTTGGATGTAAGACAAAACAGACCCAGAAAAAAAGCAGTAACAAAAAAAGAAAAATAAATGATATATGGTACCATCAAAGAGGATAAAGTGGCAACCTATAGAGTGAGAGAAGATATTTGTAATGCATTTATAACAAAGGGTTCAGAAATCGTGATCATAATATATAAATAACTCCAAAAATAAATAAGCAAAAGACAGACAATTTGGCCAAATGATGTAACAAAACTTCACAGAAAAGGATCTCCAAATTGCCAAAATATATATGAAAATGTATTCAATTTCATTAGCCATTCCTAAAATACAAATTAAAACCACAGTATGTAGCAAGACCCACAAAACAGAATGACTAAAATGAAAAAGAGAGAAATTACCAAGGGTTGGTAAGGAAACCCATATGCATTAACCAGTCATTCCTTATGCCCACCCCTGAACCCCGGCCTCTGGTAACCACTAATTGCTGTCTCTCTCTATGGATTTGCTCATTCCAGGTATTGTATACAAAAGAAATCTCACAATATGTGATCCTTTGTGTCTGACTCCTTTTGCTTAGCATGTTTCCAAGGTTCATTCATGCTGTATTAAGTATCAATATTTCATTCCTTTTTAGGCTGAATAATATTCCATTGTATGGACAAATCACATTTTGTTTACCCATGTATCAGTTTGTGGACATTTGTGTTGTTTCTACCTTTTGGCTACTATGATTATTGTTGCTATAAACATCATGTACAAGTTTTTATGTAAACATCTGTATTAGTCTGCTAAGACTGCCGTGACAAAAACACCATAGATTGGGTGGTATAAATAACAGTAGTTTATTTTCTCAGAGTTCTGGGGCTAGAAGTCCAAGATTAAGGTGCTGGTGGGGTTGTTTTTTCCAGAGGTCACACTCCTTGGTTTGCAGATGGCTACCATCTCACTGTGTTCTCACATGGCCTTTGCTCTGTGCATGTAAGCCACTGTTAACTCTCTCTTCTTATAAGGATACCCACCATGTTGAATTAAGGTCTTTACTGTTATGACCTAATTTAATTTTAATTACCTTTTTAATGTCCTTATGTCCAAATGTAGTCACACTGAGGCTTAGGGCTTCAACACATAAATTTGGGGTGGAGGGGGCACAATTCAGTTGATAACAACATCTTTAGGTTGAGATATATAGCTAGGAGTGGAATTGCTGAGTCATATGGTAATTCTATGTTCAACTTTTTGAGGAACCACCAAACAGTTCTCCACAGTGCTGCACCATTTTCAGTTCCCACCAGCAATGTGTGAAGGTGCCAATTTCTCCATATCCTCACCAACACTTCTTATTTTTCATTTTTAAACAATTATAGCCATCCTAGTGGAAGTGAAGGAGTTATTTCATTGTGGTTTTGATTTGTATTTCCCTAATGACTAATGATGTTGAACATCCTTTCATGGGCTTATTGGCCATTTGAATATCTTCTTTGAAGATATGTCTATTCAAGTCCTTTGTCCATTTTTTAATTGGGTCTTTTGTCTTTTAGTTGTTGAGTTGTCAGAGTGGGATACTTGTTAACACTGCATTTTATACATGCATATATCTTATAAGCACATATATAATAAACACAAAAACACATAGAGATTTCTCTCTCTCAGACTAAAAGCCAGTATCATGATTAGACATGGAACATTTCAATGTACTCTCATTAAAGTTAGTACCAAAAATAGAATGCCCAGTAACACAAATATTTAACATCGCTCTGTAATTAATTAGCACTACAAATAGACAAGATAAAGAAATAAGGTGTGCATTAACAGCAAAGTATAAGAAACATTGTGATTATTTAGAGATAGTATTTTTAAAATCTGCAAAACCAGAGGGGAAAAAAAAGAAAAAGCATTAGATCAGTAAAGAAATTTGATAGGAGTGTGAGTACAAAGTTAATGTATAAAAATCAACAGCTTTTCTATCAAAATAGCCAAGACATGGAAACAACATAAATGTCCATTCACAGAAGAAAAGATAAAAAAGATGTAGTACATACATACAATCTACTCAGCCATAAAAAAGAATGAAATAATGCCATTTCCAACAACATGGATGGACCAAGAGATTATCACACTAAGTGAAGTGAGTCAGAAAGAGGAAGACAAACACCATATGATATCGCTTATATGTGGAATCTAAAATATGACACAAATGAACTTATCTATGAAATAGACCTACAGACATAGAGAACAGATTTGTGGATGCCAAGGGAGAAGGGGCTGGGGGAGGGATAGATTAGGAGTTTGGGATTAGCAGATGCAAACTATTATACATAGAATGGATAAACAACAAGGTCCTACTGTATAGCACATGGGACTTTATTCAATATCCCATGATAAACCATAATGAAAAAGAATGTGTATATACATATATATATATATGTATACATGTATAACTGAATCACTTTGCCATACAGCAGAAATTAACACAACATTGTAAATCAACTACAGTTGCATAAAATACATTAGAAAATAGCTTTTATATATACAAGCAAATGCCAGTATAAATACAAAGGAAGAAAATATCCCAATTACAGCGGCATCATGTTGCAGTAGAATTACACTTCAAAAGCCATTAACCAACCTTAAGGTTCAATTTCCTTATCTATAAAATGTGTATAATAATCCCTATTCCATCCTACTTCACGGATACAGTGAGGATAAAATGAGGAACTTGCTTCGTAAGGTACAGAGGAACACAAAGACAGTGCTGCCACTAGCACATGGAAGAGCTGGACTGGCTGTGTCCACTAATACTAATTTCAGTGGACAAACACACAGGCATTTGACCTTTATCAAAATCTTCAGAAGCTCCTGACTCAAGAGACATTTTGAATTCTGATTTGTCTCATCAATTAACGTGCTGTTTTCTTTCTAGGTGGCTGTGCAGCCATCCAAAAGAACTAAAAGTAGGATTAACTGCTATGACAAGATTTAAAATAGTTGGAAATTATTGTAGTTCTTAAAAAAGAAAGGAAATACAACATAGAAACAACCTAAGAACTTATATATACTACCAAATGTAAAATAGATAGCTAGTGGGAAGCAGCCGCATAGCACAGGGAGATCAGCTCGGTCCCCTGTGATCACCTAGAGGGGTGGGATAGGGAGGGTGGGAGGGAGACGCAAGAGGGAGGGGATATGGGGATATATGTATATGTATAGCTGATTCACTTTGTTATAAAGCAGAAACTAACACACCATTGTAAAGCAGTTATACTTCAATAAAGATGTTAAAAAAAAAAGAAACAACCTAAGAGTATCGATTATTATATGTATGAAAAGAAGGTAAGAATGTCTAGGAGGAAATAGAGTGTCTGCATGATTATGAATTTTTAGGTTAAGTTTAATTACACCGAGTTTGCATGTTCAATTTCAGGTGTTATCTTCTCCCAAGGCATTATCTTATCTTGTCTAAGGCTAACACTGTAACATTGGAGGTAGTTAGTGATACTCATCATTGAGTCACTTGAGATAGGCATTTTATGAGGGTGCTCAATTCTGAGTGTGGACTAGCATCACCCAAGAAGCTATTTTAAATTATCAATGCTCAGCCTGCCCCTCCAGAGATTCTCATTTAAATGGTCTAGATTGTGACTGGGGTATTGGTCTTTTTTAAAGCATCGCAGGTGATTCTAATCTGCAGCCGAGGGATGAGAGCCATGCAGTCATTGGACCCAAATGGAAAATCCACTCTACCCTTTCTCCATTCCCTCCTATATCAAGAATATATTTCTTTCTTCAAGCAAACTATGAAATGCTGGACTTTATACCATCTTTCAATTAAGTGATTCAAACATCTTTGTATTTTATTTTTTTTCAAAGTATGAATTACCTAAGTCTCACATAACGAATGAGGTAAGTGACTAATGGTTAGGATACATTAACTCAACCCCTGATAGGCTCTAGCAAGGTTAACAGCAGTAACAAGATGACCAGCCAGCCCCAGGAAGAATGCTGTATACAAATGAAATCCACCTGCACACACCCTTTTGTTTTATCCAAAACCAATCTAAAATGTAAAGTTTACCCTAAGAAAATAATATTCATAGTAAGTGTTTTAAAGAATACCTCATGGGGCACATTGTGACAGAGAGAAATGGTAAATTCCTAGGAGAATCTTTATCTCTTTCTTCCCTGTTTTACTCAGTGGCTGGGGGCTTGATGCCCTTTGAGGGTAGAGACTTGGAGGCTTTCGTCACAAATGTGCATCAACGGTTACATTAAAATGACTCATCCTTTACCTCTGCCAATCCAGCCTTGCCTGACACCTAGGACTTAGAACATGAACCTCCCTTTTCCTTATCAACAGAGGCAGGCTTGCTGAGGATCAAAGTGGTTTTCAGTTAGCAATCCATTTCAGTACTTACTGTCATTCTGGGATCCCTGAACATGGGCATCCCATGGAGCTAGGAAAGCTCAGGGAATCCTTATCATCTAGAACTGTCCCTCAGAATCTACTCCAGGTCTGAGTTACTTCTGGCCCTGGGGCTCCCTCTAGGAAGCCTAGGAATGCCGGTTCTCAAGGGGAGTATGGAATATGATGATACCACCAGGACCCAAACCCTTATAGATGAGACAACCATATAGTCTCTCAGGCAACCTCCTTGACTATGACCTACTCAATTTAGCCATTTTGGCCTCAGACTTGTCTCACTGAGATCCCATGGGCATCAGACTCCAGGGGAATGGTAGATTGGGTATCGTATTTATCAGATACCTTGGGTGATACACAACAAAACTTGACTTTGGAACACTTTAGGGAAAAACCCAGGTTTAGAACAATATATTGAGTGGTTTTCACAAACATAACTTAGAAAAGACAGGGATTCAGGCATGCCCCAGGATCTGATTTGCAGAAACTTATAAGAGATCTCATTAGGGCCCTTCCATCCAAACCATTGATCTTCAGCCATTGTATGTCTTTGGGTCAACCGGATGGCCGTGGACACCTCTAAGTAGTCTCATTTTAATCTTTCCAAAACCTCAAGATCCTATGGGTATTATTATGTAATTTTACACTTGAGAGGAATTTGCCCAGATCACCTGACTAGTTGGTGCCAGAACTATATTCAAAACCATATTTCCTAAGTCCAAATTTTATGTTCTTTGTCTCCTCATATTACTTTCATGACTTAGAAGAAAATTGCTGGAAAGGCACTGAAGTAAATATTGTAGTGCTATTCTCTTCTCCCAGGAAAGTTTGCTGTGAGATACTGAGAATGTCAGAGTGAGGTTTAGCAGAATGAGAGAAATATACATGGCTTTCTTAAGAAGCAGTATTGGATATTAAAAAAAACAAAAAACAAAAAAAAAACATAGTCTTTGGAATCTTATAATCACAAGTTGAATTCTGGCTTTTTCTCCTACTACCTACATGACCTTGGGCAACCTTCTTGCATTTGCAATATAGCAATAGATATACCTACTCACAGATTCTTGAAAGAATTAAATACAATGATGTAAGGAAATCTCCCAGCAGAGTGAACCTAAGTGATTTTAACAGAATAGGCAAGAAATAGAACTAGAAAATAATAGAAACTAGTAACAGAAGAACAGAAATAGGGAAAATCAGATGGAAATAGAACAAACCCATCTAGGGAACATACGTCACTAAACCAGAGGCTAGTGTAGTGGGAAGCTGATAATACAATAGAGATAATCAACAGGGCTGTTAGGGTTTGATCATAATTCCATCTTTCGACTGGCCTTCTACGAAGCAGAGGATGCATAACTTAGAGACCATTTCAAGAAGCAAAAGATGGCTGATGGGCATTTGGCACCGTGATTATTCACCAAGGAGAAGATGAGATTCCATGCTATGCCAGAGATGGAAATATCACCTTAACAAGCATGGACAGCCCCCAATGGACTATAAAATTCATTTGGTGGCTGTGATAATTCAAAAGAGCCAGGTGGCACATCAGCAACAAGGGAAGACATAAATTTTAATTCATGAGGCTCATCAGTGTCCTGGTCAGAAAGGGACAAACCCTCCACTCTCTGGCTTAGTAATCCAATCTAATGGGAAGAGAAAGCATTCTGAAGTGACACTCATCAGTGCCAGAGAACCCTCCTTAAAAATTACTTCATATGGGTGTGTGTACGTGTATATGGAATTGGTGGCTAAATTCTTGAGGGGGTAGTGTGAGTGGGAAACAATCCGTCAATTTTTGAATTATCTATAAGCTAACACTTCTCATTCTCAAGGCAATTGTTTCTTTACTGAGAGTCTGACGGCTTTTTTACTACCTTCAGTCAGTAGGGCTGACCAGGCTTTGTGTCCTGCAGGGAAAAGACTTGCTTATGTAATACAAATATGACTCTACAGTGGAAATACATTTTCCTTTACTAACACACTCTAAAAAGTAATTACCTTTTTTGAGAAGACACATAAAACGTGACAGGCTCGGTTCACGAATTTGTTAAGTATTCTCTGACGTAGACACAGTCCATGTTGTTTTACACATAACAATGGACCATAAAGTACTGTGCACCTACACACATGTACTGTGCGTCTGAGATGTCTATCTAGCACATAGCCTAAATTAAGCAACTGCCCAATAAAGATTTAAAGATTTAAAAAGTGGCTGAGTCCTGCCCAGTCTACTTTTTTTTTTAACATAGCTTATACCTTCTCTATTCAGTTTCTCCCTCTTCCTATAGAGATAAATATAATAAGAGATATTGATATATATTCATACACGTATATGATACATAGATAAATATACATATAAAGACATACCTATTTACTTATATTCTTCTCTACCTCACTACCAGCCCCTTAGCATGGTCTTTGCCATCTCTGCCCTGTACAATTATAATGATACCTAACCACCAACACCCATCTCACCATCTTACAAACTGGCCCTCTTATTTGTCACCAGAATGCTGTTTCTCAGCACAAAACCACCCCTGAAAATAATATTACCCTTTGTTTCATCTCAGATTCATCTCCATACCCCCACCCCTTGCTCCATTCCACTTAACTGGCTTTATTCGCCACTGTGGCACTTGCTAGCACCTGGCAATATTTGCGTGTTCTTGTTTTCATTTACTTGCTTATTGTCATTCTCCGTTATGTGAACTCAGTGGAAGAAGGAACTTTGATGTAGTCACTTCTCTATCATTAGTGCTTGGAACAGGGCCTGGCACTAGTAGGGACTCAAAACGTATTTTTTCAATAATGAATGAATCCCTATATTACCTAGATAGAATACAGTACCTAATACAGAGCAAGCATCAAAAAAAGTTTGTTGAAAAAATGAATGAACATAAGAACATATCAAAATTGAAAATACATCTAAGAGTTTTCAGATTTGTGAAGAAGTCAAAGCTATGTCTTTGCCTAAAGAGTAAATCTCCTCTTCTCTGTATTACCTCTCCTCCCTCTCCTCATTCAGCCTTATGGTTTTGCAGTTAATGATAAAAGTCTGCATGAATTCTCAGGTTGAGCAAGACACAGTAGGTCTGAATTGGGGAGGGCACAGGGCCTCTTCTGCCTACTTAACCTGCCCATTCTGGGCACAGCATGTCTTTATTCTCCACCCCCTTAAAAACAGGCATGAACCAGAAATTGATAAATTGACATTATTCTGCTTATATGTGTAATCAATGAACACTCTGCCTACTCATTCCTTTCTTTCTGAGCTTCCTCCAAAACCTCTAAATCTAACAGATAGTGGGGGAACAACTGTGAGACTATTATTCAAATGATTCAAATGAGAATAAAAAGCTTCCAAAGCCAGAAGCAAAATATTCACATGACTCCCCCCTCCCCTTAGGCTATTATATGCATATTTCCAGAAGACACTTCACAAGAGTATGAAAACCCTTTAAACCCTTTAAAAATCCATTTTTCTAAAGCTAAGAATCATAAAAGAGTTACCTTAAATCTATCCTGTTTAAACCAGATTTCTCCCTTTAAAAAAAAGTCAATGCGGGACTTCCCTGGTGGTGCAGTGGTTAACAATCCACCTGCCAATTCAGGGGACACGGATTCAAGCCCTGGTCCGGGAAGATCCCACATACCATGGAGCAACTAAGCCCGTGCGTCACAACTACTGAGCTCACGAGCCTGCACTCTAGAGCCCACGAGCCACAACTACTGAGCTCACATGCTGTAACTATTGAAGCCTGCTTGCCTAGAGCCCATGCTCCGCAACGAGATAAGCCACTGCAATGAGAAGCCCACGCACCGCAAGGAAGAGTAGCCCCCACTAGCTGCAACCAGAGAAAGCCTGCGCACAGCAACGAAGACCCAATACAGCCATAAATAAATAAATAAATAAATAAATAAATAAATAAATAAATAAATAAATAAATATTTTTTTTTTAAAAAAAGAGAACCATTTAAAAAAAAAAGTCAATGGAGATCTTCTAGGATCAACTACTTAAGATATTTTTCATCTTTCTTAAGATAGTAGTCCTCCTGTTCATGATTTTGTGGTTATACAACAATTTTAGTACATTTTTTTTAATGTAAGAAAAAAAATGATGACATTAAATTTCATAGAAAAAAATGTTGAGATGCAAATAGCTCTAAAACAATTGACCACTCACTTATTCAGCAAGTATTTATTGAGTGTCTACCATGTGTCAAGCGCTGTTCTTCGGACTGTGAATAGAGCAACGGACAAAAGAGACACACATCCATGCTTCAAGGAACTCTACATTCTATTTGGGCAGGGGGAGATGCACATAGAACAAAATAAAAATGCTAAACATGTAGCTTGTTAAATGGATTTAAGTGCTATGGAGTCAAATGAAGTAAGAAAAAAGAATGGAGAGTGTTGAATTGGGTAGTGGGGCAATTTTAAATAAAGCGGTCAGGAAAACCTACCTGATATGGTGTTATCTAAGTAAACACTGCTCGGAGGTAAGGAAGGAAGCCAAGTGGACATCTGGAGAGGAAACTCAGATAGCACACTCCATCTTTGATTTCATAGGTACACTTAAAAAGCACATCTGTGCATGTTATATTACTTATGGCAGTTTTTTTGACTGAAGGGGGAAATTATCTATCTGAAGAGTTTAAAGTTCCATTCTTGAAGTACACCTTCTTTTCTCAAATTTGTAGTTCCCCTCTTTTGTTTCTGGACAATTCACTCTTCCTCATTTTATCTTATTACTCCTTTTTTTTAATGTATATAATGAGGGAATTTTGGACAGATCTGTCATGGGATTTGTTCTACTGTGTAATGATCAAGGTGTATGCTGCATAATTATTAGAAAACTTTGTTTTTTAGGACAATCAAAATGCTCAAATTGCTTACAATTCAGAAACAGGTGGTAAGCTGAACATTAGCTGCTCTTTCTGCCCCAAGGCTCATTCAGTTCCTTCTCTTAATCTTTTTAAAGGAAAAACACAGCAGAATCAGGGGTGAGTTATTAGCTTTGGGCAATTTGTTCTGGCTTAGATGTTCCCACATTGGACCCTTCCTGTAATCAACTTGATATCAACCAAGGAACATCAAATCATTTGCAAAGAGAAGGTCTGATATGGGTAAGCAGCATTAAAAACCCAAGATTATGGAATAAGAGATTGTTTGGGTTGGAAGAGACTGTATGTGTATCTCTAATGCTAAAATTTAGCCTTGTAACATAGACAGGGATACTAAGACACAAGAGGTAAGTGGGATGCCAAAGTTACACCAGAAAAGTGTGGACCTTACAAAAAAGGGAAAAAAATGTGATAAGAGGTTGAGTGAAATGGGACATATAGAAAAAAGGCACAAAAGTTGATAATGTTAATATAATTAAAGCAGATTTCATTTAAAAGGAATTGAAAGGTATGGGCTGCTAAATGAAAGAAGGTAATGCAATGTTGCTCAAGAATATTTTATTTATGTTATTATTGGGTACCATCATCCTAAACTACATGGCACTCATCTTCTCTTACCTCTTTTCCTCCTCAAAGTACTACTACTTCTCCACTTTTCCCTCTCTTGGCAAACACTATTGCCATCCACCCAGCTGATCAAGCAAGAAAGAAGAGTTATCCTTCACTCTTCCCTTTTCTTTACATCCCACATCCTCACCTCTCCTTCTCTAGATCAGACAGCCATCTTCTGGATTCTGAAACCTCATTGGTCTCCCTGCTTCCAGTTTTGCACTATTCCCCAACATCCATCTCTCTTCCATAATGTTGTCAGAGTCATCTTTCTAAAACCCAAGTCACATGGTGGTCTGTTTTTAAAACTCCCCAATAGCTGCCTGTGAATTTCAGGTTAGAACCAAAACTACCAGTGTGTTATACCAAGCTTTTCATGCTGGCCCCCTTGCTGTCTCTTTAAAAATATCTCTTGACACTCCCATTCTACACACTGAAAACTCCGTTCCTGTTCAGCTTTCCCACTTCTCAGAATGGCCACCCTCTAATCCCCAGTGCTTGCTTTGGCTACCTCCTCCTCCCTTTCAAGCTCAGTTCAGGAATCATCTCTTCTAGGCAATCTTTTGTCCTTCCCCAGGCTAGGCAAAGTGACTGTCCCACATTGTCCCACAACTCTTTCTATACATTTGTCCTTAAAAGACTGACTTGTGATATTTATTTCTGTATTTCCAGGCTGTATAACAGTCCTAATATATAACAGGCATAAATTAATGTTTGGTGAATAGACAATTAAATGCATGCTAATCTACTGGGTTCCTGAATTACAAAGAAAAATAAAACGAGATGACTAACTTCAGAGCTAACGCTTCATTATATTTGGTTGTGGGTTTCTCTAACAGATTATACAATGATTTAGGTTCCTTGAATAAAGTTGCTTTTGAGTTACGATTTAAACAGCACTAAAGCTTCATTTGTACTTAAATTTGAAGGAGCTTGTTTATTTCTGAGTTGGATTTGAACTCCATTTGCTACCGCATTACCAAATTCAAACGACCCAATCCGCCTTTCAATTAAGTGAAAGGAGCAGTGACTTACAGGAACTGTCAATGTATTAAAAATGTTGCAAGCACTTTATTTATAGAACAACATAAAAATGTAATTCAGGTACTTAAAAAAGAAAAAATTGACACAGACTAAGCAGAGAAGATGAGCCAGAGGGGACTTCATGATCTAAAACTCCACCCTGCAGTAACCTGAACCTCAGCTCCAAATCCAGCCTGGGTCAAGACAACCTGTCGTTCTCCTGAGACTGAGCACTGCCTATCTTGTGGTTCACTGTGTGTGTCTTTCATATTGCTTGAGGACTCCATGTACTTAAAAAACCTCATGGAATTTTCTCATAAATGATAATGCTGTCCCTAATAAGCTTAGCCAAATTCAGAGAACTCCTTGATATATAACTGACAGCTCTGGATAATGCCCTTGGGTTGTTAACCATTCTACAAAAATCAAATTCAGTCAACACTGCGGAACTTGAATTTGCCAGAAAGTTACCTCATGCCGCTTTTTCCCCCTCACCCAGTGCCCCCTAATAAAGTGACTATCTAATTACTTTTAATTGATTTTGCATGAGTGACAATCTGTTTCTTAAATCTAGTGAGAAACAAGTCTTTGACTTTTCAAGCACATGGGGGAAGTGACCTGATTAAGAGTCCTGCTTCTATGCTTCTAACTTCTTTTTTTTACACAAATGACAATACAAACAGAATAGAAGGAGACGTCTGCATAATTTGGGGATTTTATGATTGATAAGGCATTATGTTGTCAGCTGAAGGCACTTGCATGACAAGTATTTATGATAGAAGGAGCTTCCTGGCTATAAAGAAATAGAGTTTAGTCTGATAAAGGACTTTCAAGATTCTAAACACCATCCCCTTCAGGGCAAGAGGATTAGTGCTGCTATTTCAGAACATAGTCTTATTACAGTCTGAATCCAGTTAACTGGGAGGAGAAAAGGCATTTGACTCTCAGGATACCAACACATGCACATGCACAAGTGTGCAAACACACATTTAGAGAATGTAGAGTGAAGGGTTAGAGGGCTGAGGAGTCCAGACAGGGAGGGCCATCAGGTCTCAAGGGAAAAGAAGCAGAGAAATTTAAACAGTCGTGTGACTTACTCACAGTTGTCTACCAGCCAAGGACATGAAAGGGTAACAATAGCATCAAAGAAGCTTTCAGTCATTCAGGAGCAAAACTGTATTTAAAGTTAAGACAAACAACATGTGACCTTAGAGGAGTGACAGAGAATCTTAAAGGCAGACATATATCAACGGGCAAGTTGTATTTCAGGCCATGAGTCTTGGAATCAGTCTGACAGAGTTTTTCCTGAGGCTTTTCAAAGGAACAACAAAGCAAGAAACTCTTTGGAAAATCACAACCATCTCAAACCAAAGATGTTCACATTCTTCCCTCAAGCGCTCCAACTGATTTCTGAATAGTAGAGATCTGAGTGTCCCTTGCCATGTCAAGAAGACTGAAGTGAGCTTGTACAAATAGAACCTTTTACCCACACGGGCCCTTTTTAGGTGGGTGGCAGCTAAGGCAAATCACCTTCATCCAGCACCATAACACATGAAATCAAGCTAAGGTTCATCTTCAGAAAAAGTTTTTTAGAAAAAGCACAAGGGCAATGTGGAGTCCAGGGAGCACAGTGGAAGGCCTTGACTTGGAGATGGGTCAGAAAAGACTGGATATGAAGGTGCCTGCAGAACATATACATGCTCACTGTGTGCATGAGTATCAGCCTGTAAACTTGCCTGGGAGCCCCAGGTGGTCTTTGTGGGTGTGTTTCTAATTTCTTCAGTACCAGCCATCTCCTCCCTGCAAGGTTATTTTCCATCTTCCTTTCAAAACAATGGGCCTGAAAGTATTTGTCATATCCAAGAAATGGCTTGACCCTGGGTGTGGTAGTCAGAATAATGGTCCCCCAAAGATGTCCACATCCTTATCCCTGGAATCTGTGAATATGTTACTTTACATGACATCAGGATTTCGTAGCCATGATTAATTAAGGACTTTGAGATGGGGAAACTATCATGAATTACATTGGTGGGATAAATATAATCATGAGGTAAGTAAAGGATGGAAGAGGGTGGTAGAAGAGTCAGAGATGAGATGTGACAACAGCAGTAGAGGTCAGAGTGATGTGTGGTCACAGGCCACTGCAAGGAGGCAGCCTCTAGAAGCTAGGAAAGG
Organism: Hyperoodon ampullatus; assembly: GCF_949752795.1. NCBI lineage: Eukaryota > Metazoa > Chordata > Mammalia > Artiodactyla > Ziphiidae > Hyperoodon > Hyperoodon ampullatus. The sequence goes on along the minus strand of NC_136918.1, from coordinate 83,840,575 downwards.
CAAGAAAACAGATTCTCCTCTACAGCCTCCAGAAGGGATGCAGCCCTACTGACTCATTTTAGGCTTCTGACTTCCAGAAATGTAAGATGATACATTCATGCTCTTTTAAATTACCAAGTTTGTGCCAACTTGTTACAGCAGCAATATAAGACATCCATTGGATGAGCCTCTTCATAGATATTCTTCCATAGGAGTATCACATTTTGGCCATTCATCTTCTTAGCACACATTTGTCATTCATGCTCTCATTTGCCTTGTGATGAGCACTTGCTACATTCTACTCACTCGTCCAGGAGCTAGACGGACAAATATCTGGATCCTGTCTTTAGGAGCTTACGATCAAATGGAAATAGATATAGTGGGAATAAGGATGGAAGTGTGCCCAATCTACATGGGACTCAAGGGTGAGGAAGGTCAATTCTACTTAGGAAAATGATGGGAAGATACTTTCTTAAATGAAAATTTAAAAGGTGCTTTGTTAGTTGTCAAATGGAGAAAAGATGAGAAGAAAGATCATTCCAGGCAGGGGAGTTTGATGAGTAAAACTCCAGATGCTGAAACAGCTGAGTGTGTTCTGGAGGGAATGTAGGGTATAAGTATCTATGCTGATAGAAACAAAACTGGAGGCCTAAGTTTAGAATATAGGGTCTGAACTCTATCTTGTGAATGACAGAGAATACTAATAAGAGCAGCATCAATTTTAGATCTATGTTTTAAGAAATTGGTTAGGTAGAAAGCCAGAGTCAGAGAGGCCAGTTAAAAAGTTAAAAGGATACTGCAATGGTCCAAGCCAAAGGTAATGCAGGCCAATCTAAATTAGCAGCATAAACAATGGAGAGAAAGATATTGAATCAAGATGTATTATGGAGGTAGAATCAAGTGGATGATGATAGATTGGGTATAGTAGGAAGAGAAAGGGAAGAGTTTAGGATAAAACTGAGTTTGAGAATTGGGTAGCTAGTGTGCTACTTTCTAAAAGAGGACCTGCATCAGCTTGGTGAAAACAGATAATGACAATCTTTAAATGCAAGTCTCCAACTTATATATTCTTTGAGCTTCTAGTTCATGAAATAATAAATATGCTGTATAGAGAGAAGGGACCATATTTTCTATCTTTAGGATTTCCCTTGCCTATCATAATGCTGGGCACATGATACATTCTTGTTGAATTGAAAAGAATATTGTGCTCAGCAAGAAAGATACATGTTTTGATTCCAATTCCGACGTGGAGCTTCGGGTTTAAAATTACCCTGAAGGTCAATCAACATACTTCTAGGCAAAGGCATATCTCTTAGAAATGGATTAAAGAACTATTGATGTTAGAATTTTTCTTCTGGCATGATGCATTATCTTCAATATTAAGAAAAAGAAACAATTCCCCTTGTACTCTCTTTCTTTAATTTTAGGCATAACTACTGAACAGGGTAGAATTTCAATATCTTTATTGAGAATCTAAGAAATAGAACACATATTTTTGAGTACCTACTGTGTTCATGAAGCTCCCCTGATATAGAGAAAGTGGTATTTTTTATTCTATTAAAAACTGATTCAAATTTCTGCAAGGCTGATCAAATCCTCTGCTGTACAATTAATGACTAAAAGTTAAAAATACTGAATTAGGGCCACCATAGATAATTCAGTCACAGTGGTAGACATGACAGAGTGAAAGAAATTTTCATTCTCCCAGAGTTGAACCTACTCAAGCAAAATGGATTTTTCTTTTGATTTGAATCACACTATCCCAATTCACCAGTTAATATACTTTATTTTGGCTCTGTAGTCAACTATGGAGGAAAAAACATGCTAAGTTTTTCCCATTCTAATATCAGATGGGAGTAAGACCTTCAGCAAACAGGCTTCTGTAACTGAATACCAAGAAAAATATGCTAGAAAGACCTCAACACCACAGCAACACACTCAGGGACCAAAGCAGGTTTGAATCTTAACTATATGGTAATGTGCAGAACAAACCTGGTGTCATGGCATTTTGGGGAGAATAGCTGGTGAGAATTTTCTAGATGCTTTCATTGTGCTTCCTTCGCATAAAGCAATAGCAAACAAAAGGTACGGTTGTAGGAGTTAATTATTAACCCATGGTAACTGGCAAAGAAAATGGTGGTATTTTCTGGCAAAGAATGTATCAGTAAATATCATTTCAGAGGTTTAATCTTGCAACCAGAGTCGGTAATTGTTTCACTACTCCTTGAGCATGAAGGACTCAGAGAGTAAATGATTTATTGTTCGGACAACATAGAGCAAATTTTAATATTTTGAAAAAAACCTGAGAACTATTAATCCTGGTGTGTGTTACTCTTAAACCCAAGGAAATGAAGAAACATTGATCTAATTTCTGCCTTCCAAGAATAAAATTATATATTAACCACAGAGCACCCAGCAACATATACAACCAACACCCCCAGAGATAGTTAGCCTGACATCAGAATTGTGTTTTTCTAGCTAAATACTAATCCCCTCTATGGCATTATACAACTTATTACAAATAGGCTGCTTGATCCAGCAGCCAAGAAATCAAATCAGAATTCTCAGGAAGAACATGGTAAAATAAAGGGGCAGGTAGAGGTAAAAGGATTAGATGCAAAAAGGCAGAAGCCTATAGCAGTGCCTAAGAGCTACCTGGTATTCTGGTCAAATGCATATTCTGATTCAGTAGATCTGAGGTGGGGCTGAAGACTGCATTTCTAACAGGCTCATCAGAGATGTTGCTTATCCCAGGAACCCACTCTGAGTACAAAGGGTGGCACTTTTCTGTGTTTAAGTAAGCTCAAACCACCACAATAATACCTACACTGCATATGTGCCCCTAATTTTTCCTTCATGTTCTCTTTTATGGGATTTCTTGAACATCATCTCATTTGTTTTGTTTGTTGTTTTAGCTCATTATGTTTGCAATATTACTTTTGGACCTGTTTTTCAGACAAAGAATGAACTCACTGTCCTGAAAGCATCCCTTCCTTTACCACTGCTTCCCAGTTAGACTACGAAGCAAGCATTTCATCCTTGTGCCACTGTCTCTTTTAAGAGACAGCTGAATAATAACCTTGAGTGGGACTTCCTACCTGCCCTCAAAAAAGAGGAAAAGAAGAGTAAATGACAAAATTCTGCAAAACTCAAGCTAGTGAAAGGGAAAAAATAAACAAGACTGTCAGTCTCCAAGGAAGAGAGTACTGTGATTATTAAAAATAATTTTAAAACTTTAGAAAAACATCCAGCATGTTTCAGTTTTCTCATGTGAAAGACTGGATGGTACCAGAGGTCTACTGTGGGTGGGGGATTCAAGTCTGTCTCTGCTGCTGTCTAAATATCTCTCCAGCTGAGGAAGGAACACTTCCTGTAGATCTTAGCCATGAAAGCCAGACTCTCATGCCACCTAGGAAGATGGGAAAATTAAGGAGTCACGTAAGGGTAAGGAAGAGAAGAGGCACTTCACCACCTGTTTCCTCCTTTAAGAGGTACTCCTCCTCTCAGAAGAAAAACATCCCAAGCCAGCTCTTTACTTTCCCTTTACACCATTTCTGCCAGAAAAAGAAAAAAAAACCCAAAAAACTAGAAGTTCAAAAACGTAAAGGAATTAAATAAATATCACACTTCACAGAAGGTGAGAGTAGTATAACACAATGGCATTAAGCTTATCCAGATCTGCAGTGCTGTTCTAAACATTTGACTTTGTTCAGAAAAATCTCATTTACTCTTGGATAAATACTGCTGTGGCTTACACAACTAGTCACATTTACAACATAGAGTGTAATATGCCTCCCAAAGGCAGGCAGTCTCCATTCACTTCGACAAAGGGTAGCACAGGCAGAAGTGGTTTTGCCACTGTCTGCTCCATGGTCAGGATCTGTAAAATGGGGGGAATCCTAACAGTGAAAGCAGCCATGGTTCTCATGGAGGAATAAAGCTGACGCAGTTTGTGAACAACAAGTATTCTTACCATCATTATTACTATTACCACCTATCCACACACTTTTAGACATATAAGGAGATATAAAACTTGTTCAGATAGGATAAATCTTTCCTTTTCTGTATTCAAATCAACCAGTTAAAAATACTTATTAAACATAGATGACTGATACTGAATCAGATACTCCAAGAGAAGCATAAGATAGAATGACCATCTTCATGTGGCCAACAATCTTTTTAGACAGCATAAACTAATATATATGAAGTGATTTATAGAGTCATTTCAGAATAGCCCTAGACAGTATATAATTAAATATTAAATTACACACAGTCAGGCACAAGTACTAAAATAAATCGGAGAAGGGACAGATAAGTACACACTAAAATGGAAAGACAGTAAAATTTTGCGCAAAGGGCATATTATCAGGAATCAGAATACCTAGTGGTTCAATGTAATGTGGGGCCTGGGCTTGGTTTTGTCACCTGTGAAATGGGAATGACAGTAATACATACCTCTTAGGGTTATTTCAAGAGTTAGAGGAAATGTGAAAATGAAAAAAAAATCTGACTTTATAAAGCAAGACACATTTTCTGTTTTATTATTATTGATGATCAGCCCATCTTTTATGAAATGAAGAGGATTTATGCCATCCTTGAAAAAAGTATGAGCTAGAGAAGAGGGAGGACAGTTATCTAGGAAAAGAGGAAGAGAGGAAGAAAAAGTAGAGGGGGAAATAAGCAATAGGCATAAGAAAGACAAAGACCTGGGAAGGAGGGCAATAAAAACCACCGGCAGGTGCTCACTTCGGCAGCACATATATACTAAAATTGGAATAATATAGAGAAGATTAGCATGGCCCCTGCCCAAGGATGATACGCAAATTCATGAAGCGTTCCATATATTTTAAATTGGGAGATTGGGATTGACATATACACACTACTATATATAAAAGAGATAACTAATAAGGACCTACTGTATACCACAAGGAACTCTACTCAATACTCTGTAATGACCTATGTGGGAAAAGAATCTCAACAAGAGTGGATATATGTATATGTATAACTGATTCACTTTGCTGTACAGCAGAAACTAACACAACACTGTAAATCAACTATACTCCAATAAAAATTAATTTTAAAAACCTACAGGTAGTTGACTTCATTTTTAAAGAAAAGTAAATAAATAGGGTTCATTGAAGTGGAAGAATGCCAGGAATGCGCAGGAATCAACAGCAGCCTCCTCAATCCTGCCCACCCCTCTGCTGTTTTCCTGCTTTCAGACTGTCAGGCTCTTCATCATACATCCCTGGTTCTCAGTCTTCTACAAGCTGACAAAACAAAACAAGGCAGGAGAAAAGAAAACGGAAAAAAAAGAAAGAAAAAAAAAAGATTGCCCGACTCTCAGTACTTTGATGCAAGGGACAACAGAGGAGGGGCACAGGGGAAGAAGAGATTAGAAAGCATATTAAATTCTCCCCTTGTCTCAGGGATGGTATTTCTGCACATTACTAGACCTGCTCCCAAGCCAGAGAATTTACTTTACCCCATGGCCACAAGTGAGGTGGGCTGGATAATAAGAATATTAAGAGATGGCAATTCTGTAGATGTAAAAGGTACACATTCAAAAGAAGGAAGGAGAGAAAAAAGCAATGGAGAATAAAATAAAGGATTAGCAAGAGCCAGAGAAAGATAAAAGAAAGCGCAAGAGAAAAATGGTTCATTTGTAGAACTAATACATTAGGTAAAATTCTAAAACATTGTCCCAGGCTTCAAACACTTCAAGGGGATTTTAAAAGAGGACAAGCCTACCAGGGATCTGAGTAGATTATACAATATGCAAAGCTGGCTTGAAGAGGAAGAATAAGAAGATTCACCACATGTTCAGTTCCTACTAAGTACCGGGAATTCCATTGGGGCTTTACATTTCTTAAATCCATGAATGTTTATTGTCATCTATAGGATGTGGGCTGCTCAGAAAGCTTGACTTCCCTGAAGTTACCTTCCCATCTTCCAGAACAATCCTCACTTCCGCTACAGCTTGAAATTGCAATTGAAAATTAGTCTTTGATTTCTTCTGTTACAATACAGGCATGTAAAGTATAAGGCCACAACTTTCAAAAATAATTTAGCCCGGGGTAGCCATCTCAGGTAACTGAAAGGAGGTTAAGATTAGTAATGAAGGGAAGAGGGCAGAGAAAGAAGATTCCAGGAAAGAGACAGCATTCTCATAATTCAGGATCCAGGCTTCTGAAAGAGGAGATCTATAACTGCAGGCACCTGTTTCCTGTTTCCTATTCCATCAGCTTACCTGGAGCAGGTGCCAATGACAGGTGTGTATGGGAGGATTTTAGAATTAATTTTATACACACACGCACACACACACACACACATATAAACACACACACACATATATATCTGAGGAGAGAGTAGAACTCTACTTTTGTGAGAATTCAGAATATTTCTAGTATTTTGAAAGAGTGAGGCAGCCATGTATCTCAAAGTAAAACTAATTTAAACACACACATCCCCTGAGAACCTGGCTTTGTTGAGCTACAAGGCTGTTACAGTTAATGGAGTCAATCCTCATCTCATTTCACAGGTGAGGAAACCAAGGCCCAGCAAGATCATATGACTTGCCCAACACATGCCATGCAGCCAGTTAGCAGCAGGCCTGAAATTGATGTCTGATGACATTCACCTAGTATCTTCTACATTACCCCACGATGTTATCTTAGGGAGGTGTCACCACATCAAATAACTCTACATAATACTAAAGTATACCTTGGATTGAAATGAAACAAAGTTCAGGCAAACACAGACCTGTATCACAGCTGCTAATGGGGTATGAGGAACCTCACTCATGATGCAGTGGAAAAATAGGGGCAAAAGATGCCTAATCTAAAATTATACTTAAACTGTGTGTGTTTTATACCAATTATATATTATTCTAATTAGTTGGTTGCATGTTGTGAGAATTAAATGAAATAACATGTAGAAGAGGCCCAGCAAAGTGTTGATTCTCTTTTCTTCCCCCAATTATCAACAAATGATTCTTTTGGGAAAAAGAAATAAGTGATTCACTTGTTAGTTTTCCTGAATGCCTTCAAGATCTCCTCCCCTCAGCCTAATTCTGCTTAAACTCTTTTCTTTTTTTCAGAGATGAAGATCAAAAGAAGATATAAGAATTTTTTTCTTGATTAATCACCTACCCCCAACCTCACTTCTAGTGTGTAGGAAATTAGAGGCAGGAGAAGCTTACTTTGCCTTATAACTGTTATGTGAAGAAACAATGACAGAGCAAATATCTGTGATATTTTCCCAGGAGCCACAGAAAAATTCTGAAATATAAGTAATGTTGGGCCTGCTTCTGTATTTTATAAGGACGAGATTGCATATGTTGTCATGAGGAAGTGTGTAGTTGGGGTGCTTGTGCACTTACCCTTTTGTTTAATATCACCTATCTTATTCAGGCTGGGCACGTAGGAAAAAAATATTTTGGATTGTGGCTGGTTATGTGCAAAGTCCCATCCTTGGCAATTTATATGCTTCTCTGTTTTCTATACTGAAACTTCGGAGCAAAGATTCTCCTGATCTTAGGGCTTGGTTTTGTAAAAGAATAGGGGAGAGAATGTAAAATGAAAATTATTGAGTATGCCCTCTATGCCAAGAACCACTGCAGATATGTATTTAATCCTTACACCCATCTTGCCCTCTGGAAGGTAAGGAAGAACATTTTTTTTTCTGACTCTCTACTAGCATTAAGAAGAATGTCTGGCACATAGTAGGGGTTTAATATGTATTTGTTCAATGAATAATAAATTGACAGTCCACCAAGCTGAGTAGCATTATCTTCATGATACTGATAAAGAGGCTGAGATTCAGAAAGATTAAATTTCCTGGTCATGGTCTTAAACACTAGGCAGATCCAGAATATAAATCAGAGCTGACTGTCTTTCATTACCAGGGCTCCTTTCTCTCTACTATGTTGCCTTGGTAAAAAGAGCAATAGATTAAACACAGTTCATAAAGTCTCACGGCCTAACAGGTACAGAGGTGAAACATTTTATAAAAATGAAAACTACGTTAATTTAATTCACCCTAGTCCATGATATGACCATCTTCCCTGCCCACTGACCAACTTAAGTCTGACTGAAACAGGTACATCATATAGCCTGCAGATATAAGAGATCAATGCCAACTGCATGTACTGAGAGAATTTCTAATGATCAAGGGCATCACTATCTCTTGGCCAAAGATCCTGTGTTCCAGATACTGCAAAAGATGAGTAGTATGACTATGGGCTGGTCATTCAGCATTTCTAATTCTCAGTTTCTTCATCTGTAAATGTTGGGGTGTGGGAGAAGGTACATCATGTTAGTAGGCATCATTCCAGATTTAATATGCCATGATTCCTTCCTTCTCAACCACAACCAGACAGCTCACAACTGAAGAATTGAGAAAATAAGACTTTTGCCTTGTTTTCTCTCTCCTCAAGGAATCCCACTCACGTATCTGTCTGTAGCATCTACTCTAGGACATTATGAATTGGGGGGAAAAAAAGTAGAATATGTTTATCCTTGCCAAAACACATGAACACTTACAATTGCTTTCAGTGATGGTCAGCTATTCAGTATATATATATCTTTCTACATCTTTACCCCTTCTTTATTTTTTTAATTTATTTTTGATTGAAGTATAGTTGATTTACAACATTGTGTTAGTTTCAGGTGTAGAGCAAAGTGATGCATATATATATATGAATACAGATATTCTTTTTCAGATTTTTTTCCCTTATAGGTTATTATTAAATATTGAGTATAGTTTTCTGTGTTATACATTAGGTCCTTGTTGGTTATTTATTTTATATATAGTAGTGTGTATATGTTAATCCCAAACTCCTACTTTATCTCTCCCACCCTTGCCCTTTAGTAACCATAAGTTTGGGTCCATTTCCGTTTTGTATATAAGTTCATTTGTATCATCTTTCTTTTAGATTCCACCTATAAGAGATATCATATTTTCATTCTTAAAATTATTATTTTGATCAGGTAGATTTTATAGTTTTACTCCTTATTTATCATTTCCACTTTATGGCCCAAAAATGTAAGTTTGCTACAGATCCAAGTTTGTTATGGATAAAAACATGACAAATCTGAACAGTGATTACTGCCACCGAACAAGTTTAGTCAGGAATCAGGACATAACATTGATTTTCTATGACTTAGAATTATGGGTTTTGACTATGGTCTATCATGGAGAGGCAGAAAATGCCAGAGAGTGAAGTGGGCAGGAAAGAGTAGAACAACGTAGTGATGAATAACAACTAGCATGGCCTCCACGTTGAGGGGAGTAACAGGGACTAGTAGAGACTGTGGCTGAATGAAGACCACAGGTCCTGACTAACGGAGACAGCCCCTACTGAATTTAGTCAAATTTTGCCATGTAGAATTGTTGGTCTAGTGTATCTAAATCTTACAATATTCATTTAAAAAGCCAGAAATCTGAATTTTTATATGAAATGTGCCCATTTTCAATACTGGCTCAATTTCTAAAAATAAACAAAAACTATGGGCCAAATAAAATATATTTGTGGGCTGAGTTTGGCTAGGGGATTACTAGTTTGAGAACTATCATTTAGAAAGATCAGTCTCTGGAGCCGGAGGAAGATGGCGGAAGAGTAAGACGCGGAGATCACCTTCCTCCCCACAGATACATCAGAAATTCATCTACACGTGGAACAACTCCAACAGAACACCTACTGAACGCTGACAGAAGACCTCAGACCCCCCAAAAGGCAAGAAACTCCCCACATACCTGGGTAGGTCAAAAGAAAAAAAGAATAAACAGAGACAATAGGATATGGACGGGACCTGCACCAGTGGGAGGGAGCCGTGAAGGAGGGAAGGTTTCTACACACTACAAGCCCCTTCGAGGGCGGAGACTGCAGGTGGCGGAGGGGGAAAGCTTCGGAGTAGCGGAGGAGAGCACAGCAACAGGGGTGTGGAGGGCAAAGCAGAGAGATTTTGGCACAGAGGATCGGTGCCCTCAGGCACACACCAGCCCGAGAGACTTGTCTGCTCGGCCGCCAGGGTGGGCGGGGCTGGGAGCTGAGGCTCGGGTATCGGCTTTCAGTCGGAGCGCAGGGAGAGGTCTGGGGCTGGCGGCAGGAAGAGACCCTGAAGGGGTTAGTGCTAGCCCGGAGGGAGTCCGGGGAAAGGGTCTGGAGCTACCGGAGAGGCAAGAGACTTTTTTCCCTTTTGTTGCCTGGTGCGCGAGGAGAGGGCATTCCCCTCCCTCCCCTCTGCCTGAGTGAGCCAGAGCCCCCGAATCAGCGGCTCCTTTAAACCCGTCCTGTCTGAGCGAAGAACGGACGCCCTCCGGCGACCTACGCGCAGAGGCGGGGCCAGGTCCAAGGCTGAGACCCGGGAGCTGTGAGAGCAGAGACAGGGAAATCTCTCTGTGCAGCCTCCGAGGCAGCGGATTAAAGCTCCACGGTCCATTTGATGTGCCCTGCGTCTGTGGAGTGCATGAATGGACAGCGAATCATCCCAAATTGAGGAAGTGGACCTTGAGGACAAGATTTAAGACTTTCCCCCCCTTTTTTTTCCTCTTTTTACAACGAATTATCTCAAATTAAGGAGGTGGACTTAGCAAGATTTCAGACTTTTCGCCCTTTTCCTCTTTTTACAACGAATTATCCCAAATCGAGGAGGTGGACTTGGAGAGCAAGATTTTTGATTTTTCCCCCTGCTCTCTTTTTGTGAATGTGTATGTGTAATCTTCTGTGTAAGATTCTCTCTGTATAGCTTTGCTTCCACCATATGTCCCAGGGTTCTTTCGGTCCGTGTTTTTTTTCAATAATTACTTTTTAATTTTAATAACGCTACTATATTTCATACTTTATTCTATTTTACTTTACCTGCTCTTTCTTTTTTTCCTCCCTTCCCTTCCTCCCTCCCTCCCTCCGCTCCTCCTTTCCTTCTTTCTTTTTCTTTCCTCCATCCCTCCCTCCCTCCCACCCTTCTTCTTTCCACTTTCTTTTTCTTTCCTTCCTCCCTCCCTCCCTCCTGTCTTTCTTTCTTTCTTTCCTTCCTCCCTCCCTCCCTCTCTTCTTCCATTCACTCTTCCTTTTGCTTTCATTCCTCCCTCCCTCCCTCCTTTCTTTCCTTTCTTTCCATCCTTCCTCCCTCCCTCCTTTCTTTCTTTCTTCCTTCCTTCCTTCCTTACTTCCCTTCTTCCTTTCTTTCAATCTCTCTTTCTTTCTTCTACTAATTATTTCTTTCTACTTTTTCTCACTGTTATTCTGAGCCGGGTGGATGAAAGGCTCTTGGTGCTGCAGCCAGGAGTTAGTGCTGTGCCTCTGAAGTGGGAGAGCCAACTTCAGGACACGGGTCCACAAGGGACCTCCCAGCTCCACATAATATCAAGCAGCGAAAATCTCCCAGGGATCTCCATCTCAACACCAGCACCCAGCTTCAGTCAACGACCAGCAAGCTACAGTGCTGGTCACCCTATGCCAAGCAACTAGCAAGGCAGGAACACAACCCCACCCATTAGCAGAGAGGATACCTAAAAACATAATAAGGCCACAGGCACCCCAAAACACACCACCAGACGTGGACCTGTCCACCAGAAAGACAAGATCGAGCTTCAACCACCAGAACACAGGCATTAGTCCCCCCCACCAGGAAGCCTACACAACCTACTGAAACAACCTTAGCCACAGGGGACAGACACCAAAAACAACGGGAACTACGAATCTGCAGCCTGCAAAAAGGAGACCCCAAACACAGTAACAGAAGCAAAATGAGAAAGCAGAAAAACACACAGCAGGTGAAGGAGCAAGATAAAAACCTACCAGACCTAACAAATGAAGAGGTAATAGGCAGTCTACCTGAAAAAGAATTCAGAATAATGATAGTAAAGCTGATCCAAGATTCTATTTCCCAGATCCAAAATCTTGGAAATAGAATAGACAATATGCAAGAAACAGTTAACAAGGACCTAGAAGAACTAAAGATGAATCAAGCATCGATTAAAAACACAATAAATGAAATGAAAAATACTCTAGATGGGATCAATAGCAGAATAACTGAGGCAGAAGAACGGATAAGTGAGGTGGAAGATAAAATAGTGGAAATAACTGATGCAGAGAAAAATAAAGAAAAAAGAATGAAAAGAACAGAGGACAGTCTCAGAGACCTCTGGGACAACATTAAACGCACCAACATTCGAATTATAGGGGTTCCAGAAGAAGAAGAGAAAAAGAAAGGGACTGAGAAAATATTTGAAGAGATTATAGTTGAAAACTTCCCTAATATGGGAAAGGAAATAGTTAATCAAGTCCAGGAGGCACAGAGAGTCCCATACAGAATAAATCCAAGAAGAAATACGCCAAGACACATATTAATCAAACTGTCAAAAATTAAACACAAAGAAATCATATTAAAAGCAGCAAGGGAAAAACAACAAATAACACACAAGGGAATCCCCATCAGGTTAACAGCTGATCTCTCAGCAGAAACTCTACAAGCCAGAAGGGAGTGGCAGGACATAATTAAAGTGATGAAGGAGAGAAACCTGCAACCAAGATTACTCTACCCAGCAAGGATCTCATTCAGATTTGATGGAGAAATTAAAACCTTTACAGACAAGCAAAAGCTGAGAGAGTTCAGCACCACCAAACCAGCTTTACAACAAATGCTAAAGGAACTTCTCTAGGCAAGAAACACAACAGAAGGACTATACCTACAATAACGAACCCAAAGCCATTAAGGAAATGGGAATAGGAACATACATATCAATAATTACCTTAAATGTAAATGGACTAAATGCTCCCACCAAAAGACACAGAGTGGCTGAATGGATACAAAAACAAGACCCATATATATGCTGTCTACAAGAGACCCACTTCAGACCTAGAGACACATACAGATTGAAAGTAAGGGGATGGAAAAAGATATTCCATGCAAATGGAAATCAAAAGAAAGCTGGAGTAGCAATTCTTATATCAGACAAAATAGACTTTAAAATAAAGACTATTAGAAGAGACAAAGAAGGACACTACATAACGATAAAGGGATCGATCCAAGAAGAAGATATAACAATTGTAAATATTTATGCACCCAACATAGGAGCACCTCAATACATAAGGCAAATACTAACAGCCATAAAAGGGGAAATCGACAGTAACACAATCATAGTAGGGGACTTTAACACCCCACTTTCACCAATGGACAATCATCCAAAATGAAAATAAATAAGGAAACACAAGCTTTAAATGATACATTAAACAAGATGGACTTAATTGATATTTATAGGACATTCCACCCAAAAACAACAGAATACACATTTTTCTCAAGTGCTCATGGAACATTCTCCAGGATAGATCATATCTTGGGTCACAAATCAAGCCTTGGTAAATTTAAGAAAATTGAAATTGTATCAAGTATCTTTTCCGACCACAATGCTATGAGACTAGACATCAATTACAGGAAAAGATCTGTAAAAAATACAAACACATGGAGGCTAAACAATACACTACTCAATAACGAAGTGATCACTGAAGAAATCAAAGAGGAAATTAAGAAATACTTAGAAACAAATGACAATGGAGACACGACGACCCAAAACCTATGGGACGCAGCAAAAACAGTTCTAAGGGGGAAGTTTATAGCAATACAATCCCACCTTAAGAAACAGGAAACATTTCGAGTAAACAACCTGACCCTGCACCTAAAGCAATTAGAGAAAGAAGAACAAAAAACCCCCAAAGTTAGCAGAAGGAAAGAAATCATAAAGATCAGATCAGAAATAAATGAAAAAGAAATGAAGGAAACGATAGCAAAGATCAACCAAACTAAAAGCTGGTTCTTTGAGAAGATAAACAAAATTGACAAACCATTAGCCAGACTCATCAAGAAAAGAAGGGAGAAGACTCAAATCAGTAGAATTAGAAATGAAAAAGGAGAAGTAACAACTGACACTGCAGAAATACAAAAGATCATGAGAGATTACTATAAGCAACTCTATGCCAATAAAATGGACAACCTGGAAGAAATGGACAAATTCTTAGAAATGCACAATCTACCAAGACTGACTCAGGAAGAAATAGAAAATATGAATAGACCAATCACAAGCACTGAAATTGAAACTGTGATTAAAAATCTTCCATCAAACAAAAGCCCAGGACCAGATGGCTTCACAGGCGAATTCTATCAAACATTTAGAGAAGAGCTAACACCCATCCTTCTCAAACTCTTCCAAACAATATCAGAGGAAGGAACACTCCCAAACTCATTCTACGAGGCCACCATCACCTTGATACCAAAACCAGGCAAGGATGTCACAAAGAAAGAAAACTACAGGCCAATATCACTGATGAACATAGATGCAAAAATCCTCAACAAAATACTAGCAAACAGAATCCAACAGCACATTAAAAGGATCATACACCATGATCAAGTGGGGTTTATTCCAGGAATGCAAGGATTCTTCAATATACGCAAATCAATCAATGTGATACACCATATTAACAAGTTGAAGGAGAAAAACCATATGATCATCTCAATAGATGCAGAGAAAGCTTTCGACAAAATTCAACACCCATTTATGATAAAAACCCTGCAGAAAGTAGGCATAGAGGGAACTTTCCTCAACATAATAAAGGCCATATATGACAAACCCACAGCCAACATTGTCCTCAATGGTGAAAAACTGAAACCATTTCCACTAAGATCAGGAACAAGACAAGGCTGCCCACTCTCACCACTCTTATTCAACATAGTTTTGGAAGTTTTAGCCACAGCAATCAGAGAAGAAAAGGAAATAAAAGGAATCCAAATTGGAAAAGAAGAAGTAAAGCTGTCACTGTTTGCAGATGACATGATACTATACATAGAGAATCCTAAAGATGCTACCAAAAAACTACTAGAGCTAATCAATGAATTTGGTAAAGTAGCAGGATACAAAATTAATGCACAGAAATCTCTGGCATTCCTGTACACTAATGATGAAAAATCTGAAAATGAAATCAAGAAAACACTCCCATTTACCATTGCAACAAAAAGAATAAAATATCTAGGAATAAACCTACCTAAGGAGACAAAAGACCTGTATGCAGAAAATTATAAGACACTGATGAAAGAAATTAAAGATGATATAAATAGATGGAGAGATATACCATGCTCCTGGATTGGAAGAATCAATATTGTGAAAATGACTCTACTACCCAAAGCAATCTACAGATTCAATGCAATCCCTATCAAACTACCACTGGCATTTTTCACAGAAGTAGAACAAAAAATTTCAAAATTTGTTTGGAAAAACAAAAGACCCCGAATAGCCAAAGCAATCTTGAGAACGAAAAACGGAGCTGGAGGAATCAGGCTGCCTGACTTCAGACTATACTACAAAGCTACAGTAATTAAGACAGTGTGGTACTGGCATAAAAACAGAAAGATAGATCAGTGGATCAGGATAGAAAGCCCAGAGATAAACCCACGCACATATGGCCAACTTATCTTTGATAAAGGAGGCAGGAATGTACAGTGGAGAAAGGACAGCCTCTTCAATAAGTGGTGCTGGGAAAACTGGACAGGGACATGTAAAAGTATGAGATTAGATCATTCCCTAACACCATACACAAAAATAAGCTCAAAATGGATTAAAGACCTAAATGTAAGGCCAGAAACTATCAAACTCTTAGAGCAAAACATAGGTAGAACACTCTATGACATAAATCACAGCAAGATCCTTTTGGACCCACCTCCTAGAGAAATGGAAATAAAAACAAAGATAAACAAATGGGACCTAATGAAACTTCAAAGCTTTTGCACAGCAAAGGAAACCATAAACAAGACCAAAAGACAACCCTCAGAATGGGAGAAAATATTTGCAAATGAAGCAACTGACAAAGGATTAATCTCCAAAATTTATAAACAGCTCATGCAGCTCAATAGCAAAAAAACAAACAACCCAATCCAAAAATGGGCAGAAGACTTAAATAGGCATTTCTCCAAAGAAGATATACAGACTGCCAACAAACACATGAAAGAATGCTCAACATCATTAATCATTAGAGAAATGCAAATCAAAACTACAATGAGATATCATCTCACACCAGTCAGAATGGCCATCATCAAGAAATCTAGAAACAATAAATGCTGGAGAGGGTGTGGAGAAAAGGGAACACTCTTGCACTGCTGGTGGGAATGTGAATTGGTACAGCCACTATGGAGAACAGTATGGAGGTTCCTTAAAAAACTAAAAATAGAACTACCGTATGACCCAGCAATCCCACTACTAGGCATATACCCTGAGAAAACCATAATTCAAAAAGAGACATGTACCAAAATGTTCATTGCAGCTCTATTCACAATAGCCCGGAGCTGGAAACAACCTAAGTGTCCATCATCGGATGAATGGATAAAGAAGATGTGGCACATATATACAATGGAATATTACTCAGCCATAAAAAGAAACGAAACTGAGCTATTTGTAATGAGGTGGATAGACCTAGAGTCTGTCATACAGAGTGAAGTAAGTCAGAAAGAGAAAGACAAATACCGTATGCTAACACATATATATGGAATTTAAAAAAAAAAAATGTCATGAAGAACCTAGGGGTAAAACGGGAATAAAGACACAGACCTACTTGAGAATGGACTTGAGGATATGGGGAAGGGGAAGGGTAAGCTGTGACAAAGGGAAAGAGAGGCATGGACATATATACACTACCAAACGTAAGGTAGATAGATAGTGGGAAGCAGCCGCAGAGCACAGGGAGATCAGCTCGGTGCTTTGTGACCGCCTGGAGGGGTGGGATGGGGAGGGTGGGAGGGAGGGAGATGCATGAGGGAGGGGATGTGGGAACAGATGTATATGTATGACTGATTCACTTTGTTATAAAGCAGAAACTAATAAAAAAAAAAAAAAAAAGAAAAAGAAAGATCAGTCTCTGAGAATTAGTGTTTCCTTCTTGCGCAAGCAGAGTGTGTAGCTGTGTGTATATGTTTGTGTGTATCTGACTTAGCAACTAACTGCTAGACACTAAAAAAAAAAAAAAAAAAGGAGCATATTGATGAAATAATCTGTGACCTCATGAGAAACACAAATAGAGTTCCCATGATACCCTAGATTGTTCTGTTAGACTAAAGTTATCAAAATCTACCCTGGGCTGTCTCTCTGGAAACACATTAAAGACTTGGAGAAATATCCTGCTAGGGGTTGGAAGATGGTTAAGATTGACTCCTGTGGGTAGAGGATGAAGTGTTCTAAATGTGGGTGGAGATATGTTTGACAGCAAGAAACAAGAAAGACCCCTCCTAAAGGTGGAGAAATCAAAGAATAAGAGAGTGATATTATAAACAAGTCTGCACACACAGATAAATCCCCAAGCCAACTCTAACTTCTTGAGCATGTTTGTCTTAAACAATGGACACTCTATTTGGTACACAAGTTAAATTTTTCTACATGTTTTTAATTTTAAGATAGTTTTCCAATGTTTCAGTGATA
Source organism: Hyperoodon ampullatus (assembly GCF_949752795.1). Lineage (NCBI taxonomy): Eukaryota > Metazoa > Chordata > Mammalia > Artiodactyla > Ziphiidae > Hyperoodon > Hyperoodon ampullatus. Next base: position 83,823,139 of record NC_136918.1, on the reverse strand, counting down.
TGCTATACATGCTCATATAATTTTTTAGAATATTATTGTAGGTAGGAAGTAATTGACAAGGGCATAACAAAAGAATACACACACTGCCTTCTCCTCCACCCCTGTGGAGGCCACTTGGAGGGTCTCAGCTTCATACAAAGGGCTCTGCTCCCCTTGACCTCTCTGACACAGCAACAACACATGTGCAGTGGGCCATGGCACAGCAAAATATGACAGAAAAGAGAAAATGCCACCAGAATAGTGGAGCTAAAGAAGTGGGAGAGAAAGTGGCACAAACCCCTCTTCATCCCAAATACATTATGGAAAAGTGATCAGAAAAGTGATGGTAACCATGTACTTGGTTAACAACCACACAGTGAGATAACAGAGCCCCAGCTGGGGTTGGAATAATTTTCTGTCCCTTATTTCTCTACTAAAATTTTTTTTAATTCCCAGTACAATAACTCTTAAGAAAGAAGATTCTCAGTGTAAGTACTACTTTTCATACAGTGCAAGCTATTTCCCCATTCTCTACTCTGAAACTTACTAGAAACACTGACGTGTTTACAGAATTGAATACTTTTTCATTTTTAGACTAACATATTTTAGTAATGAAGCTTGAAGTGAAGATGAAAGAAATGTAAGGAGATGTGATTACCTTTACCACACAATGGAAAATAATAATAAGGTATTCTACTTTTCTGTACTGAACTTCCCTTACTATTATCCCATGCAATAATCCCCTTGGATATTCCCAGCTACCCTGGGAGTTAAAGAGACCATGGATAATTACTCCATTTACAGACTCAAAGGCATTACGCAACGTCACACTGCTGGGTGAACTGAATCTAAACCTTGATTCCTATGAATCCAATTATAGAGCTTTGTTAACTGTGCCTGTAAATCTTGACCTTACAGTCTCATCTTCCAAACCCTCATTTTAAGATAAGGTACCAAAGAGAAGATACGAATTAATAATTAAACACTGCACTCTAACTAGACCTGTATGTAAGAATCAACACTGGTGTAAATGTAAATGGGTAGTATGCAGGCCAATACAACTTTAGAAATGTTCTCAGCATTTTAAGTAGTAAGATCATGTATACTTATTTTCTCTGGCAGCTTTAATGCTAGACAATGTACATGCTCCAAGGTAACCACCTCTCTCTTCTGCCTCCATACAGCACAAAGTAACAGATGGGCTATCTCAACTAAAAAGTCAGCACATTATTGACCAAGCTTCTGCTAGATTTCATAATAGCAATTTGTGAATTATGATTTTTCCTTTCAGAGATAAGGGGACATAACTATTATTCAGGAAAACCTGTTTTTCTTTTTCTTTTTATTCTCCCGATTCAAATGTTATTCCATTTTTAAGATGCTTGTATTCTTTTCTCATTTTATAATACAGTCCTGTACAAGAAGTATTTCCTTTCTGACTCATAATACAATTCTTAGACTATTAGCCCATATCACCTGCTAGAGGGTAACATGCATCTCATTAAAGATAGCTGCCATTATTAATGACCAAGCACAGTTCAATGAGTACAGCAAAACTTTAAACATAAGCATAATACAAAATGCTAAAGATAAATTAGGGCTGCAAGGAAACTCAGCTTCAATAAAGCATGTGGCTGAAATATGTATATTCAGCTTCAGTCTAATACACTAGAAAATATTAACTATGGGCATTCCACATAACAAATATTTATACTTTAATCTCACATTCATCCTATAAGTAAACCTAAACCTAAATCTTGAAAGAGAAGCTAAAAATCTTTCATGAAAATTCTATATAAGTATACATTTACAGCTCTACCCACCACCAGTCCCTCCCATCAGGAAACTTCCACAAGCTTCTTACATAGCTTCATCCACCAGAGGGCAGAGAGCAGAAGCAAGAAGAAATACAATCCTGCAGCCTGTAGAACAAAAACCACATTCACAGAAAGATAGACAAGATGAAAAGGCAGAGGGCTATGTACCAGATGAAGGAACAAGATAAAACTCCAGAAAAACAACTAAATGAAATGGAGATAGGCAATCTTCCAGAAAAACAATTCAGAATAATGATAGTGAAGATGACCCAGGACCTTGGAAAAAGAATGGAGGCAAAGATCGAGAAGATGCAAGAAATGTGTAACAAAGATCTAGAAGAATTAAAGAACAAACAAACAGAGATGAAGAATACTATAACTGAAATGAAAAATACACTAGAAGGAATCAATAGCAGAATAACTGAGGCAGAAGAATGGATAAGTGACCTGGAAGACAGAATGGTGGAATTCACTGCTGCAGAACAGAAGAAAGAAAAAAGAATGAAAAAAAATGAAGACAGCCTAAGAGACCTCTGGGACAACATTAAATGCAACAACATTCACATTATAGGGGTCCCAGAAGGAGAACAGAGAGAGAAAGGACCCGAGAAAATATTTGAAGACATTATAGTCAGAAACTTCCCTAACATGGGAAAGGAAATAGCCACCCAAGTCCAGGAAGCACAGCAAGTCCCATACAGGATAAACCCAAGGAGAAAAACGCCAAGACATATAGTAATCAATTTGGCAAAAATTAAAGACAAAGAAAAATTATTAAAGCAGCAAGGGAAAAACGACAAAAATATACAAGGGAACTCCCATAAGGTTAGCAGCTGATTTCTCAGCAGAAACTCTACAAGCCAGAAGGGAGTGGCATGATATACTTAAAGTAATGAAAGGGAAGAACCTACAACCAAGATTACTCTACCCTGCAAGGATCTCATTCAGATTTGATGGAGAAATCAAAAGCTTTACAGCCAAGCAAAAGCTAAGAGCATTCAGAACCACCAAACCAGCTTTGCAACAAATGCTAAAGGAACTTCTCTAAGTTGGAAACACAAGAGAAGAAAAGGACATACAAAAACAAACCCAAAATGATTAAGAAAATGGTAATAGGAACATACATATTGATAGTTACCTTAAATGTGAATGGATCAAATGCTCCAACCAAAAGACACAGGCTTGCTGAATGTATACAAAAATAAGACCCACATATATGCTGTCTACAAGAGACCCACTTCAGACACATACAGGCTGAAAATGAGGGGATGGAAAAAGATATTCCATGCAAATGGAAATCAAAAGAAAGCTGGAGTAGCAATACTCATATCAGATAAAATAGACTTTAAAATAAAGAATGTTACAAGAGACAAGGAAGGACACTACATAATGATCAAGAGATCAATCCAAGAAGAAGATATAACAATTAAACATACTTATGCACCCAACATAGGAGCACTTCAATACATAAGGCAACTGCTAATAGCTCTAAAAGAGGAAATCGAAAGTAACACAATAATAGTGGGAGACTTTAACACCTCACTTACACCAATGGACAGATCATCCAAACAGAAAATTAACAAGGAAACACAAGCTTTAAATGACACAATAGAGCAGATAGATTTAATTGATATTTATAGGACATTCCATCCAAAAACAGCAGATTACGCTTTCTTCTCAAGTGCACACAGAACATTCGGCAGGATAGATCACATCTTGGGTCCCAAATCAAGCCTCAGTAAATTTAAGAAAATTGAAATCATAACAAGCATCTTTTCTGACCGCAACACTCTGAGATTAGAAATCAATTACAGGGAAAAAAATGGAAAAAACACAAACACATGGAGGCTAACAATACGTTATTAAATAACCAAGAGATCACTGAAGACATCAAAGAGGAAATCAAAAAATACCTAGAGATTAGAAATCAATTACAGGGAAAAAAATGGAAAAAACACACACACATGGAGGCTAACAATACGTTATTAAATAACCAAGAGATCACTGAAGACATCAAAGAGGAAATCAAAAAATACCTAGAGACATATGACAATGAAAACACGACGATCCAAAACCTATGGGATGCAGCAAAAGCAGTTCTAAGAGGGAAGTTTATAGCTACACAAACCTACCTCAAAAAACAAGAAAAATCGCAAATAAACAATCTAAGGTTACATCTAAAGGAACTAGAGAAAGAAGAACAAATAAAGCCCAAAGTTAGCAGAAGGAAAGAAATCATAAAGATCAGAGCAGAAATACATGAAATAGAAACAAAGAAAACAAGAGCAAAGATCAATAAAACTAAAAGCTGGTTCTTTGAGAAGATAAACAAAATTTATAAAGCATTAGCCAGACTCATCAAGAAAAAGAGGGAGAGGACTCAAATCAATAAAATTAGAAATGAAAAAGGAGAAGTTACAACAGACACTGCAGAAATACAAAGCATCCTAGGAGACTACTACAAGCAACTCTATGCTGATAAAATGGGCAACCTGGAAGAAATGGACAAATTCTTAGAAAGTTATAACCTTACAAGACTGAACCAGGAAGAAATAGAAAATATGAACAGACCAATGACAAGTAATGAAATTGAAACTGTGAGTAAAAATCTTCCAACAAACAAAAGTCCAGGACCAGATGGCTTCACAAGTGAATTCTATCAAACACTAACAGAAGAGCTAACACCCATCCTTCTCAAACTCTTCCAAAAAAATTGCAGAGGGAGGAAAACTCCCAAACTCATTCTATGAGGCCACCATCACCTTGATACCAAAACCAGACAAAGATACTACAAAAAAATAAAATAAAATTACAGACCAATATCACGGATGAATATAGATGCAAAAATCCTCAACAAAATACTAGCACACAGTATCCAACAACACATTAAAAGGATCATACACCATGATCAAGTGGGATTTATCCTAGAGACGCAAGGTTCTTCAACATAAGCAAATCAATCAATGTAATGCACCACATTAACAAATTGAAGAAAAAAAACCATATGATCATCTCAATAGATGCAGAAAAAGCTTTTCACAAAATTCAACACCGATTTATGATAAAAACTCTCCAGAAAGTGGGCATAGAGGGAACCTACCTCAACATTATAAAGGCCATATATGACAAACCCATAGCAACATCATTCTCAATGGTGAGAAACTGAAAGCATTTCCTCTAAGATCAGGAACAAGATAAGGATGTCCAGTTTCACTGCCATTATTCCACATAGCTTTGGAAGTCCTAGCCATGGCAATCAGAGAAAAAAATAAATAAAAGGAATACAAATCACAAAAGAAGAATTAAAACTGTCACTGTTTGCAGGTGACATGATACTATATATAGAGAATCCTAAAGATGCTACCAGAAAACTACTAGACCTGATCAATGAATTTGGCAAAGTAGCAGGATACAAAATTAATGCACAGAAATCGCTTGCATTCCTATACAGTAATGAGTGAAATATCTGAAAAAAAAATTAAGGAAACACTCCCATTTACCTTTGCAATACAAAGAATAAAACACCTAGGAATAAACCTATGTAAAGAGGAGACAAAAGACCTGTATGCAGGAAACTATAAGACACTGATGAAAGAAATTAAAGATGATACCAACAGATGGAGAGATATATCATGTCCCTTGATTGGAAGAATCAATATTGTGAAAATGACTCTACTACCTAAAGCAATCTACAGATTCAATGCAATCCCTATCAAATTACCAATGGCATTTTTTTTTACAGAACTAGAACAAAAAATCTTAAAATTTGTATGGAGACACAAAAGACCCTGAATAGCCAAAGCAGTCTTGAGGGACAAAAACAGAGCTGGAGGAATCAGACTCCCTGACTTCAGACTATACTACAAAGCTACAGTAATCAAAACAATACGGTACTAGCACAAAAACAGAAGTATAGATCAATGGAACAGGATAGAAAGCCCAGAGATAAACCCACACACCTATGGTCAACTAATCTATGACAAAGGAGGCAAGGATATACAATGGAGGAAAGAGTCTCTTCAATAAGTGGTGCTGGGAAAACTGGACAGTTACATGTAAAAGAATGAAATTAGAACACTCCCTAACACCATACACAAAAATAAACTCAAAATGGATTAGAGACCTAAATGTAAGACAGGACACTATAAAACTCTTAGAGGAAAACATAGGAAGAACACTCTTTGACATAAATCACAGCAAGATCTTTTTTAATCCACCTCCTAGAGTAATGGAAATAAAAAGAAAAATAAACAAATGGGACCTAATGAAACTTAAAATCTTTTGCACAGCAAAGGAAACCATAAACAAGACCAAAAGACAACCCTCAGAATGGGAGAAGATATTTGCAAATGTATCATCAGACAAAGGATTAATCTCCAAATATATAAACAGCTCATGCAGCTCAGTATTAAAAAAACAAACAACCCAATCCAAAAATGGGCAGAAGACCTAAATAGACATTTCTCCAAAGAAGACATACAGATTGCCAAGAGGCAAATGAAAAGCTGCTCAATATCACTAATTATTAGAGAAATGCAAATCAAAACTACAATGAGGTATCACCTCACACCAACTAGAATGGGCATCATCAGAAAATCTACAAACAACAAATGCTGGAGAGTGTGTAGAGAAAAGAGAACCCTCTTGCACTGTTGGTGGGAATGTAAATTGATACAGCCAGTATGGAGAACAGTATGGAGGTTCCTTAAAGAACTAAAAATAGAATTATCATATGACCCAGCAATCCCACTACTGGGCATATACCCAGAGAAAACCATAATTCAAAAAGACACATGCACCCCATTGTTCTTTGCAGCACTATTTACAATAGCCAGGTCATGAAATCAACCTAAATGTCCATCGACAGATGAATGGATAAAGAAGATGTGGTACATATATACAATGGAATATTACTCAGCCATAAAAAGGAATGAAATTGGGTCATTTGTAGAGACATCAATGCATCTGAGACTGTCATATAGAGTGAAGTAAGTCAGAAAGAGAAAAACAAATACCGTATATTAACGCATATATGTGGAGCCTGGAAAACTGTACAGATGAACCGGTTTGTAGAACAGAAATTGAGACACAGAAGTAGAGAAAAAATAGTATGGACACCAAGGGGAGAAAGCAGTGGGGGGGGGTGTGATGAATTGGGAGATTGGGATTGATATGTATACACTGATGTGTATAAAATGGATGACTAATAAGAAAAAAATAAGTTAATAATATATATATACATTTACAGAATTTATTATTTTATGAATTGGGTATTATCTGCATTAGCATGGTACAAGGAATATGCTAAATGTTTTAATGTACTTGATCCAAGTTTCCCTTCTGCTTTCATATTTCAGTAAAACACTTCTCAAGATAATATTGTTCATAGTTTAGCATCGTTTCCCCAAAAGTAAGAATGTGTCTAATTTGCGGCATTATGCTACTGTGTTTTCTTATCTTATTAAATGATGCCATTTTCTGCCTTTCACACCCAAATAGCATCTGCTAGCCACAAAACCAGAAACACATCTTTTAATTAAATGCTTATTTTATTTTCCCTAGGGACAACAAATTGTAGAATTACTTTCTAAAGATTTACTGTTTCCTTTCCCTTTATCTCAGGCCCCAATATACATTCAAAATGTCCTCTGAAGTAACAACCGTCCCATCTGGCTGAGAAGTGATGGACACAGCTCGTTAATCACGCTGTACACTCCGTTCTTGGCACCTCCATACCCAAAAGATATCAACAAATTGGATGGAATTCAGAGAACAGCAAGAAAAATGATTAAAGAGATAGAGGCACTGACTTATGAGGAAAGATGAAAGGATGAAATCTGCATAGCTTGGCAAAGCAACAGCTGAGGTGGGTATGATAACTCTCTATGAGCATTTGAAGAATGTAAACACTGAGAGAAGAGAGGGAACTTTTTCCTTTTTTTTTTTTAACTCCTTTATTGGAGTATAATTGCTTTACAATGGTGTGTTACTTTTTAGAATAGTCTAGGGAATAAGCCAAGCAAGAGGACAGGAGTGAATAAATGAGAGAGAGAGAGATGCTAAGAGGGGATGTTTGCTCATCAATTGCACTTTCTGATAAATTACATAGTTACATCTAAAGAAAAGGACTGGCATCTCAGGTTTGTAGGTTACCATCAGGGTTGACCTACATTGAGAAAATGGCAAGGGAGAGAATAAGTAGTATTTGTTTGTACATGTACATACAATAGGTGTGCTGTCGTTTTCAGTTTACCAAGTGCTTTCACATGCATTACCTCATCCAAATGTCACAATGACCTTATGCCATTATTAATTCATCTTAAATAAGGACATGATGAAGTTTACTAATGCATACTATTGAGGCAAACAAGAAAAACACAAGTAAAACATCTCTAACCCTGAGTTTACAATCTGTTCACTCTCACGACACTCTATATTCCAGAATTCCAATACAGTTTAGAGTATACTCATACACAGTTCAGATAAAGAATTTAAGGTGATGTTTTAGGCAATGGTCTGTCTTCATTCTACCTGTTTTCTTGCTGTTTTCTCTTGGAGTAGATTAGATATGAAGTGCTCCCAGGGGGAATTTTTGTGGTGAGTAATCTCTTAATGCTATAGATGACCCAGTGTGAAAATGACCCCTGCTTCAGGTGTCTGGTTACCCATTTCCCTTGGGTGATGGATTTCACTATAGCTTCAGACCTTAACTCAGTTAAGCGAAGCCCTCAGATCATTCATTAATGCAGTGTTGAGATGCACTTAATATGATATCCCACCCTTTGCAAGGATATTTATTGCATAAACAGAATCAAATTCTTAATGAGATGGAGCTCAAATGTGCTAAGAGATGTCATTTATGTTTTGTTGCCAGGTTTCAGCTTCCTGAATCCTTTCAACCACCTACCACACGCTAGGTCTGTAATGGAGACCTCCATGGAGAATAAACTAGGTGTGAACACTACTGTTTCTAACTGGAGGTTGGTTCTAAATCTACTGAAGTTTTCTGACACTGATGAACTGAAATATGTATGAGCTATGAAGACACCTTTTGCACAGAGTCTGGACAATATTCTCCTTTACACACTTCCTTTCCCTTCGTCCATGAAGTGATTTCCTATTAGCCTTTTCTAAGTTCTTGCTGGAAACAAAAAAGGACGCATTTCTTATCCATTAGGAAACCCAGGGTACCCAAACCATAACAGCCATGTGGAAGAAGTGAAAGAATCAATCCCAGAGTACATAATGTATATACACTACCAAACGTAAAATAGATAGCTAGTGGGAAGCAGACGCATAGCACAGGGAGATCAGCTCGGTGGTCTGTGACCACCTAGAGGGGTGGGATAGGGAGGGTGGGAGGGAGGGAGACGCAAAAGGGAAGAGATATGGGAACATATGCATATGTATAACTGATTCACTTTGTTATGAAGCAGAAACTAACACATCATTGTAAAGCAATTATACTCCAATAAAGATGTAAAAAAAAAAAAAAAAAGAAATGGGGAAGATTGGCCTTCACTCTAAAAACCACGGAATTTATCCCAAATATAAGGAAGTGGTTAGCAGGTAATGATTTTTGCATGGCAGCCCCTTTTGAAATGCTATCATTAAAATAGTGAAATCTACTTTAGAGCCAGCTCCAACTGTTAGATCTTAGATGGCTGCAAGTTTTTGGAGCATATATGTTCTATAGCAGTATGTCTCAAATTTTAATGTGTTTATGAATCACTGGGGGATCTTGTTAAAGTACAGGTCTTGATATCATAAGTCTGGGCTAGGGCCTGGGATTCTGAATTTCTAATAAGTTCCCAGATGATGTTGATGCTGCTGGTCCATGTACTACATTTGGAATAGCAAGACTCCATAGGGCATTTCCATTCTGACTGCAGCACACAGCAGTGAAAAATGGCTACAAACTGGCCATATACATGGGAAAATTTACTTTTGATTTACATTCTCCATTTCATATGGCATTAACAGAACACATTCAGGTAATAAAGCAGGCACAGATATTTATAGTTTTATTTACAGACAGTTATTAAAACATTTTCCTTCTTTGAATTCATGTTCAGTCTTTATAAATGTGTTTCTAAATTCATGCCGTTATGAAAATACTATTTTAGAAAAGGGTTCTGTAGAAGAATAACCAAAAGGGTCAACTTGTCCCTACTGGCAAAGGCTTCAAATATAGACCATTGATACTTTTACCAAACAGGGTTAATATGGGGTTACTATATTTGTTTCTGATGAAAGCATTAATTTCTAAAATATAAAGTGACAACATTTAGCATTTCCTCCTTTTGCCATATAGAAAGCACCTCAAAGGAAAAAAGAAAAAGAAAGGGGCTGTGGCCTGTCTTGACCTCTGAGAGATAGCTTTTGCAAGGAATTTTTAAGCTTCAGCCCAAAAAGTGGTCTTCTGAACTTCTTCCTGGAGGGTAGAATGCAAACCAGGGGAACCTCTCAGTGGCTGTTTTGGGGGTGGAGGAGGGGCCATCCAGATCCAATGAATCACCAAAGAAACCCGAGGCCTATCTCTCTGTGAAGCTAAACTTCAAAAAACAAGCCAGGAGATACAAAGGGAAAAGTGTGACTGCTCTGACAGCAAAAACAAGCAAATATCTCCAGAGGGGATTAGTCCCTCTGCTTCAAAGTAACCAAAACAAAGAGAGCTGAGCCACCTTCACTGGGAACAACTCCTGTCCATCAAACAAGAATGAACTCAGCAAACAGCACCTATGTGCCCGACTCAACAGCCAGGATGGCTAATACCCAGTAACACACTTAGACTATCAAGATTTAACTTCTCAAATCCAATTCCCTTTTATGGAATCATAGGGATGTTAGAGATCATCCAACTCCACCCCCCACTGAAAGCCAGTGTGCCCTTCACGTCCAACCTACCGGCCTGTCTTCCAGGTTCTGTTCTAGCAGGAGTGTTCCTGGTTTCACAAAACAACTTTAACTGCTGGAAAGTAGTTCCTTAATTTGGAAGCAAATTTTAAGTTTAACTTATGGAGAAAGTTTTGGCCTTTGGAGAGCAAGTCCAATTTCACTTCCATGCGGGAACTCTTCAGATAAAAGGATGGCTATCATATCCCCAAGGCATAGCCGTTTCCCCAGTTTAATCATCTCATATGATGGAATACAGATTTTTTTTTTAACCATCCGATTACCATCTTGTTTTCAACGGCTCTTTTAAAATATATTAGCCAAACCTAAGACTCCAGATTTAATCTATTCAGTGCAGAGTAAGTTTGGATTTTTATCTCCCACATTCTCTAGACTATATTTCTATTAGCTCGTTGTAAGATCAGTCTAGTCTTTATCAGAAGTTGTGAGAACAATTGATGTCTGTTTTTCCATAAACTGATATTAAGTTACATTTCCCTAAACGTGCCTCATGCAATGGAAGTATTAATTTAAGTGTAGGACTTCACATTTATTCCCATTGATTTTCAGCTTGTTCACTTCAGCTCACCGTTAAGCTGACAGCCTTCTGAATTTTTATTTTGTTATTCAGGGTACTGGATAGCCCTCACAAATTTGACTTTCGAAAATTTGATATGCAGGCCCTCTATTTTGTTATTCAAATCACTGCTGAAATTACCAAATAGAAAGAGGCCCAAAGCAGAAATAAATGCAGATTGATAGAGACTTTCAGTATAGTTCATCAGCCAAATACTGATTTGCTTAAATGCTCCATCTTCTCTTATTTTCTCTCTTCTATTTACTGGCCTTAAGCAAGGCTCCTGTGTTTGGGGGAACAAACCAGACCTGAAAGAATCCTCACTTTGACTCTGGTTTCTCACCCTTCCAATTTCCTCTGCCTAGAGATAATACCCAAGACTCAAGATAATACTCAAATAAGACAAGACTCAAGCCTAAGTTAGACATGCTCTAAACCCCCTAAATCTTGGACTACACTATACTACATCTCAGAACATAGAGGATTTCACTGGACACTCAAGGAGGTCAGATTAGAGAGTTAAGTGACTCACACTTTGGGAATTTAAACAATGATTTGAGACCAGCTATTGCAGTAAGAAACATTCCTCATGGAAGGACTTCAAGGTGCGTTCCTACTAAACATAACATAAAATACAATTTAAAGAGTTGATAACTTTACTTTAAGGGACAATGTGGCATCACAGTAAGTCAGCAGTTTAGGCTTTCAATCGGCCCACAGAGTTAGATTTTGTTGAAGGCGAAATGCTCAGCATGGTAACTAATCAGCACACTCTCTCCAAACATCCCCTGACTTTATTTTCGGTTGCTTGTTACTTCAATTCACATTGATTTATCCTCCCTCACAACTCAACCCACAACTTTCTCATTGCCTGACCTGAGGCATGGATAGCAATTTTCAGTGTAATCAGCCAGAGGATGTAATCAGTGCAATTAACAGATGGATTGGGAATACTACATGAAACCTAAATTAAAATCCCACTAAAATCACTGTACTGTATCTGTAAATACCCACACTAAATAAATATTTCTTGGGTAAGTTTCTGGCAGTGGGATGATAATTTTAATGGAAAACTTTTAATGAGTTTAGCCCCAATCTGCATCCTTAATTCACTGATTAAGTATACTTTATTGAGCACCTATGGTATGCCTATTCTTATGATGAAATAAAAGTAAAATAGGATGTGGTATCTTTCCTCAAGGAAGATTGGAGTGTTGAAAAAATGAGTCTTAAAGTCATGAAAATATCCTGTAAACAGTAAAAACAGTGGTAGGCTAAAAATGCAAACAAAAAGACTATTAGCTTGGGAAGAAGAGTTTTACGTTTGGCTCTGCTGCAATCTGTCTGAAATTCTATGGGTCATAGTTATAATCACCCTTAACTCCTTTACCTCTCTTCCTTACCATTTTCCTTCATCCACAGAACCTCTCACCCCCTTGCTGAACCCATCTGTCTCCTTTGCCTTGCTTATGGAAGAGCAGCTAAATGGTACCAGGAAGTGGGGGGGGGGGGGCGGGTAACAAAAACATATAGCTAGCCTAACTGGTTTCACTTTAATTCATGACCAAAAGTTCATTTGGCCCCTAATCGCTGCGAAAATACTATTATTGGGAGGTCTGAGGTTTACAAGTGGAACTTCAAGGTTATTGCCTCCTCTGATGTAGGTATAAAACTTTCCAATGGCTTTGTGACTGTGGTGCGGTGCTCAGACCTCAGTAATGAAATTCATGTTGTTAATTTATTTTCTTGTTGAACTTTATAAAAGATTTTAAACAAGAAACACATGGTGTACATAAATGTGGTAGATTCCATTCTTAGCTTATCTTTCTTAGTGGACAACATCTCTCCCATGATATCAGTAGTAAAATAGACTCATGGGAACTATAGATGGAAAAGATACATAGGATGTGTTTCACACTATCCGTTATTTGTCATTTGGAGTTTCATTCAAACTGGTTAGCTAAATGCACATAGTTATTCCAAGAAATCCTCATTCCTATCCCCGATTATTTCTTTTTAAATAATCAGTGTAAAAATACAATAAAGTGCTTATGAGTGCAGCTGATTTGGAACATATGAAATATAATTTCAACTGAAAAGTCAAAAATTTTTAGAATTTGTTCTGGAATGTAATTTCTATGAAGATTAAATTAAGTTAATGCTTCTAATATATCCAGTGAGTTACTTCTGTCTAGAATGGGATGAAAGAGATAAACATTCTTACACAATGGGGAGGGGGCTTCTGAGACTTCTTCCTGGGTGTCACTACTTAAAAGTTCTTTCGCCATCTCACAGCCCTAAAAAACCACATTAAATGGTGTCTAAACTCAGCTCTCTAGCATCTAATTCTGCATCTACCTGATTTCTCAGCTCTTTCCTCAATGCCATATGACTCCCTGCTCTCCAAAACCTTTAGAAGATTGTCTTCGAATGGCTAGCTTCCTTTAATATGACCCTAACACCATAGATTTGTTTTGCCTCATTTTGAACATTGTGTAAATGAAATCATACGGGTTTCACGCACATTATTGAGTATTTAGTTATAATTATGATTAAAAATATAAATTTAGAAATATAAGAATATTCTAGCCAAATTTTACTAGGGAAAATGTCCAAAAAAATGCCCATTTTGGTTTCGTGCAATGAAAATTTTTTCAATTGAAAACCGGTATCAGTATGATAGGAGAAGAAACATATTATATTAGTTAGGCTACAGGTTAGGCTGCTATAACAAAGAAGTAGAAAAATACAGTGATATATATAACAGAGAAATTGATCTCTCACATAAAAGTCTAGATAGATGACTTAGGTATGGTATGGTGGTTTGATTTGGTATGTTTTGGTATGATTTGGGTTTGAGGGTATTGGGTATTGTCAGTCTGCCATTTTCAACATGTGGCTTCCATTTCAGATCCAAGATGTTTTAGGTTCCATCATTATGAACATATTTCGGCCAGAAGGAATGAGGAAGGACATATCTCCTCCTCTTAAGAAAACAGCCTCAAACTTGAACATAAACATTCCTGCTCACTTTCTATTAACCAGAACATACTCACTGGACCATACCTTTCTGCAAGGGAAGCTTGGAAATGTATTCTTTATCTGGGTGGCCATGTGCCCAGAGAAAAGTTCTATTACTGCAAAAGAAGGGGAGAATAGATATTGAAAAACAACTAACAGTTAATGCCATATACATCAAATTTTTGCTCTAAAAAACAATGGTTGGATTTGTCCTATGTATCTTACAAAAACTGTATTATCGTACAACTGATACAAATGTATAGTTTGTACAGTTAGCATAACTGAAGATGATGTATTTTATGTGTTGGCTTGTTTAATCTCTTCCACTAGACTCTAAGATCCAAAAGGGGAGAGATCATGTCTATCTTGTGAACCATTCTGTAATCTTTTTTTTTTTAAATAGATCTTTATTGGGGTATAATTGCTTCACAATACTGTGTTAGTTTCTGTTGTACAACAAAGCGAATCAGCTATATGCATACACATGTCCCCATATCCTCTCCCTCTTGAGCCTCCCGCCCATCTTCCTTATCCCGCCCCTCTGGGTCATCACAAAGCACTGAGCCCATCTCCCTGTGCTATGGTGCTGCTTCCCACAAGCCAACTATTTTACATTCGGTAGTGTATATATCTCAATGCTACTCTCACTTCGCCCCAGCTTTGACCTCCCATCCCATGTCCTCAAGACCATTTACTAAGACTACCTCTTTATTCCTGCCCTGAAACTAGGTACTTTGCTGGGTAATCTTGGTTGTAGGTTTTTCTCTTTCATCACTTTAAGTATATCCCACCACTCCCTTCTGGCCTGCAGAGTTTCTGCTGAAAAATCAGCTGATAACCTTATTGGGATTCCTTTGTATGTTATTTTTTGTTTTTCCCTTGCTGCTTTTAATATTTTTTCTTTGAATTCAATTTTTGTTAGTTTGATTAATATGTGTCTTGGTGTGTTTTTCCTAGGGTTTATCCTGTATGGGACTCTGTGCTTCCTGGACTTGGGTGACTATTTCCTTTCCCATGTTAGGGAAGTTTTCCACTATAATCTCTTCAAGTATTTTCTCAGACCCTTTCTTTTTCTCTTCTTCTTCTGGGACCCCTATAATTCAAAATTTGGTGCATTTAGTGTTGTCCCAGAAGTCTCTGAGATTGTCTTCAATTCTTTTCATTCTTTTTTCTTTATTCTGCTCCTTGGCAGTTATTTCCACCATTTTGTCTTCCAACTCACTTATTCCTTCTGCCTCAGTTATTCTGTTATTGATTCCTTTTAGTGTATTTTTCATTCCAGTTTTTGTATTGTTCAGCTCTGTTTGTTTGTTCTTTAGTTCTTCTAGATCTTTTTAAAACATTTCCTTTATTTTCTCAATCCGTGCCTCCATTCTATTTCCAAGATTCTGGATCATCTTTCCTATCATTACTCTGAATTCTTTTTCAGGTAGCTTGCCTATTTCCTCTTCATTTATTTGGTCTTGTAAGTTTTTACCTTGCTCCTTCATCTGTGATATATTGTTTTGCCATCTCATTTTTTTTTTTCCTTATGAGTGGGATTATGTTCCTGTCTTACTCGTTGTTTGTCCTGAGGCTTCCAACAGTGGAGTTTGTAGGCTATTGTGTAGAGCTGGGTCTTGGTGCTGAGATGAGGAACTCCATGAGACACCACTCTGATGAATATTCCCTGGGGTCTGAGGTTCTCTGTTAGTCCAGTGGTGCGGACTCAGAGCTCCCACTGCAGGAGCTTCGGACTGATCCCGGGCTTGTGAACCAAGATCCCATAAGCCACTGGTTCACTTTGAGGTTCCTCCCATCTCCTTGGGCGTCAGAGTCCTGCACCAGCAGCTTGGCAGGCACCCAAGTTGTGGGGAGATGCTAACTCTGCGTCTTCCCATGCCACCATCTTGACTCTGTCTCCCTCCCATTTTGTAATCTTTCTATCACAAATAATTATTTGTTTAATAAATGAATATGTGAAGGACTCCACATTGAACAGTGCTGACCCTTAAGTTCTTTACCAAGATCCATGGACTCCCAAAGTTGGTGGTTATGAAAAGGAATCAAAACAGTGGAGTTAGTATCATAAGAAAGTTTCCTACCAAGATCTATAGCTAACTAAGTGTTCCAGGCCCAAAGTGTGCTCAGAGGAAAGCCAGATTCAGTCTGGTCATAAGGAAACTTGTGACTTAGTCTGTGCCTCATGTGTGAAGCTGGTTCCTGTGTCTTGTTCCTACCACACACTTGTTTCTACCAATTTCAGATTCCCTTTTTAACTGAACATGCCCATTTGCTTAGGTATCCATTCCTGAAAATGAAAATATCCCTGTGTGCGTTTGCAAGCCACAATGTTTTATGAGGATGAGTTCTCCCTCAATGCCAAACATAAGCCAATAATGTGCACACTGTATTTGTGTGTTTTGAAAAAGTGTCTTAAAACAATCAAGCACTTAAGCTTAGAGTCAGTATTATAAGTGGGGTCATCTTTCATAATAATTGTGTCATAATTTTGCAAGAAATATATCAAGTGTCCATTGCATGGGTGAGCAGAACCATATGAGAAGGCTGCCTAGTGTATTCACTTCCATTACTTCTAGTCACAGGAGTCTCTGGTTTAGCTTAGAAATCATTCTTGTATGTCTTTCAGGCAGAGGCAGAAGCACTGCTGAATGGGAGAAAAAGAGAAGGAGACAGACAGACAGACAGAGTCAGAGAATGCAAGGATGATTGTCTTGCTACATGTCATTAGCCAGGGTCAGACCAAGGGCATATACAGAGACACCATGTCTATTCATCAGCCACTTCAATGCTATATGACCTGGAGAGGTGAAGCAGCAGGACTCTAAGAAGCTACAATCAGGCAGTGTCTCAGCCACTGTTTTTTTGATCTAGACATTTTCCTATTCTGCTTTAATAGCTATGAAACTGAATGTATTTCCTCATCCCGGCATCCGTTTGGTCTCCTCTCTGACAGCCCAGGTAAGATGGCGGAAGTACTATGCTTCCACAGCTGACAGCTTGGTTTCTGGACCCATAATCACGCCAATCAGTGCTTCCTACACAAAACCTTTTCAACAACCCCAAAGCCCAAGGCCCCAGTTGATGCCACCAGATTTCTCTTTCAGCGCAAGTCTTACAATTAGGCAGCTTTGTGTTTTTCACACTTACGCATTATGATGGTTATTTAGGCTGTGCACAATAGTCTCCAAGAATATGCTTCCCCAATCCATGCCTTCCTCTTACTCAGCAATGTTGCTAAAGAACACAGAGATATTCAATGAAGGTCACAAGCAATACTGGTCATTAAGGCAACAGGCAACAGTTTATTTTCCTTCAGCTTTTTACTGGAAGAAGCACAATATAGAAACCTCCATGGAGCTTCATGCCCTGCTTTGCCTTTACAGCCTGGCTCCGCATCCCGATACACAAAGAGTCTAAGCATTTTGCTCTTGTAGCTGTGCCTTCAGAGAAATTGTGTGATGAAACCCACCCATAACAAGACATAGACCCCCCAACCCACCATATATGGTTAAAAAAAGAAGTGGTCATTTCTGTTGCAACTATAATAACAAGAAGCTTTAGGGACTTCGCTGGTGGCGCAGTGGTTAAGAATCTGCCTGCCAATGCAGGGGACACAGGTTCAAGCCCTGGTCCAGGAAGATCCCACATGCCGCAGAGCAACTAAGCCCATGTGCCACAACTACTGAGCCTGCTCTCTAGAGCCCGTGAGCCACAACTACTGAAGCCCACGTGCCTAGAGCCCGTGCTCCACAACAAGAGAAGCCACCGCAATGAGAAGCCTGCGCACCACAACAAAGAGTAGCCCCCGCTCGCTGAAGCTAGAGAATGCCCACGCACAGCAATGAAGACCCAACACAGCCAAAAATAAATAAATAAATAAATTTATTTTTTAAAAAAAGTTTTATTGTAGCCTCTGATATTGCCAGCTATACACTAAATGTGTAAGAACATTTTATTTTATTATTTTTTATTTTTTTAATTTTTTTTTTGTGGTACGCAGGCCTCTCACTGTTGTGGCCTCTCCCGTTGCGGAGCACAGGCTCCGGATGCTCAGGCTCAGCGCCCATGGCTCACGGGCCCAGCCGCTCCGTGGCATGTGGGATCCTCCCGGACCGGGGCACGAACCCACGTCTCCTGCATCGGCAGGCAGACTCTCAACCACTGCGCCACCAGGGAAGCCCGTGTAAGAACATTTTAGACGTAAGTAAAAGCTGTGATCATATTTTTCTCCCTATACAAAGCAGTTCTCAAAAGCACCAAAAGCCCAGTAGTCAAAACGAAAATAAAAACTCAAAATTGAACATAAACTTATGAATCTCATTCTTGATGGAAGAATGACACTTAAGATTTAACACAGGAAGTATAGCATCCACATTTCTGCTCTGTGGGGGTGGGTCAGAGGGGACAAGAGAAGGATTTGTGCTTCTGTTGCACGCCAATTAAGAAATGAAGGTTTTTAGGTTTTAGAAATGAAGGTAGAAACACAGATAAGAAGGCAAGACAAAGGTTGCTAGGGATCTTTAGGGAAAAGTAAGCAAAAACAAGGTGTTCTTAGGATGTTAGGTAATACAGACAATCAACATTTTGCAGAATATTGGAGGGTGCAAGTATCTGTAAGAATCAATAGAAAACAGTTCCACTTAAAGTGAACTTTTAGCATTTGAAGACACAATTCTGACTATGCTGATATACAGTATTATGGACTCAGAAATTAAATAAACTGTCTTCAAAAATCCATCTGACAGATCCTCTCAACAGTTTAGTGAGTAGGTAGAGGTAAGGTAAAGTGCCTCCAAGAAGATGGAAATCGGTTTACCCACTGAGAGTGAAACTAGCAAGAAGCGACACAGACTAGAAGAGATTAGTCATCTGTAGAAGTGCCAAAGAGAGTTTATAAAATGTGAAGCTAAGCAGATTTGGAAGTACCCAAGTTTAAGTAAGATGGCTTGGGCAAAGGCTTACAAAAACAGGACTAGAAAAGGAAAGGGGAAACCTAATCACATGATTTTAACCAACCTGAGGGGGAAAAAAATGGTTTGCATAGGTACATAAAGGAAGCCAAGTGGCAAGGAAATGATGTCAGTGTATCTTCGACATAATAGAGGTCAGAGGATTCCCTGATGAGCAAACATGGATCGCTGGTTGGCACATGTATATGTACTGATGGAATGGAGTGCAGATTATACCATTATATCTTGATGTACTTCACCACCAAGAAAAATCTACCTAAATTGCACTGCTCTTGCTCCATGCTCACGTAGCAACTTTATGATTAATATAACTGGCTCCCCATGTAGATTTTCTAATAGAGGAGGAGATGCAGTGGCAAGCTGACATGAATTTTTGCTCAGCCTGAGACTTCCATTAACTTCTCTATGATTTAGTTTTCACCTCTATAAAGTGGAGTTAATAACAATGTGTGTGCATGAGAATTAAATTAATTAATACATGTAAAGTATTTAGAGTAGTGCTAGAAATACACCTGAATTCCAATTAAATGTAAATCGTATCGCTGTTGTTACAAATTATTATCCTGACAAGAAGCTGAGTTAGAGAGGTGGGAATTAGTCCCCAAGACTTGATCATCTTTGAGTACAGTGGCAAAGACGTATAATGTTGGGGACCTTTGCAAGATACTTCCACTTTGTGACGACTGAGTCAAACTATCTCCTTTTATCTGCTTCTCTTCTGCATCCCTCCAAAATTGTTCATGGTTTGTAGGATGCCCTTTTGTTTTTAAAAAGCCAGGGGAGGGGGTGCAGTTCTTCTACAGCCAGACTTGGTACTTATAGTATATAAGATCCTTATCCTGAATAACTTTGCATTTCAAATGAGATGAAAATGAGTTGGGGGGACTACAGATTAGGAGTCAGCAAGCTTTTACTGCCCAGGGACAGAGAGTGAATATTTTAGCTTTGTAGGTGATATTATCTTGGGCACAACTATTAAACACTAAAGTTGTATCATGGAAGCAGCCAGAGAAAACACATAAACTGATGTTCCAATAAAACTTTATTTACAAAAGCAGGTTATAATCTGTATTTGGTTCATAGGCTGTTGTTATTGATCCCTACTATTGATTAAAAGAGACTGAAGATACACTATTAACCAATCACAACGGGAATGGAAATGACTTAGAACTTGATTTGGACAAACTGTGATTATCTAGCTATCTAGCTATTTACCTACTTACCTGCCTGTTTATGAATTAGCGAAATGTGAATACTGAGTGTATATTTGATATTAAGGAATTATTGTTAGTTAACAGAGTGAAAATTGTATTAAGGTTATGTTTTAAAACGCCCCTATCTTTTAGAGAAATGTACTGAAATATGTTTAGATGAAATGATATGAAGACTCACTTTAAGATTATTGGAAGAGAGATGGGGTGGGAATATAGATGAAACAAAATTACTCAAGAATTGATAATTGCTGAAACTTGATCAATACATAAGATTCTGTCTACTTTTTAATGTTTTAGATTTTCTAAAATGTTTATTTGAGGTATTAAAAATATACAATGCAGAATCTCTCTCTTTCTCACACACACACATGCATGTGTGCGCGTGCCTGCAAACTCACACAGTGAGATGCAGATTGACAGCTCAAAGAAAGGAGGGAAAAACAAAGTTTGAGATAGAGCTAAGCAGATGGTGTATATGACATAGAATGTATTGTGCTGACTTCAAAACTATTGTCTTAAGTTATGTAAAATTACAGTTTATTAAGAGGTGCAGTAGAATGCAATTCTGCTGAAAAATGAAGATTCTGGTCATAGGCCTAGTAGATAGGGTACCATTTTCTAAATTTGGGCAAAGGAACCAACAGAAGATAGGAAAAATAGGCATAATTTCCTCTTAGAGGGGTTCAATGTTGGAACCCAACCCATGCAAGGAAAACTAAGAATGGAAGTTGGGTGTGAGATGTGCGATCCATTTCTAATTACGGTTTACAAAGCGAAACTACAGACTTTTTCACATGGTGTTTTCTCGCCTGCCAAACTCTCCCCACCAATTTAAACCTTGTTCAAATGTCACTTTGAGGCAGGATTTTACTCCCTAATTCTCTGACTGCTTTTATCAGTCATATCTTGTTGTATCATAATTTATCTGTTTACTGGTGTATTATCTCACCCCAACTATGTCAGAACCCATTGAAACAGAGAAAACATCTTCTTGATGTTCTTTGTAGACTACATGGGGCCTAATTCACTACAAATCATCAAAAAATGTCTCGAATGAGTCCATGTTTATTAACAGAGGAGAAGCACTACTAGGCACTGTAGATCCTATACAAACCCACAAGGTCACACCTGGTCCTCAAAAGGTTATATTAGACTCTTCCCTTTCTCCTTGTAAAATGATACCTACCTAGGCCCATTCATAGTTACCTCTATTGTTAATTCTTTTCCAACCATCTTTTCCTTTCCCTTTGCAATATCCTCTTGGATTGTGTGTGTGTATTTGTGTGTGTGTGTGTGTGTGTGTGTCCTAATACAGCACTTTTAGACCACTGCTAGTTGAAGTTATTTCTCTTGCCTTCACTGAATTCTGATCTTTGGAGGGTAGGGGCTATGCATAGCACAGTATCTTATGTGGTATCAATTCTCAATACATTTGTTTGAGTGAATGAATGAGTTGGATTGCTTTATCTGTACAACTCAAACTTCAAATTGATGTCAAGAGTTTCCTAGTAAACCTTTTAATCAATTTATCAAGTCTCTTTTCCAGAACCTGCCTGACCTGAAAAAATTCCCTTAGGAGGTTTCTCTCCACTTTTAAGACATTTTCAATCTACCTGCCTGTTGTCAGTTAATTTCTTCATCTCTTGCTATCTCAACAATAATAAAATAATTCCAATGTTTCTTAACAAATTGCCCATGTTTCCTAACTTTCTGCTTTTCTAATAACTACTACTTTTCAAATTCCTTCTCTCTGCTTTTACCCCCTGAGCATACCTCTGTACTTGTCACCTCAGCCTTGGATAAAGCCAGTCCACAGTGACCCAGTAAATATTTTATGTTCCTATAATGAAATGTGCTTTATTATTATACTCACCAAAAGCAGACTTGCAAGAACAAATTCATTTGGAAGATGAATGCTTTTATTATTCTAGTGCTGATGAAAGTGGTTTTCTTATTTTTACTTTTCTTTCTAGCACTCCATCCCCACAGTTTACCTTCCTTTTCTCTGTTAGTTATTTTTATGATCCAGGATTTCTATAACATTTCCATATCAAATTTATTTATTTGAAAGTCTTTTCAAATAGTTTGCTGCTTTTCAATTTTGGATTCCTGCCTTTTTAATGCTGGAGAAGGAAATTCCTAATGTCTAGAGTTCAACTTCCTAATTTTTACAGTCTAAGGATGATGCTTTTTTTCTTGAATAAAAAAAAGGGGAGAAAAAAGAAGACAAAAAAAGGAAGCAGGCAACTGATAGAGCCCACTGCACAGAGTCATACTGCCAATAAATTACCTGATATCCCGGACACTAAATTACCAACAAGTTATACTGCCAGTTATTTATCCCCAATCTGTTCTGTCATAGTACACATCGGTGTGAGTTGGGTCCAAACCACTATGTAATAAAATTTAGGAGCTCCAAGATGCTCCTGCATGGTTGTACAAATGAGAGCTGTGTAAAAGCTTTGGTGGGAAGTGACTTCTGAGATTAAATACAGCTGAGATGCAACCACCATTAAAATCAATAATACGGCTTCAGGCAGGGCTCATTTTAGACTTGAAGAGAGGCTCCTATAGCATAGTGTGTAGAAGCACAGACTTAGAAGCCAGGCTGCCTGGGTTGAAAAGCCAGCACTGCCACTTAGCAGACATGAACCAGTTACTGAAAAGATTTATGCTAGATTTCCTCATCTATGAAATGGGGTAATGATAGTATGTATCTCATAAAGTTATTGTGAAGATCAACTGAGTTAATATAAGTAAAACACTTAGGATAGTACCTGCCACAGCAAATGTTAATTATATAATATAATATAACACAATATAATATAATATCGACTGATTCATGTATTTGGATCATGTACAAACCAAAGAGATCAGGTAGCTTATTGCCTAAGGATGCTTTCATATGAGCTGCTAAAGGGTGTCTGCTGCAATCAATAATAATTGTTACTTGCAGGTCTTGTGATCAAATTATTCCTTCCAAGGCAAGACTCTGTATAATTTACTGTAATTCAGTTGCATGACATTCTCTCCCTAGCCAGCAATTGTTCTCGAATTATTCTCATATCGGTTTAGAATAATCCAATTTGACCCTTACTTAACTGTTGCCAGAAAGATTAAACTAAAGTCTTTGGCAGCCCAAAATGCAAGAGCTCAGACCAACAGTCCTGGACTAATCCCTGTTATCCGCAGCCTTAGGGCAGATCTGTACCCTGCCCAAGGAACACCTTGGTAGGTACTTGGCCCAGTTCCTTGAATGCTCCGTGACTAAGCTGTGAAAGGTCTCACTCAGGGGAACAGAAGCTCAAGGCACCACTAAAGCTTCGCTCCAAAACAAATCCTTGGCAAGATGAGTTTATTTCTGGTTTAACCCCCTGAAGTGTCTACATGTTGAAGTTCTGAAAGCTGTAGGTATTAAAACAAAGCTTTTTAACCATTGAAACTTAGATGGTATATTCCCAAATGTCTCCAAAGCGAGCATAAAGCCATGGTAGTTCAAGAAAAATGTGGGATTATAGAAACTTTTGCAAAATGTGGGGAAAATAAAATGTTAGTAACTTTGCAGTTTGACACTTTAGGGCAAGCATTGGAAAAACATGCACACCTGTGAACTCTGAAGCATTCCATATTGTACATAATGTTTGACTAATCACCAAAGTGATTATGCTAAGTGGCACCCACAGTAATTTAAGCAGATATATAAATGGTTTGTAATTACAGGATATTGGGCTCTATAATTCATTGCTTAGCAAAGAGGTATTTGTTGCATAATTACTGTATCTTTGTGAGATATTTGCCATACATTTATGGTGTAGTTTATCCTGAGCTTGCAGGCTACTGGCCATCTTTGGTTCCCTCATGCCTGAACTTGAGAATCTTTAGTGAGGGTGAAAGCCACAGTTAGCTGGCAGAGGAAGCACTCTAAACTACTTGAGAAGGCTGAGAACATGGAGATTTACGGTAACAATATTCAAAAGGCAAATACAGTTAACGCTTGATTTTTCCACACCACTGAAGGGTAGCATGGGTGTGCTAATAGGGAAGTTCATACACTATGAGTAGTTTAACTCAAGTCATGGTCTGCCATGGGCTCATTCTGTGGACTCCAGGAGTGTACATCTAATATGGCTTGGTAGTAAGAAACTATGCCCAAGGTACACTGGAAAATACATATATACCCCCCATAAAGATAATAATACAGAGCTAAAGCGAAAAGCTGACAGGGAAGAATAAAAGTTGCTGGGGGTTTTTTTAATCTAACTTTTTCCTATACCCTATAAATATAATGAATACATTTATTCATGCCTGTGAAGCTGGTTGCTAGATAATTGTGTCCAATTGTCCATTACCACTGAGTAGAGAGCAAAAAATAAGTGCTATGTGAAAGAGAGAGAGGGAAATAGCAAAAGGAGATTTAAACAGAACAGCTTCAGAGTATTTGAGGTTTTTTTTTTTTTTAAATAATGAGTAACAATACTGAGATCCACACACAAATAATCCAGTTAACAGAAAGAAATAAGCAGCTAAGTAAGAGATTTACATCTGATGTTAAATGGAAATTTTGAGATTTCTGAGTTTCCATAATAATGACAGTCCTGTGGATAGAGAAAGAGTGTCTGTGGGTAGAAGACTGTTGAGCTCTAGGGAGCACAAGTGGTCGGGGGCATCTTGTGGATATTTGGTATCATCTCTGAGAAAGATAAAGACAATGGGTCGCCAATCTCTTCTAATTGTGAGAATGTATGAGATTCATACTTGTACTCATACTCAAAGGTTGTGTGCATTGGTTACATCAAATACTTTGAGGAAATTATGACCTTCAAATTAAATAATAAATATCTAGATATTAGTAAGAGAAGAATGCAGTTAACAAGAATGAATAACATATAATGAATGCTTTCAGCCAAGAAAGATAAATGTATCTGAAAATCTTTTCTTACATCAAGAAATTAAATTTGTCTGGTTAGGACAGGAGGTACAGTATCTGGGTATATTAAAATAATGCCATGTTAGGCATTCCTAATCTTACTGTTTTGGTTAGACACAGGCAAATAATATGTAAATAAATAGTAAAGGTTAATGCTTTATTCTAGCTCTATGGACATCAATCACAAATGAACACAACTTTTGTTTTTGTTTGTTACCAGGAAGAAAAGATTAAACTATGTCCACACAGTTTTTAGTAAACTTATACATCTAAAATGAGAGGCTTTTGATAAAAAGGTACACAGAAACCATGAAGGTGTTGGAGATAGTATGTTTTAGAAGTCTCTAGGCATCTCTTCTATGACCTTTCTCTCAGCCCTTGTGGAGTAGAGAGTTTCCTAATATGACCGCCTGACCATGGTGAGGGGTCAGTGTAGACTTGTTAGAGACACAGAGTATGAACTTAAAGACATGATCCAAAGTTACTTGAACAAGTATTCTGATGGAAAGATGCATATTTAGATATAAAGATAAAAACTACATGTTAGAATGATGTTCTAAAATATCTCAATTTCATATATCCTTTCTCACTGTTTAAGTAAACCTCCCAAATTTGTGGTAATTTCCATCATTTTAACAATCGCCATTTTACACTTCAGGCATAAAAATATTTTTCAGATGACATTTCCATTTTAAACTTAAAAGTATCACCAAACATATATTGCAACTACATAGAAAAATTTGGAACAGTTTTTAAATTCAAAGGAGACTTGCAAACTTACATTATTAGGTTCTCCTCCTCTCTTATAGTTTCAGCCTTACCATTTGTACACATGACTATAGCAGCTATTGCCTCTCTTTTTGTCTTTGATTAAACACCATCCTCTCAGAGAAGTCCTCCTTGACTGTCCTTAAAAAAATTGCAGACCTCTCTGTGATTACCACCCCCGTACTCTGTGTGCCCTCTTCCATGCTCTATTTATCACCAGTTGATATATTATACATTTTACCTACTTACCACTATTTGGTTCCCTCTGCAAAAAATGCAAGTTCTATAAGAGGTTGGAATTGTTTTGTATTTTGCTTACTCTAAATCCTCAGCACCTAGAAGACTGTGGTCTATAATTGGCTTCCATTAAATATTTGTTGAATAACAAAAAGAATAAAATATCTAGGAATAAACCTACCTAAGGAGACAAAAGACCTGTATGCAGAAAATTATAAGACACTGATGAAAGAAATTAAAGATGATACAAATAGATGGAGAGATGTACCATGTTCTTGGATTGGAAGAATCAACATTGTGAAAATGACTCTACTACCCAAAGCAATCTACAGATTCAATGCAATCCCTATCAAACCACCACTGGCATTTTTCACAGAACTAGAACAAAAAATTTCACAATTTGTATGGAAACACAAAAGACCCCGAATAGCCAAAGCAATCTTGAGAACGAAAAATGGAGCTGGAGGAATCAGGCTCCCTGACTTCAGACTATACTACAAAGCTACAGTAATCAAGACAGTATGGTACTGGCACAAAAACAGAAAGATAGATCAATGGAACAGGATAGAAAGCCCAGAGATAAACCCACGGACATATGGTCACCTTATCTTTGATAAAGGAGGCAGGAATGTACAGTGGAGAAAGGACAGTCTCTTCAATAAGTGGTGCTGGGAAAACTGGATAGGGACATGTAAAAGTATGAGATTAGATCACTCCCTAACACCATACACAAAAATAAGCTCAAAATGGATTAAAGACCTAAATGTAAGGCCAGACACTATCAAACTCTTAGAGGAAAACATAGGCAGAACACTCTATGACATAAATCACAGCAAGATCCTTTTTGACCCACCTCCTAGAGAAATGGAAATAAAGACAAAAATAAACACATGGGACCTAATGAAACTTAAAAGCTTTTGCACAGCAAAGGAAACCATAAACAAGACCAAAAGACAACCCTCAGAATGGGAGAAAATATTTGCAAATGAAGCAACTGACAAAGGATTAATCTCCAAAATTTATAAGCAGCTCATGCAGCTCAATAACAAAAAAACAAACAACCCAATCCGAAAATGGGCAGAAGACCTAAATAGACATTTCTCCACAGAAGATATACAGACTGCCAACAAACACATGAAAGGATGCTCAACATCTTTACTCATTAGAGAAATGCAAATCAAAACTACAATGAGATATCATCTCACACCAGTCAGAATGGCCATCATCAAAAAATCTAGAAACAATAAATGCTGGAGAGGGTGTGGAAAAAAGGGAACACTCTTGCACTGCTGGTGGGAATGTGAATTGGTACAGCCACTATGGAGAACGGTATGGAGGTTCCTTAAAAAACTACAAATAGAACTACCATATGACCCAGCAATCCCACTACTGGGCATATACCCTGAGAAAACCATAATTCAAAAAGAGACATGTACCAAAATGTTCATAGCAGCCCTATTTACAATAGCCCGGAGATGGAAACAACCTAAGTGTCCATCATCGGATGAATGGGTAAAGAAGATGTGGCACATATATACAATGGAATATTACTCAGCCATAAAAAGAAATGAAATTGAGCTATTTGTAATGAGGTGGATGGACCTAGAGTCTGTCATACAGAGTGAAGTAAATCAGAAAGAGAAAGACAAATACTGTATGCTGACACATATATATGGAATTTAAGAAAAAAAAATGTCATGAAGAACATAGAGGTAAGAGAGGAATAAAGACACAGACCTACTAGAGAATGGACTTGAGGATATGGGGAGGGGGAAGGGTAAGCTGTGACAAAGTGAAAGAGCGGCATGGACATATATACACTACCAAACGTAAGGTAGATAGCTAGTGGGAAGCAGCCGCATAGCACAGGGAGATCAGCTCGGTGCTTTGTGACTGCCTGGAGGGGTGGGATAGGGAGGGTGGGAGGGAGATGCAAAAGGGAGGGGATATGGGAACATATGTATATGTATAACTGATTAAATTTGTTATAAAGCAAAAAAAAAAAATATTTGTTGAATAAATGGATCTACTCCCATGATTTCAACTGCAATTTTTATATGGTTTCCAAATTTGTTTCTCTAGCCTAGGACTCTCTCCTAGATTTAAAATCCATATATTTAACTGTCTGTTTGAATCACCCCAAAACATCTCAAACTCAGCATACCTAAGACCGAATTCAGTATCTTGCCTCCCCACATCTCTGCATCACCTCCTCTGCTTCCCTATAATCCTTTATAATCTCTTCTATAGTGAATATCAACCATCTATCCAGTTACCAACTGAAAAAATCTTGAAATTATGCCACAAATTCTTATTGCTAGATCCTCACCTGCTCTTGTATCAGTCTCCTCCTTTTATTAACTTGTCTTAGTACCTTTGTTGAGGTACCCTTGTCCAAATAACTACAGTAGGCTCTTAATTGGTCTTGTTTCTCATCTCACCTCTCAATGTTCTCTATTCCACTGTGCCAAAAAAAAAAAAAAAAATCCAAATCTGGTCATGTTACTCTCTCTTACAAACATTCAGTAGATGTCAGTGACTACAAGCCACTTAGTATAATAAAGAGACCTTATAATGATGTAGCCTTTATTCATCTCCACAGCCTAAGTTTTCCATGTACTTTGAGTTCAATCTCAATGTCAGCCTCTCTTCCAATTCATAGGCTGCTTCATTTATCTATGCTCTTACTCATGTTCATCCTTTAACAAAGAAAGCTGTTCTTTAATCTGCAAGCTCCATCTCATTTTTAAGATTTAGCCAAACTCTACCTCTTCTACTAATATTATTCTCCTTCGCTCAGAGAGAATTCATAACTCCTTCCTTTACACTGTGTCCTGTATATACTCTGACCATAGAATTATACACTTATTATACTCATTTTTATATATTTCTACTCTGTATTACTAGAATATAAGCTCTTAGAGACAGGGACTATATCTTACTCATCTTTGCAACCTCAGTATCCCTCGTAGTGGTGGAAACAAGTACCTTAGCTAAGTAAATGAATGAAGAGCTATGAGTTTGGGTAGAAGTATGACACAGTCAGAATGTGGAAGGAACTCAACAGTTTAAAATATGTATAAAAGAAATTACAGAGTCATTGTAAGTTCGTGAACAAGAAGTGATAGAATGCAATTCCTTTTTTAGAAAATTTGAATCTATTACCAGCATTAAGGTGCTTCAAGTGGAATGAAGACAAGGTCTAGCAATTAGGAAGCCACTGAAGGAATCTAGAAATAAGATAGAAAACAAACAAACAAACAAACAAAACCTATTCACCTCTCTGAATGAGTTGCTACCACTGTATCTCTCCATGTCATTACACTTCAAATATATGAAGAGTGCCTGTTTACTTCTCCCATCAGATTATAAGCTTCCAAGGTCAGGGCTGTGTATTATTTGTCACCATGATGCAAATATGTGACACAATGTCTGACAAATGGCAGAAAACACAAACATTTTGCATGAGTGAGTGAGTGAAGAAAAATAACAGCCCAGATGAGGGTTATGGCAGTGAGAAGGAAAGAAAGGAAGATGATGTGCAAAATTCAAGTGGAAGATTTTCTGCTGAGGTGTTGCCTCTTAGTTTTCTAGGCATGGCCTCAGTGCTCCTTCATTACACATTATCTCTTCATTTCATTAGGATGTCTTCCTTTTTCTTGCTCTTGACGGCTAAATCTCTGCCTCAGTGCTTGGCTGGCTTTTTGGTAAATAAGCATTCAATAAATCCTGATTGAATTATATTCTAAGTCTAGGCTTTTGACAGCCACTCTTCCTGCTAATCAATTCAAATCGTATCCTTAAATTCTATACTTATCTTCTACCATATCCATGTCCCACTAAAATGCTTCCCTCAGCTCATCTCTATCCCATCCACTTAGACCTGCTTTGCTACAGCACCCACTCTACCACATCCTCCCACCTTCACATGCTCCCTGTGAGTGTCCTTTCCCTCAAGCCATAACGAAATGCCAGGACTCTTCCTGGTCCCTTTCTACTCAGCATCATATAAAAGTGTCTCACCTTGAAAATCTGGGCCTTACATCTATGATCTTTGGATGCCCACCCAAGTGACTTTAGGTAGGACTCTATTTTTATTTGAGGTTGATTAACTGTCATGATTTGGTCCAAAAGCAAAGGCTCAAGTGTTGAATGGTATGCACTTTGACCATGTCTTTGTCTGTGGCTGTTGTGTATTTTCTCTAATACAGTGAAAGGCATCAGATTAGTCAACATATCTATGTATACATATTTATGTATAAGGCATACCATATAATTGTTTTAAAGCAATTTAATTAATTTTCCTGATAATGAAAGTGATAATATAGTTATTGGAAAAAATTCATGCACAAACATAATGAGAAAAATAAATATTATCTGAAGTTCTACTACCCAGAGATAATCATTGTCAATGTTTTATAGGCATTATTCCAGACATCTTTTCAAGTTCTATATAAATAGGAGAATATACATATGATTATATATATATATCCATATTCCCAAATTAGATCATGTTATGTATTCAGACTTTGAAATTTGTGTTTTTCTTCTTTAACAATGGATTATGGAACTCTTCTCATGACAAATTTTAAATGCATATCTAACTTATCATTGTTAAATGTTGCTTATTACAGTGTTGTGTCAATAGTTAGTTAACCAGTCTTTACTACAGGGTATTTTGCTCATCTCCACTTTTTTTTTTTTTTACTTTATAGTGTATGCTATGATGCTTGTTTCTGCACATATACCTTGGTTTCCTTCTCTGATTAGATGGTTTGGACAAATTCAACAAAGCAGAATTTATAATACAATGATCCATAAGATTGTTGGATTCTAAGCACCCGACTATTTTAGTAACTTCCTTTCCCTCTGGTTGGCAAGAGACTACGTGTCCCTGTGGATTGCTTTCTAGTACCAAAGAACTGATCTAGAATAATATCATTAAAAACTGGAATTACATGGATTTTTTTATAGTAACTAATATTGTTTGATTCCTTTCTTTGTTTTTTATTTTGGATTTTAGTTATAAGGAATGAAGACATAGAGGGGTTGAAAAGCATATGCTAAAGTAATTTAATAGCTGAAGGGCTAGTTGTGTTTATCTTTCTTAATCAAGTAAGTACATTAGGATAGGACATGGGCTGTGAATATTAATTATAGCAAACTTCAGGGTGAGTTCTTCCAAATACCACTTTCAAACAGAAAAACTGTGGACTTTGGTGTTGAACTTAATCAATGCTGACTGATGGTTCTTAGGGCCAAGTAGGACAAACTGCAGGATAATTAAAGAGCACAGAATTGGGTTTTACATGTAGCACGTACCCAATTCATGCACAAAGGAACTAATTATTGTAAACTTTCTGACATATATATTGCACCATATACAGAAGCTCAAGGCTGCAGGCAGTGGCAACATTTTCAATATTTTAAAAGAGAATTCTAAAATGAATTAAAATAAAAATAATAAGGAGAAAGAAAAGCACCACTGAAACTTAAATTCTCAAGTACACAAATGTCAGGAATTTCACATTTCTGGTGCCCACGGTAACTGTAATTTGGCCCCATTGTGCACATATAATCATTTAGATTTAAGAGCATATTTGGTAATATGAAATGTTACATATGCTCAAGGGGAGAAGAGTTATGGTTGCTGTGGGAAACAGAACTCTGAATTTCCTGATTTTTGTGCTGTGAAATCTCAGCCATCAGGTTGCATTAGCATCATTTTCTACATTTAATAATAGCTTGCTCCATTGTTGCTTTCAAGAGAGAAAGGCTTTTCCCCCTTTCTCCTAATATATTTAAAGTGATGGGATTTATTTTAAATTGAATAAACCAGAAAACACAGGTTCTTTATCAGATATAAGTGACAAGCAATAAGCCTGCATTCTGCCTTCAATTAAACAATTTAATTGAAATAGTAGTTAAAATGTCCTTTAAATTTTTAAAATCTTAAATGTGTATTAACTGGGTTGACAGACATAACACCTATAAATTATCTTATTCAAAAAATATTTAAGCATATTATTTAAAAAAATCTTTCACACAAAACACTTTCCCCTTGCAGCTACCCATAATACCAGACTCTGCAGTAAGAAGTAGGCATTGTCTGATTTCTCTGTAAAGGGAGTCTACTATGGCAGTGATTGCATTTCAAATCAGCACCATTGTCCTCTTTATCCTCAAGATAGTTTTTCTACATTGAGGCAACTGGGGCTTACAAAGGTTTAGTAAATCACTCACAGTCAGAGAAAAAAGCTGAGATAGAACACAACCAGGTCTGAGGGATTCCCAAGTCCATGCACTTTCTATTATACCCTATAGCTCCTGGCCTGCCTTGACCTGACTCAAGTATCTATACCCACCTAAGGACAGATAATAGTACTAATAATCAATCACCATAATAGTATGCAAAATGCTTAGTAACACCAGTAATAGTGAATTGGCCACAGCATCTGTGTGCAAGGAGTTAGGAACTTTGGAGGCTTCATATCGAGACTCAGTATAGTTGGACTGAGGAAGAACTGGTCTGTTTTGTACTGCAACAATGGATTGGCATGGATGGACACAGCTTAAATCAGAGGGCCTACTGTGTGCCAGGCACCATTCCAATCACTTTACAATATTAACTCATTGAATTCTCATGACAACGCTATGTTGCCATGATTATAATTATCCCAGTTTTACAGATCAAAACTGTGAAGCACAGAGAGGTTAGGTAACATGCCTAAGGTGCCACAGCTATTAAGTGATAAAACACGGATGTGAACCAGGCTGCTTGGTTTCAAAGTTGGCACTCTTAACCACTACGGAAGAAGACAAGAGTGTTTTGAAGTACAGTGAGAGGGCTGCACATAGCCAGGTGTGTGTTTTTTCTCTGTTGGTGCTTGTTCAGGCTTTTATACTACCCCACGAAGAAATACTATACTGCCTCAAGATAACATAAGATCTTAAAAAAAAAAAAAAAAAAGAAAACAATTACAAGCTAATTTTGACTACCATTCCAGCCTATAAAGACCAGTTTTTAAACATCAGCTTTTTTGAAAAAATTGAAGTATAGTTGACTTACAATGTTATCTTAGTTTCTGTTGTACAAGAAAGTGATTCAGTTATATAAATATATACATATATATTATTTTTCATATTCCTTTCTATTATAGTTTATCACAAGATACTGAATATAGTTTCCTGTGCTATAAAATAGGACCTTGTTGTTTATCTATTCAAAATGTAGTAGTGTGTATATGTTAATCCCAAATTCCTAATTTATCTCTCCCCCACCCCCTTTTTCCTTTGGTAACCATAAGTTTGTTTTCTATGTCTGTGAGCCTGTATCTGTTTTGTAAATAAGTTCATTTGTATCATTTATTTGTCTTTCTCTTTCTGATTTGCTTCATTTAGTGTGATAATCACTAGGTCCATCTATGTTGGTGCAAATGGCATTATTTCATTCTTTTTTACATCTGGGTAATATTCCATTGTATAGATGTACCACAGCTTCTTTATCCATTCAACTGTCAATGGACATTTAGGTCCCATCCATGCCTTAGCTATTGTAAATAGTGCTGCTGTGAACATTGGGGTGAGTGTATCTTTTCTTTCAGAGTTTTCTCCAGATAAATGTCCAGGAGTGGGATTGCTAGATCATATGGTAACTCTATTTTATGTTTTTTAAGGAACCTCCACACTGTTTTCCATAGTGGCTGTACCAATTTACATTCCCAGCAATAGTGTAGGAGGGTTTCCTTTTCTCCACACCCTCTCCAGCTAAAATATCAACTTTTAAGTCCTGTTTTTAGTGATTCCAGTGATTTAGCTGTTCCCAAACCCCTTTTAAAAAACACTTTTTAAAAAATTGAAGTATAGTTGCTGTACAACATAAGTTACAGGTGTATAGCATAGTGGTTCACTATTTTTAAAGGTTACACTCCATTTATAGTTATTATGAAATATGGGCCATACCTCGTCTTGTACAATATATCCTTGTAGCTTATTTTATACCTGTTTGTACCTTTCACTCCCCTCCCCCTATATTGTCCCTCCCCCTTCTCTTTCCCCACTGGTGACCACTAGTTTTAAAACACTTGCTTTTATAAGTCTCTAACAACAGCTCATCTGTTTCTCTCACAGCGAACCTGACTATATGCTCCCCTATTCTGCCTTCCTAGAGATTGTGACCATCTTGTCAACATCTCCTTAAACCAACCTATTACATGTCTTCACTGGAATACTTCATTATGCCTCAGGCTTCTCTTCTGTAGGTTTTAACGTCCCCTTGGATTTTCAGTTTCCTCAAGGAGACATATACCGCCGAGATGTTCCCGAGTATTAGAAAAAAATAATGGTAAACTATACAATATATTCGAATTCATACTATGATCTTAGCACTCAAGAAGACTTTATTTTCCCTATTACATATACAAATTCATCAAATCCTGGAGAACAGGAAGGGAGGAACAGGACTTTATTATTTTTTTTTAATCTTAATTTAAAAAAATCCTAAAAACAGCCTCTATCCCCTTTCTCCCACCCTCCCAAATTTTTCAATTCATCACTTGAATTAACCTCCTAAGCGCCAAAGCCATCAGATAGCTGAGGCCCTATCTGGTCCATCAGTGGAGCCCAGCCACTCCAGAGAGTTCGCGCTGAGCCAGGGGCACAGGGCCCGGGCTGTGTGAGCTTTGATAAGCTGAACAGAGCCTCCCACAGACACTGCAAAGCAATTAAAACTGCAAAAGGGCTTTTCTCCCTTCCTTTTCCTCTTTCTTCTCCCTCCAAAGTTGAATAAAAGTGACTTGATAAATTATTCTTTTCAGAGCTAACCACTTGAGGGGAAAAAAAAAGGAAAGAAAGAAGAAGGAAAAAAAAAGGAAAGTTGCTCTTGAGAACTCTTTACTAGCATGAATTCCCAGCACTCCAGCACTCATTACAGATCCACACAAGAGGGAAGGCAATGGAATAAAAGGACAGAGGGAGTTTTATCGCAAGGCATGCAGGAAAGACGGAAAGGTTCTCCTCAGGCTCAAGAGCCTGGTCGGCATTGGAGGCCCTGTTAGGCCTCATGTCTTTGAAAGGCAAACCTCAAACTCTAAGAGTGAACTTAGATCTTGAATGGAAGAAAGAAGCATCTGTGCTCTCCATCAAGGCAAGGGGGGTGCCCTGAAGCCTGGCTGGGTCAGTACCTTCGTAGTCAGTTAGAGCCACAGGGGGCAAGTCAAATAACCAGAACCCCCTTATGAGGCAAAGGAAAGAAGGTTCTAGAGAGTTTAGCAGGGCCTCTGGGGAAGGCTGCTATCAGACAAGAATATCAAAAAACAAACCAAAAAAACCCCAGAAAAGTTGGGGAGAAGAAAAAAATAAGAATTTAAGACATCAGTCAAGGCACAAATTTAGAAAGCACTCCATAAATATATTTTGCATGAATGAACAGCTTTCTTGCTAAAATTTGCATATAGGAAAGTTAGATTTGTGCAGTCTCCATTGTGTGAAGATGAAGCAGAAATGCCTCAGGTTCCAATACTATTATAGGTATCAAAACAACCACTAAAACCATCAGTCATATTTGAGGAGATGAAAAATGAAGGATTAAAACTCCCCTGGCCTCTGAAAGGGAGCACGGAGGACAACCTTTAAACTCTAAGCTTAATTCTGTGAGCAGAAGGCCTGATGGATTGCTAACAATCTGAGTCACTCAGTCAGCTAGGGATTCAGATTCATAAATATGATATAAAAGCAAATGACAATTGTCCTGTGACAACTGTGACATGACATTATGACATTGTGCCATAAAATGAATCTTTTCCCCCAAACATTTCTTCTCCCCTGTCCTCAATCACACTCTGCCTCACCAATCTCGTCACTTCTCTGTACTTGGAGCAAATAAAAAATTAAAACTATATTGCTTTCTCTGGCCCAGTGGAATTGTAACACTTTGTGAAATAGTGATAAGAATGTATTCCTCGTGTTGGCAAATTTGAAGTATGAGGGCAGAATGCTCTGAAAAAGGCTGAATAAAGAAAATGTGGACAAAGAGTGAGAGAAAAACAGGGTATGTGAATGACGAATGCCGCTGGGGAGGCCCGAGGCAGAAAGAAATGGAGACATATAATCAAAGATTCTTTTCTCTTACAGCGGAAATTGATTTCTTCTAGATGGCCAAGTTAAGGAGACATCCGATATCTCCTGGAGAGCGTTATTCTTCCCAGTTTCTTACCACACACATTCAACCAATCATGTTTCAGTGGTCTCTGCTATCTGAATGTTTGCAATGTCAACGTCATTAAAGAAGCACCTGGCTAGGTGTCAAGGCTACAGACATGGATACAACACAGTAGCCTTCTTCAGGAACTTTTAGCCTAATCGACAAACTAGATATATAAATAAAAATTTTCAATATACCTAGTATGGTGGGAGTTCACGGGGGGGGGGGGTATCTAACGCAGACCAGAACAGAGATAGAAAGATGGAGGAGATTGAGTTCTAAAAGTTGAAGATAATGAAAGGACAAAGGGTATTTCCTACTAGGTGGGCAGGAGTAATAAGTTCATAAGCATGCAATAACACAACACGACTGGGAACCACAAATTGATATGATTAGAGTACACAATTTCAGGAAGTGCAATATATGAGACTAGAGAGGTAAGTAGGGGCCAGAATACTCTGTAGCATAATAGCTCTGCACTTGGACATGACCATAACTTGCACCCATCACTTCCATTCATTATCCCATTGTCCTGAGCTTAGTTAAAGGGCCAGGTGTAGCTTAAAGGGATGCTGAGAGATAATGTAGTTAAGTAGTCAATGTTCCAGGATAGAGGGAAGGAGACGGATATTCAGAGCACAACTGGCAGCCTACAACATATTTACACTACTGACTTTAGAGAGCTATTGATGAATCTAAAGATGGGAACGACATAACTATATTTGAAACCCCAATAAAGTATTCTTACAGAAATATAGAGAATGTATTATATCATGTAATGGAATCAGAGAAACCAGCTAACAGAATGAGTACGGTGCTGATGGAAATCTGACCAAGGTGGAAGATTGTGGCCTGGAGTTGAGATTAAGTTCATTTAATGGGGAAAAAAAAAGGAATAATTTTTGTATGCTTTGTTGACTGATGTTTACCCTGGTCACAAATCTCCATCATTTCAAATTATTTTTGCCAAATGAAACTCATTTTATCAGTGAGGGTTCCAGGCAAAAGGAACAACTTACGTGATCACCTAGAGAAGAGATAGAGAGAATGATTCGCATCAAAGAATCGAAGACTTCACAGCCTGTGTAGATAGGTTTTAGTGAGAAAAGACTCAGGTTACAGATTTTGCAGCCTCTCTTAGGCTATGCTACAGATATGGGACTTTATCTGGTAATGCAGAACCACTGCACAAGGGTAAACAAGGAAGTTACATCATCAACATTTTGTTTTTTCATCATCAACATTTTTGTTGTTGAAAGGTCACCTGGATGCAGAGCAGGAATTGGATTGGAGATGAGAGACAAAACTGGAAGCAAGGGGACTGGGCATAAGAGGATGATGACTGACATCAGAGAATACACGATACAATTCTCTCCCCACGTGGAAAAACAGGCAGAATTACAGGTCCGATAAGTAATTTACAGTGAAGGTAGGAAGGCAGACAGAGTTTACTGAAGAAAGCAGATGTCCTATACTGACTCAGTAGCCAGCAGAAGGAAGATTATCAGAACACTGCAAGAAGGGAATAGTTAAGAAGGGGCGAGCCAAGGGTACTGTTTTAAAGACAGACTCTGAAGGGCCACCCATCATAAATAGCTCCACTGCTCAGTCCCACTGCTAAAAAGTGATGAAACCTGATCCATAAAACATTCCCAGGGTGTCACTGAGTTGAAACATTGGAGGATTTTACTCACCCTGAATAAGAAATCACTTCCAGGGGTTGAATTTTAACAGATTATCTTTTCCTCCCAGTTGTCTCTCTCCTTCTTTCTCTCTCTCTCTCTCTCACACACACACACTGTTTTAAGTGTATGGCTGTATTAACTATAGACAAGATGGGAAAGGCGAGAGACCGCTCATCATATGTGCTGCTGTTATGACTGATTCACTCATTCATTTATACATTCATTTTCAGTATTCATAGAGCTCATTTAGGGAGTTTTGAATCCTGTAGTGGAAACAAAAGCAGTAGGTGTTACAGGATCTCCTTTCAAAGATCAATGAGCTTAAAATCATAAAATCCCAAGTAAAATTCAACTCTAAACCATGTGTGATATTCCATTACAATATTTACTTATGTGGTGGACCAGCCTCTGAACAATTCCTATCATAATGGATTTCCTACCATCAGGTAGCTTATTAGGAGTTATTTAGTTCTAGAATACAGCTCTAGTTTCTAAATTTTATCTGGTAAACTAATTATTGTCATTTAGAATTTTAAAAAGTATCTAATCTCTCTTTCATAGTACAGCATTTCTAGATTTTGAAGACTTTCTCATCCTCTCCCCCATTATAATTTCCAGGTTAAATAATCAATAGTTCTTTCAGTATTTTCTCATATGTCATGAATTTCAGACGTTTTACCACCTTATTTACCTATATCAATGTGCGTTCTACATTTGTTAATGTATGGTTTAATTATGTAAAGAGAATTCAATATAATATTGATACTTCAGGTGTGGTCAGAGTAGCTGGAATAGAGCTATTCTCTTGCCTCGATTGCTCAATCAATAAATTTTACTTCAAGGACTTCCATTTGGGGAGGTACAGAAAACCAGACATTGTGAGAGACCCCTCTACTGAAATATAACTATATTCCAGAAAAATTACAAGGGTGTCTTTAAACATGTGAGCTGAATGTCCAGTTCAAAGTATAGAAAAATAGCATCAGAATAAACCCAAAGAAATAGAAAAATACTTTAATATAGTAGAATAAATTAATAAAATAGAAAATAATGATAAAATAAAGACATTCGACAAAGGCAAAATATATTCCTATGAAAAGACTAAAAAGTAGAAAAAACTTTGTCAAAACTGATTAG
Source organism: Hyperoodon ampullatus (assembly GCF_949752795.1). NCBI lineage: Eukaryota > Metazoa > Chordata > Mammalia > Artiodactyla > Ziphiidae > Hyperoodon > Hyperoodon ampullatus. The sequence continues at coordinate 83,783,708 of NC_136918.1, read as the reverse complement.
GAAAAATAGAGAAAATAGACATGTAAAAAATTAAAATTATAGTAACAGAAGTATGTGAACACCTTTATGCCCATAAATTTGAAAATTTAAGAAGCTTGGACACATGCTATACAAATACAACATATCAAAACTGATTCAAGAACTGGAGAGTTTCAAGAGTCCTATAATCAATCACTAAAATACAGAGTGAGCAGCTAAAAATCTTCCCATGAAGAAATGATTTAGCTTAGTTTTATAGAAGGTTCTATCAAACTTCTATGAAAGAGGTCATGCTAACCTAATAAATAAATTTTTTTCTAGTGAATTTATATACTTTTTTCTAGTAAATAGAAAAAGAACACTTGCTGATTTCATGAGGCTAGGATAACACTGATACCAAAAGCAAGCAAGGATCATATTAAAAAGGAAGAGTATAAACCAATCTCAATCATACCTTAGATTGGTTTTGTTTAGAACAAAACTTCTATACAAAATACCAATAAAAAAATCCCAGAAGTATGTGAAAAAGAGAATACAATATAATCTAGTTGATTTCATCTCAGGCATCAGAAGGTAATACACTTATAGACTTAATTTGTTCTATTCCCAGATTTAAAAAACAACAAATATGCAATTATCTCAAAAAACACAGAAAAAGTATTATGATAAAATTAAACATTCCATGACAAAATTTTAGCAAGTTAGGAATAGACGGAATTTTAAAAATTTGTTCAAAAATATCTACTCCCTTTATCCTCCCCCTGCAAAATGCCCAGTGGGCAACTGCATATGAAGAACAGAAGCTTATAAAAGAGAACAAAGCTGGAGATACCGCCTTGTATTCATCTGGGTGGAAGTGATTTTTGACTATACAAAAATGAATGTACTTAACTCTACCATATGCCCAACTTCACACTGAATTCAACATCAGTTAAAATCTCTAAATGTTACCCATACCTGGTATTTTTTAGCCTTTTCTCCTCTCCCTCCACGATATTTATCTTAAACTTCTCCAACTTTTTGGGTTTTTTTAACATCTTTATTGGAGTATAATTGCTTTACAATGGTGTGTTAGTTTCTGCTTTATAATAAAGTGAATCAGTTATACACATAAGTATGTTCCCATATCTCTTCCCTCTTGCATCTCCCTCCCTCCCACCCTCCCTATCCCACCCCTCTAGGTGGTCACAAAGCACTGAGCTGATCTCCCTGTGCTATGTGGCTGCTTCCCACTAGAAACAAAAGCCAGGAAAAGACACACCTTGAGGGCACTTTCTGATCTTCTCACTGTCACAAACCTTGCCTGAGACAAGGGAGAATAGAGTCTGGCTACTTGCTTGAAAGAAGAAATGGAACATTAAGAACTGGGAGAAAAAACAAATATACCATCTCAGAAAACTGCCACATTAAGAATTGGAGTTACGTACTTTAGGCAAAGAGGAGCAACTAAAAAGTTGTTTGATTTTTTTTCTTTTTTTTAACAAAGTGATAATGTTAAAGCAAGATTTTGGGAAAATTCACTCAAAGGAATGGAGGAGATAGAAACCAGAGGTGAGGAGATAATCATATTATGATAAACAGATGGACAGAATATAAATCAGCATTTTTCAACTTTTTCCAACCTTATGGGCAGTTTTGTCTCCAGTCGTTCACACTTTTGAAGCTTTTGTCAGATTATTAAAAATAATGGATGGAGTCAGTTTATCCCAGTTCACTCACTGGGATGGTTGATTTTATATGTCAACTTGATTGGCCATGGGGTGTCCAGATTAGACATTATCTCTGGGTGTGTCTGTGAGGGTAATTCCAGATGAGATTAGTGTTTGAATCAGTGAATTCAGTAGGGTACATTACCCTATCCAACTTGGGTTGGCACCATGCAATCCACTGAGGGCCTGAATAGAATAAAAGGCAGAAGAAGCTTGTTTTTGCCTTACTGTTTGAGCTAGGACATCAAATACTCTTCTGCCCTCAGATGGGGATTTGAACCATTAATTGGCTTCCCTGGTTCCCAGGCTTTAGGATCGAACTACACCATCCTGGGTCTCCAGTTTGCAGACCACAGATGGTGAGACTTCTCAGCCTCCGTAATTATATGAGCCAATTCCTCATAATAGATGTAAGTAAACAGATACATATATAAACAAACACAAAAGTAAGTATTGGTTCTCTTTCTCTGGAGAACCTTGATGAGATACACTTGCCAATCCTATGGAAATGCAGGTAAGGTGATATTGATGAGGAAGGCATAGGCATTGCTGGTAATGGAAATGTGAGCATTGCAGGGCAGCAATGAGAAAAGAATATAAAAGAAACTTCTACAAATTAGAATTTAGTAATACGTCTAGAGGGTCAGACCTTAGTCTCTGCTTTTAAAAGAATATTTTCCATTTTCTGTAAAGTTCTTCCAACACTAATTTTATATGTATCAGAAACCTCCTCACCTACCACAAAGTCCAAATAATTATATTATCCTTTAATGATTTTTTTTGAGGGGGTAAATTGTTGGTATTATTGTGAGAAACAAAGTGAAAAAAAAAAGAGAATAAAAGCAATGCCTTGTGTAATTGCCTACAATTTTTAATGTCTTTCAAGTTGACATATGACAGCCTTGGAATGAGGTAACACATATAATGAAGGAAAACAAGCCATTTTCAAATTCCCCCATCTCTGGTGGTGGCATACTCATCCTCAAGATCCTCTCAGCTCAAAATTCTATACTTGAATTATTTTCTTTCTTATGTGCACCATATTAAATCAGCAAACTAATCCTTCTCTGTCTTCCCCATGTTTCACTGATTTGCTCATTCTTTTCATTTCCACAGCCCTTCCACATTTCTTAATTCACGTCTGGATTCCTGCAACCATTCCCTGGTTGGTTCTCCCTGGTGTCTCTCTCCATCCTACCCACAGATGACAGAGAGCCAGTTGGAATACATCGTTCAGTTTGCTTTTCCAAAAACTGATCTATGGACTCAGATGTAAAGCTTTCTGGTAAATGATTCATTCTTATGGATCCAAAATCACCCCTGTCTTATTCCTCAAAAGAGTCCTTCCCTTTCATGAAATGAAATCCAATCTGCTTGATGCTCTTGAGTTGTTAACTCACACATCTGTGCCTTCTTCCTTTATAACAGCACCTTCTCTACTTTCTGCCAATATGTTTTTATCTTCCTTCAAAACTCATCTCCAGCGAGACTTTCCTGACTCCTTCTGTGTCAGCTTTTACGCTCCACATCCTGTGTGTGTGTGTATAAACATGCATATGCCCACACATACTATTATTCATGTTACATTATGATTTCTCTCTAGTTGATTCACTCAGGTTTCCATAAAGCTTAAAACAATTTTTGTGAATGTTTTTATTAACGGTTTCATTCAATAAAATTCCAAAGCTGAGATGGACAGTTATTGTAATAGATGGAAGAGTCATGATTGAATATCATTTCAACAGAATTTTTTAAATGGTGAGGTTTTCAAGAGGTGAAATTACAGAAACAGTTGGAAGTACCACACTTGGGAAGTAGTGGGAAGAGCACTAGTGTTATCACTAAACAGTGTGCAACCTTGGCAAGTCTATTTACTACTGAACTTCAACTTTCTTTACCTGGAAAATAAAGATATTGGACCAAGTGGTCCCCAGTACTCTTTTTTTCCCCATTTTTTTTCAATTGTTGTATAGTTGATTTACAATGTTTTGGGTGTACAGCAAAGTGATTCATTACACATATACACACATATATATATACATATATGTACACATACACATATATATTCTTTTCAGACACACTATTATATATAAAATAAACAACAAGGACCTACTATATAGCACAGGGAACTATATTTAATATCTTGTAATGACTTATAATGGGAAAGAACCTAGTACTCTTTTCAACTCTAATCTTCTATGTTAAAGGTAGCAGATGTGTCTTCAGTTATGGTTGGCACCCAATAAGAATCCCCACTCTAATCCCTGGGGTTGTGAATATGTTACCTTACATTGCAAAAGGGACTTTGAAAATATAATTAACATTACAAACAAATAGGCCTTGAAATAGGGTGATTATCCTGGATTACCAGGTTGGGTCCAATGTAGTCACATGAACCTTTAAAAGCAGAAAATGAGGTCAGAGAGTTTGGAAGCATGAGAAGGACTCTACCTTTCACTGCTGGCTTGAAGATGAAGAAGGCCACCTGGAGAGGACAGAAGGAAATGAATCCTCCCACAATCAGTGAACTTGGAAGAAGTCCATGAGCTCCAGATGAGAAACACAGCACAGCAGATACCTTGATTCTAGCCGAGTAAGACTCTGAGCAGAGAATGTAGCCATGCTGTGTTGAATTTCTTACCTACAGGACTCTGAGATAATAAATTTGTGTAGTTTTAAGCTGCTAGGTTTGTTATAGCAGTAATGGAAAACTAATGCACTCTCTAAGAACAGGGTAATGCATTTCTTGTTTTTCTAAACCATCTTGTAACCAACACAGAGTAACCTTGAAATGTCCAGAGGGCAGCTGGATGTAAAACACTAGAGCTCATAAGAGAGAACAAAGCTGGAGGTACTGACCTTAAGTCACCTAGACAAAAGAAATTGTTGACTCTACAAAAATAGATGCACGTACTAAAACATCCAAATAAAGCTAGGAGAATAGAAGCATTTATGCCTAAGTCTTTAACAATGTCCACATTTTAGTGATGAGAAAATAAAGGAGGCAGAATTAAGGAGACAGAGAAGAAATGGTCAGATATTAGGTTGATAGAAGAAAAGTATGTGTATATGTGTGTGTGTCACACACACATACACACACACACAAAGGTGGAGAATTATTAGTAAGAAGAGGTGGTTACACCAGATGGCCTCCATCATTTGAGTAAGGAGGAAGCTAAATCTATTGAAAGTGGTGTTTATTGGAACATTGACAAGAAAGTTCTGCAGTAGTCTTTGCATGAAGGTTACAGAACATCTATTAGAGATAACATAATGCTGCCTCACTGGCCATAAGGCCAGAATGATTTGTGGTGAGTCAGGAGTATGATAGTGTTTGCATCTTCTTCCAGGATGCACTGTGATTTAGAACCTGGAGAGCCATTGTGACAGGTGATTGTGTTCCAAGCTTGGGAATTGGTACACTTTGTACAGCAGAAGATTAATGGAGGAACATTCAACCTAGAACAGTGGGTAGAAGAGATTTTGGAGAGCTCTTAGGACAAGAAGGAGCAGGCTGTGTGCCAGGTTGAAATAATTGAGATCCCAACAGGAGGAGTGACAAGGCTTTGTTGTGCTGGAAAATAAAAGAGGTGACAAGCAGCCTGCCTTCCTGACTGCAGCAATTTTCCGTATAGATCATCATAGTCAATCTTGTCAACTTTAAAGCAGGTACTATTTATGCTCATTTTCTAGATACAGAAATAGAAACTCAAAAGTTTATGTGGTTTATCCAAGATCCCATAACATGTCAGAAGCAGAACTTGGGTTTGCAGCCTTTGCATCTGCCCCTAAGTTCTGCAGGAGATTAAATGTCTACAGGGACCAGAACCTCTGCTGGCCAAGCCTATGCCCTTTCAACATCATCACACCATCTTTCAAAACAATACTCTTAGTTATACCCAAGCTCCTTAAAAAGCATTTTTATACACACTGATTGTTTTATTCTCACAGCACACCTGTGGGGGTGAAGATTTTCATTCCCATTTTATAAATAAGGAAACTGAGGCTTAGAGAATGTAAGAGACCTAACCAAATAACACAGCTAGTTAAGGACAGTTAGCATTCTTATACTAACTTTAACCTTACCATCAGCAAGGTTTTTTCTCTAAATACCAGATTCCTACATTCTTTGCATCTTTTCCTCTTAATTGTTTTAGCCTCTCTTCCTGTCCTGGTTCATGTACATCAAATTCTAGCAGCCTGTGTCCGTTTCCCACTTGGCCCAATTGGAGGCAAGGCAAGTGACCCAGCCATCGCTTGGTAAGAGTACCGGAGCTCAGAAGCTACTACGCCTCCTTAGAGATCATCTTCTTCGGAACGGGATGCGGGATTTGGGCAGGTCCTTTCTTGCACTATTGCAAATCATGTGGAATTGATGCAGTACAATACGGATACTCTCAGAAGACTGACAGCTTCTGTAAAAAAGCTGGCTAAGTTAATTTGTGTGTAAAATGGTAGAACATGAACCAGTTAGATAAAGAAAAGGAGAAATAATAGAGGTCTTAGAGAAGAAAATGGAATAGTGAAATGCAGAGGAAACGACAGCAACAAAATATTCAGAGAAAAAGATGGGACCACGTCACAAGGAAATAAGTTCTATAAAAACTGCTAAATAACAACAATAGCAACAACAACCCCTTAAAATGCAGGCTAAAAAGAATGTGCTGTGTCTCCCTCTTTCTTCTACTCCCCCAGTTCACTTATCAGAGAATCTTCTAGATAAACTGCAACTAAAAAATAAATAAACTAAGATTTGTTTTTTCTACCTGACCTTAGGATACTTCTTTATTCCCAAATTTCCACCCAGCAAGGAACTATGTGTATTTAGTATTTATTTTATCCTTTTCCCTGATCTATCTCACTCTCTCCTTTAGGAATCAGATGAAATGAGAATATGGGAGGAGGAGGAGACCCATTGAAGGTGGGTTGGTACCTTTAGTTACTATATTAATGAGGCCAGGAGATGCCACAGCACAGCCTGGGGAATAAAATTCTTCAGTAATGACCACGACAACACTGGTCATTTCTAGACTTTGAAAAATACAGTGAATCAGAGGCAACATCTAACACTCCATTGGATTTCAGTAACTTTAATTTAGACAATGAGAAAATAATTTTATGCATTCCTCTTTGTATCTAGGCAGTGACCGGCTTTAAAATAGTAGTAACTCTTCCCTCATATACACTTGAAGATAATTTGTTTTCTCGGAAATCTCAGGGCCCCTGTAGGAAACAGGATTTTGTACTTTCTGTAGTAGGAGACTCAATTGTGAGATGGAGGCTCCCTCTACTGGACATATTGTTAGTTGCCAGTGTGAGTTCTAACCCGTTTTGAGTTGCTAATTCCTTGTGACTAGTGTCTGATTATGGCTAATGAAGTGAGCACCAAGGATAATATCTAATTAACATGTACACACACCATTGTTCGCTGAAAATCTAGAATCAACAATCCATTATGAATAATTTAGCATTTATTTTCTACTGTCTTTGTGCTTGTTCACTGTAGATATCTAGGATTTTTTTTTTCTTTCTATTTCTGTAACTAGGCTGTCAAACTTAAGGATGGGGTTTTCATGTCATACTGACCCCAATGCAAATGACAATTTTCCACTTACTGGATTGGAAGCATGATTTTTCCATTTACTAGTTGTATTACTTGGGTAAGTTTATTAACTTCTCAGAGCCTTGGTTTCTTAATATTGAGAAATAAAGTAACAGGCTTTCCTAGGCTTGTGAGAATTAAAAAGAAAATATATGTCAGTACATACATAACTTTTCCTCACACAGTAGAAAATTATTCTCTAAGTAGTTAATACAGATAAGTTTCATTTTCATTCCCTAACCTCCTCATAAGGCCAGGTCAATGGATTTAACTGAAACACGTGACTTGTAATAGCTAAAACAGTAAGAGTTGAATTTGTCCTAATTTTGAAAAATTATACTGAAATGAACAAGTATCTATCTGCTATCTTTTCTGATCAGGCAATATGTTAGAGGCAGAGGTTATAATAAGGACTGAAACAATATTGCAGGGTCCTTCTCTCATTTCCCCCCAGATTACATAGAGAAGAGAAAGCTCTGTTTCCTGCCTCTGTCTTGCTTCCTGCTCTGAGACATCCCTGGTACTACTCATTGTAATTGCTCAATAGATGTTGATTGCACTAATCTTTAGCCATCTATCTTAGACTCAAACTTCCCCTTTGTGTACTTCCTGTCCAGGACAGCCTGCCATTCAACACATACTTATCTTTCTCCTCCAAATCTCTTTTTTTCACTCCCTTCTCTCAATCCTTTGAAGATGCTGTGATGGTGCTGCTTTCTCACTTTGTACCTTTCACCATGGGAGTTCAATAGCTCCTCTATTGTTAAACCATATATTCTATTGTTAATGTTTCTCCCTTCTGGAGTATCTTATTCCACAACAAAGACCACTACCTAGCAACACAGAGAAATAAATATGTGAGACTCAGACTCACTTGAACCTAGAGAGCACAGTTCATGCTCTTAACCTGCCTTGAACAAATAGCACCAAATACACTATACCCATAAGAAAGAAATAAGAAACCTCTGGATTAGTGTGTTGCCACTGGAACTCTGGAGTTTGTAATATCTGGAGTAATCAAAAGTATGGTATGCAAGTCTGATGCACATTTCATTCCTAGAAGCTTTAAGATATAACATAAACTGCACTTTAGGAAAGCACATGTATCAAGGTGCTGTAAAAACAAAACAGCCAAAAAAATTCAATAAAAAATAAAATGCAGACTCACACATCAGAATAACTCTTTACCCATAATAGCCTTTAACAAATCAAATAGGTTTCTGCTATGGACTGAATGTTTGTGTCCCCCCCAAGATTCATGTACTTTTGACCCTTAAACAACAAAATTCATGTGCCATTGACCCTTGAATTGTGTGGGTTCACTTTTACGTGGATTTTGATAGTAAATAAATACTATAGTAATAAACAATTTGCAGTTGGTTGATTTCATGATTGCAGAATAACAGATACGGAGGGCTGACTATAAGTTATATGCAGATTTTCAACTGTGCCAGAGGGTCAGTACCCCTAATCCCTGCATTGTTGAAGGGTCAAGCTTTATTGAAATCCTAACCCCCAATGTGATGGCATTAGGAGGTGAGGTCTTCAGGAGGTGAGTAGATCATGAGGGTGGAACTCTCATGAATGAGATCAGTGCCCTTATAAAAGAGATCCTAGAGAGGTCACTTTTCCCTTTCAGAATGTAAGAACACAGCAAGAAGACAGTCTTATGAGGCAGGAACTGAGCTCTCACCAGACACTGATTTTGCCAGCACCTTGATCTTGGACTTCCCAGCCTCGAGAACTGTGAGAAATAAATGTCTGTTGTTTAAGCCACCCAGTCCATGATATTTTGTTATAGCAGCTTGAATGGACTATGACAGTTTCTTTTCCTAGAGCTTCAAACATGATAATATGAATCACAACTCTCCAGGGGAAGGCAAAGTATATAATAGTTATTAATTTAATAAATCCCAGAGCCATTTTTATTTTACAGTTCATCTCACTTGAGTTGAATTTTCTTCCCTGAAAACATAAATCTCTCTAGCAATTATATCTTAAATGCTGTCTTGCAGATTGGACCATAAGCTCCATGAAAGCAAGGATGGCATTAGCCTTGATCTCTGAGGCATCCCTAGTACTTATTACAATGCCTAATACACAGCAGGCACTTAATCCATATGTGTTGAATTCAAGTGAACTAAACTGAGCATTTTTCCTTGAAATATTTTTTTAAACCAGGTACACTGGTTTAAATCATTAGAAACCCCTAAGGCTTCAAGAATATTTGAATCTATAAAAGTTAGTAAGGTTTGGTTTAAAAATGGCAGCATGGGGGACAGAGTGTGGTACAGGGCAGGGGAGAATTCACTATTGTAATGATTTTCTGCCATTCCCTCCCTATGGTCTCTTTCTCTCCTTGAAGTTCTTTGAGTTTTTATATTTGTTTTTCTTAGTCACACGTAATAATTAAAAGAGAACAATCGAGTCAGAGATTCTCTGCCACAGTTAGAATTTCAGCACAGACATGCTTTATATATGGATCCCGATGAAGAGGGAAACGATTCAAACCCACAGTCACTCTTAATATCCATCTAAGTCTTCACCTAGCTGTACATCCATAGATTGACTATGTGTCGATGCTGATGTATCTACCTAGTAACCTTGCTTGGCTGGGAACTATTATATTTTCTGACATTTTATCACTGCACAAAAGTCACAAAGTATCTTCCTAACTTTCTCCTCCCCCTAACAAGGATAAGATTTAGGACTAGGAGAATCAGGGAAGGGGGCCAGGCACCCCACAAGAATATCTGCCATGAGGAACTGTGAATTAATTAAAGATCTGGGCAGGATGAGGGGCACTGCTGACATAGAAAGCCAAGAGCCTAAAGCTAGTCTAAGAGGCATGCTAAGTTCCAAGGTTAGTACTAACAAGGCAGGATGAAGTACTCTCCACATAGCAATGAATTTGAAAACACCTGTTCTAAGCTGGGACACAGAGAACAGAATTAAGAGGATGGCATCCCAAATCCATTTTGACTCACACTGATATTCTATTGGTCTTTCCACTGACATGCTACCTTTCCTTCTCTGGGTTTTGGCCTCCCAATGTCATATTGATACAACCTGTATATTCCATGCGACCCTTTCCTCTCCTCCTCTCCCCTCCTCTGCCTTTCTCTCCCTCTGCTTTCTTCCCCTGCTCATTCACGCATTCACTCTCTCCCTCCCCCAGCTCATGTCTATGTCTCTTGTGTGACTATGTCTGTGTGTGCCTGTTGTGGGAGAGGCCTTTGTTCTCAATTTTCCCAGTATGCTCTCCCTCATGCAGCAATCATTGTCAGAAATACCATGCCAATATCATCCTCAGGCTGACAGAGGTACATGCCAGCACTTTCTTTAACAGGCATTCAAGTGGATAGAATAGCCATGAATAAAAATATATAATCAGAAGAATTCTTAGAAAACAACCTCTACTAATTAGAAAAAGAAAGGTATGAACCTACAAGAGAGGTACTGTTATTAGTTGGTCCATTAACTATGAAAAATTCCATCAGCATCATAGCTGAATATTATGAAAAGGAAGAAGGGAAATGGTAGAGTTGCACGAAGGAGAGAACCATTCTCCCTTTATTCTCTATCATTAGTCATTGTTACTTACTCTCCGAATTACACAGTGCTTCTAGCCATCTACCTGCCATGGAAATCTTCAACTATCCAAAGAGTTCTGACCATTGAAACTCATGTAGTTCATGTGGTTGTTGATGGAGGTGAATATTAAAAGGGTTTTACCTGTAACCTACAGCTAGGCCCCTGGATCCCAGTGGCTATGTCACATAACATCTGAAAGTGTGAATCTGGAGCTCAGAAGGGAGCTGAAGAAAGAAAATGCAGTGCCTTGGCTTACATGTGGTCTCTAAAACAAGAAAAGTGGGTGAGATGACCTGGTAAGACAATATAATAAAGAAAGAGGATCCTGAATTGAGATCTGAGGCAGTCCAACATTTAGAAGTTGGGAGGATTCAAAGGTGCCCGCAAAGGAAAATGAGAAACAGTCAGAAAGACGGGAATAATATCATGAGAACTGGGGTCATAGAAGCCAAGTGAAAACAATGCTGCAAGAGGAAAGGCAAAAGCAAATGTGCTGAAAGCTGCTTAGATGTAAAATAAGATGAGAGTGGCAAAGTGTTTCTTGAATTTGGCAACATGTTGGTCACTGGTGAATTTAACAAGAAACATCAATGGAACTGTGGTGGGTATATGCCAAGTTGGAGAGGGATAAATAATGGAAGGAAGGGAGAAAATTATTCATAATTCAATTTTAAAATACTAAACAAAGAACACTGATGGTCATGAATGGGGAGTGATGGGGGGACAGCATGGGCTTTTTGTGAAAGACAAGAAAGAAGTAAGACTGTAGCTTGAGGGCATGGCGTCATAGTCTCAAGGGTTTGTGTTGGCTTGCCATGTGTGTTAGAGTTTATTTAAATGCTGATGGCGAGGGTATAGTAAAAAGAGAATAAGTGAAGATTTGGGAGATTCTATGTGTGCACGTATGAGTGTGTGTGTGTGTGTGTGTGTGTGTGTGTGTGTGTGTTGTTCCATAACTGATGGAATAGTGTCTCTGAAAGAGGGGGAGGTTAAGATTCAGAAAATTTGAAGAGCTTCACCTTTGGAAGGAGGAGGGATGCTTTCTCCATAGTAACTAGAGAGGAGAGAAATAAAATTATAAGTAAAGGCAGATTTGTAGATTAGATAATGGGGAGCAGACAAGGAGAACTGTGCCATTTGCTAGCTGGTGTTTTCCCTGTGGAGAAAGCTGTTGTTATGTCACTGTATTTTCCCATAAAAGCACATGCCAATGCCTCCAATATAGGTAACAATGCCATATGAATAAGCAAAATAAATGCATTGTAAATTGTAGGTGGCTGATATGTGAGTAATTTCAGAATTTCGGTTTGAGTATGTTATCAAAAGATATAGCACTAAAAAAGGAAATACAATAAACGTTAAGCAATATTTAGCAGCTACCTTGCAATACAGTGTTCTGAGCTTTTCAGAATATTTATCTTTGAGCCCAGTCTATCCCAGAACAGTTTCCCAGCACTATGTCAGCGTCTCTTTTGGAGGTGCTATTTGGATAGCATCTTTGGTCAAGTGCTATTCTAGTATTGTCAAGTGCTATTCTAGTAAGTGACAGTTAACCACACTGCCTTTTGGTTTAAGCAAATAACAACACACAGTGTGTGGGTGTATGCATTTTTTTAATCATTTGCTGATATGTCACCAAACATTTAAATGCCATCAGCATTTAAATAAATTCTAATACACATGGCAAGCCAACACAAACCCTTGAGACTATGATGCCATGCCCTCAAGCTAGAGTCTTACTTCTTTCTTGTCTTTCACAAAAAGCCCATGCTGTCCCCCCCACCTCACTCCCCATTCATGACCATCAGTGTTCTTTATTATTTTAAATTTGAATTATGAATAATTTTCTCCCTTCCTTCCATTATTTATCCCTCTCCAACTTGGCCTATACCTACCACAGTTCCACTGATGTGTTTCTTGCTAAATTCACCAGTGACCAAAATTTCAGTACTTGGAAAATGTAATTATAATGTAATAATTTCTGCTTATAGAGCATATTCATGGATGGACAAAATACCTATGTTTTTCAGATTTGCTCAATTTTTTTTTTAAACTTGTGATTACCATCAATTTACTCAAAAAGAACAAAGTCATGTTACTGCTTATAATGCTTATAAGGAAGCAGTTAGTCATGTTAATGTTTTTTACATTTTTATGTTTGATGATATCATCTCTTTGTATTTATCAGAGGACCAAGGTACTTTTCAAAATATCCAATACTTTTATAAATAATATTTCATAATGCAAAAATTGTAGTATCACTGAAGATTCAACTTGGAGTGTTGCTTAATGTCTAGAATTCTATTTAAAGTTGAACATTAAGGAACAGAAGAACTACCAGGTCTCAGGTTTACAGGTAATTCTGACAAAGGTGGTAAGAGTGATGATGCTGGAGGTGTACTGCTAGTGATGCTTAGATGTATGATACAAACTCAGGGTAAACACTTTTCCCAAAACACTCTCATAAAAATGTCCAGTGGACTGAAGGACACTCTTCTTTCACATCTTATCCACAATCTCCATGCAAAAGAGACAGAGGAGGGAGCTGAAGGCCCTCCCTGTGCTCTGTAGATTTATAGATAATAAAAATATTTCCATGCTGGTGAAAAAGTACTATTGCTGGACCAACCAATAAAGAAGAATATTTTTTTCTAGGTCACAAAAATATCTCTTAAAAGAAAGATGCTTTGGCCTTTGATTTAATACATCGTTCTCTAGGAAGGCTGCCCTATATACCACCAAGGCTATCCTACAGCTGGTCTTTCTTTACTCCACAAATAAGGGGAATAAGTGACTGGCCAGAAAGTCAGCTGATAGGAGAAATAATTCCAGGAAGGAAAAATAACAGGTCAAAAGTTAGAGTCAGTTCTGAGGCAAAGAGTGTCACTGTCTATACCTACAGAGAAGGAGATTCAGAGTCTAGACACTGTTATGTTAGATAATGAAAATGAGAATAATAAATTATCTGCACAAATGCAATTAAAACATTTACATAACATTCATACTGGAACCATTAGAATTTTAGTGTCCACTGATAAAAGAATGGGTAAATAGCTTGTGGAATATTCACTCAATGGAATATTATAAACTGATGAGAAATAAACATAATGCTGAGTAAAGAGAAAGTTCCAGAAAACTACATATATTTAATATTATTTTATGAAGCTTAAAAGCAAGTAAAACAAAGTAATTTATTATTTCAGTATATATATATTCTAAATATATGTTCAGTATATAGTCAATATATATTTATACATATTCAAATATATATTATAAATATATATATAAACAGATATTTTATCAAAAAGCACATCAACAATATATACAAAATTTATTGTATTTTTACAGTAGGTAAAATAGGTAAGCTTAGTGGTTACCTTTAAGGAGAGAAAAGGGGGTGAAGCAGGAAAGGAGCATATGGGTAGATGCAAATTTGGGCAATATCTCAGTCCTTAGTTTGGCTATTCATTACGAATTTTGCTTTGTAATTTATATTTTTGTGTGTGTATGTAATAAATATGAGTATAAACATAAATATGTATATATCCATGAATTATTAAACACAAAGTAAAGCAAAATAATAGTAAAATCTCAGTTAATAGATGTTATTTCCCCCAAATATGAAAACACAGTATGTTTACAACACTACAGTTACAATTCTCCATAATTGAAGATTTATTTTATAGGAAGCAATCAATAAGCACATTGCATTTGGAAGGTAGCATTTATGCCCTAATTTGCATTTTATTTCATTCAGTTGACATCTTTTCCTAAATGTCTGTAGTATCCAGTATGCAACACTTAGTACTATGTACCAATATCAAAGAAATACACATTTCATTGGTTTTTCTGAATAATGATCAGGCAGTCTTGATGTTGACATAGAAGAGTCCTATCTGTTATATTATAAACTATTTATGCAGCAATACTGCATACTCCAGATTAAGTCATCTGAGTCATTTTGAGACTGTTGATTATCTTTACTGTTTTTTGAAACCCATAGCATTTTGGTTCCTCACAAGGAAAGAGTTATACTAGTGTAGAATACATCCCAATAATCTAAATTAAGACTTAAGATAAACTGGGATCCTGCTGCTACGTTGTGTCTCAGAAATTCCAGCAAGTCTGATTATACCAAAGGGTGTCAACCAAAGTTGCATTTTTCAATGTTTCTTCACCTCCACCATGAAAAAGACTCTATCTCTCAACTTTTATGAATTGTTGCCTAAATTCTGCTGGGAGAGTCATGATAATTACCACTGCTTCTACAGAGTTACAAATCTACTACATCGACTTTAGCCAAAAGATACACGTCTCAAAAAATGACTTCTCTTCTATGTAAAGTCCCGACCTAATTATCTAGGAAGACTAGGATCCTCTAGGTGCGGTGTTAGGCACTAGAGAAACTGCCTCAGCTCTTTCAGGCTTCTGGTGAAGTAGATATTAAAAACTGGGTGGGGGGGGCTTCCCTGGGGGGGCTTCCCTGGGGGGGCTTCCCTGGTGGCGCAGTGGTTGAGAGTCTGCCTGCCGATGCAGGGGACACGGGTTCGTGCCCCGGTCCGGGAGGATCCCGCGTGCCGCGGAGCGGCTGGGCCCGTGGGCCGTGGCCACTGGGCCTGCGCATCCGGAGCCTGTGCTCCGCAACGGGAGAGGCCACAACGGTGAGAGGCCCGCGTACCGCAAAAAAAAAAAAAAAAAAAAAAACTGGGTGGGGGGGTGGGAGGTCTCACCTCTTTGAGAATATTTTATACCTATCTTTTCAGTGAAATGTACATACCCACATGCACCAAATCAGTTTTCACTTTCAGGGGCTTATGTACTCCTGAAGTCCATTCATAGACTAGGATTTGTGGGCTGGTATTGTTGTGGATTGTATGCCCGATGCTTGCATTTTCTTTGGGTCAACATGAGTAATAAGACTGAGATTTAGATTGTTTATCATCACTTGTGTGAATTATTACCACAATCTCCTATCTGGTCTCTCTGCTGGCAGTTTGATCAACTCTGTCCTCCACACTGCTACAGTAATGACCTCTTGAAAGTGAAGATTTAATCATTTAACATATGCATACACCCACCACTCCCCACTAAAAAAAAAAAAAATTTAAACTCTTTATCACTATTAGGGAAAAAAACACAAAATTCCTTTGCAAAGCATCCAAGATCCTTGATCTAGCTCTCTACCTTTTGAGATTCATCTTTTACTATGCCCATCAGACTCTACGTCCTATACACTTTGCCATGCAATCTCATACTGAGCCTTTGCACAATGTTCCCTCTGCCTGGAATATCAACCCATGGCTTTATTCTCATGTACAGAATTATTATTCATCTATTTTTTCTAAGACCCAGAGTGGGTTTCTCCTCTTTCAGGAAGCCTTCTCTAGCCCTCCCACTGTGTGTCAGATGCTCTTCCATTTTGCTCCTATAATAACCTGTGCAATCTCCTATTATAGCATTTAACAAACGGCCCTAGAGCAGGCAGTCTCCTTCTCCAGGTTGTGAGGTTCTTAATAGTATGGACAGGGTTTTTGTTACTATATCCACAATGATTGCAAAGGAATGCTAGACACGGTAGAAAAAACAATGTTTGTGTGGAATGAATAAGTGAAAAAAGTAGCTGTCAGGAACAATGTAGTTTAGAGGAAGAAAAACTGAACGGGATGTCTGTAGACTTTCTGGTCTGGGATCTACTACTAATTCACTGCCAACTCTTGAGAAAGTAATTTTCTTTCTGAGTTTTCTTTTTCTTTATGGAAAAACGAGATGGGTGGACTAGATGCTCTCAAAGGTCCCTTTCAACTCTAAATTTAAATTTTTATAAAGCTTTCTGTTTAGTTTATCCATCTATCCAAAACGTACATTATTGGTATGTTTTATGATTTGAGGAGAGGAGGAAGACAAAAAAGTTTGAATCGCATGCACTCAACCAGGAGACACCCAGTAATGTCCTCTGATAACACTGGTGATTAACCCTCTTTTCAGGTACTTTTTTCTGATGTAAAGCAAAAATAAAAATAAGTTTTCATGGTACTATTCTCTGTTGTTTTTTTTTTTGCGGTATGTGGGCCTCGCGCTGTTGTGGCCTCTCCCGTTGCGGAGCACAGGCTCTGGACGCGCAGGCTCAACGGCCATGGCTCACGGGCCCAGCCGCTCCGCGGCATGTGGGATCTTCCCGGACCGGGGCACGAACCCGTGTCCCCTGCATCAGCAGGCGGGCTCTCAACCACTGCGCCACCAGGGAAGCCCTCTCTGTTATTTTTAAGTTAGAAGGAAGCAGATGACAGAAATGTAGCTAACCAGTTTACATTCCTTAATTCTTTTTTAAACAATTATTTACATCCCTAAAATGGTATTTCAAACAGAAAATAAAATAGAAAAGGCATATTCCCAGCATAAAGCTTAGAAATGAGGAAAAGGGGGCTTCCCTGGTGGCGCAGTGGTTGAGAGTCCGCCTGCCGATGCAGGGGACGCGGGTTCGTGCCCCGGTCCGGGAAGATCCCACATGCCGTGGAGCGGCTGGGCCCGTGAGCCATGGCCGCTGAGCCTGAGCGTCCGGAGCCTGTGCTCCGCAGCGGCAGAGGCCACAACGGTGAGAGGCCCGTGTACCGCAAAAAAAAAAAAAAAAAAAGAAATGAGGACAAGGACCTTGTCTGTTTTGCTACCAGTTTCCCTGGTGCCAGACACATATTGGTTGCTCAGTAAATATTTCTTGAATGACAAGTATCTCACCACATTTCTATTTAAATGCATCAAGGAGACCACTGTTCAGGTAAGATTAGAAATGCAGAAGAATTTTATTAATTTGATATCTAATATTGCAAAATGTGTGTCTGAATATGGGCTGGATAGAGTGTTTATAAAGAAAGGATTTGCTAAGCTTATCTGGCTGTTCTTGTTAAGTTTCAGAATATGGGTTTAAAAACAATCAAGGGGAAAAAACTCCAAGTGTTATTTTTAAAAGTACCTATTTACTTATAAATGATCACTATATAACTTTGATTTTAACCTGTTCACTGGAGCAATCGCCCTAAAGAATTGCCTTAGAGCACTCTGTAAGACCTATGACTGTGACAGATGCTAGTATATTTTTCTTTCAGCAAGGTATTTAGCTGAAACTCGTGGTTTATTGATATATAAAGGA
Source organism: Hyperoodon ampullatus (assembly GCF_949752795.1). Lineage (NCBI taxonomy): Eukaryota > Metazoa > Chordata > Mammalia > Artiodactyla > Ziphiidae > Hyperoodon > Hyperoodon ampullatus. Next base: position 83,765,680 of record NC_136918.1, on the reverse strand, counting down.
AAAAATTAAGTATAAGTATTTTCTTTTTAAGTGCATTTTCCCTAAAAATATATGTTCAAAATAGATATATGTTCAAATTACCAACAGAAATAGTTATGTACAGAGTGCTAAATGTTTAGATACTTGATAGAATATAAGGATGAATGAGTCGTAAGGATGAAAGAGGCTCCAAATATCACATATTCTAGGAAAATAAATGAGAAATATACTTGAAGGATAAAATATACCATATGCACCATATGTATGGCATGGCAAATACTACGCATTTTTTTTTTTTGGTATAGAGGGCTGGGTGAGGGGACTATAGGATCTCTTTCTTGGCATGGCATTCAGAGAAGTTATCATAAAAGAGGCAGGATGTGAGCTTGTCCTTGAAAGATGGATATAGTTTGAAAAAGTGAAAGGTGAGGGGAAGGTATCTCTGGCAGAGAGAACTACATGGCAAAAGCCTAGAATTCAGCTAACAAAGAGCATGTGCGAGGGACCAGCTTCACTGACAAGTAAAATCAGAGAGTAGGAGCTTCTGCAGCAAAGACCAGAGGCAGATTCTAGAACACACTGAAAACCACAGTAAGCTTATTGACTTTCCTTCAGTGATTGGTGAGCATCCTGTGAGAATGGACCACAGATGGAGAAACTGCCTCACAGTGCTGTCATATAACCTACTCATGTATCAGGACAGGACTACAGTGGTAGGAGTGTGAGTGGAGGAAGGAGAAAAGGAAGAACATTTAAGGAGTATCAAGGTAGCATAGAGATCTCTTTGGAAAACAGATGCTCGAAAGAAAGAGTAGTGAGAAATGAATCCATGACTGAGAAAATATGCTGTCACAGAGAGAAAAGACAAGTCGGGAGGGAGAGTGGATTCACTAGGAAGATGATAAAGCTGTTTTGCTCATTTTTAAATGTTCATTTTCAAAGTACAAAGTGCTGAATTTCAGGTAACAGAGGGTCAAGTCAAAAAAAAAAGAAAAAAAAAGCCTGTTGGAGGTTGTGAGTTTGGGTCTAGGTCAGGAGGGGGAGGTCAGAGCTGGATATATCAGTTCTTCAGAGATTTCTGACAGTGTGCTTGTTATCACAGCCTCAGGACCAATTAATTACACAGTGTAATATACGTATCTGTCTTGCTAGAAAAACAGCTCCAACTGGGGACCTATCTCCTCTTACATCTACTACCATATTTCTTCCCTTGCTCACCAGAAGTTTACATAAATTAGTTGGAAACGTTGTATGCCCAAATCAATGCATCGTAATTCAGCAGTGTGAATTAAGGTATAAGTGCACTTTTGAAAGTTAAAATTGTGAATGGCTTTTAGAAAACCAATTAGCAATTGACAGATGACTTTGATGTAAATAACTGAGACTCTGAATGCCCAGCTGCTCTTAATGACAGCCCAGTTACACCCAATGAGCCCAGGAAGAAAGTGCCCGAGATGCCCTTTCCAAAGCAGCTGAGCGTCACAGGCAAAGAGCTGGTTTCTGCCCCTGTTATTGTCCCTTCCGAGTCCTTGTGGAAAGAATGTGGCTCTTCTCCTCGGTGGAAGGGACCGACTTGGTTGCTTGGGGTCCCTCAGCTTTTTTTTTCAGGGAAAATAGCTAGGCTTGATTTATTTGGGGGAGGGCAGGGAGGAGTTGAGACCTGCTAAGGGTATGGGGGGAGAGGAACCCAAACTGGGCAATGAACTATCCACCCTGGGCCTCAGTTTCCCCCACCGGTCCCTGAGAGTTAGCTCTGCTGGTCTCCAAGCTGACATCTAAGGTTGGCATTATGCATCCCATCTTCACCCACCTACCACCGAGAGCAGTTGGTGGTTTTGCCATCCTTACCATCCCTGTCTCTTGTTCACCCTCTGACAACCAAGAGCCAGGATGATGGAAATTTTCATCTGGGGCTTGTCACTCCCCTGAAGTGTCCATGCAGGTGGGACCCTCAACTGTTCCTCAGAAGTCTGAGAGGGTCCTGTGGTCATGTCCTCTCCTAGCATCAGGGAAACGGGGGCACACTCAGAGAAAACTGGAGTGGGACGGGGTTAGGATAAAGGGTCTGGGGGTGGGGAGCTGAAGAATGAGGACTAGGGTCAGAGGTTGGCCACAGGCCTCGGGGTGGCTGCCACACCCTCCAGGGCCACCGCCAGGGTGCTGAGCTGCAGCTGCACAGTCAGCCCAGGCTGCATATCCAGGGCCTTCCCACCCCCTGTCAGTGTGCTCAGTATCCCGCCTGGGCCCTGGAAAATTATTTCCTTTCTTCACATTGAGTCTCGGGAGGCCAGGAGGGAACATCAAATGTTTATTTCCATCCTTAGATTTAGAAAGTACTAAATCAGTTTAATGCTGATTTCCTCCTAAAAAGCAGACAGGTAAATTAGAGAGACAAATGAAACATAGTGATGAGTCATTCACTTATCCTGTCCAGAGGTTTTTATCATAGGCCTGCGATGTGCCTATTACGAACTTAAACTTTTGTTGACTCCATTTAGCTGGCAGGCTGGAAAATGCCAGTGATAAGTAGTATTCCTTGAGGAGCTCGGCATACCTTCTTCTCTCTTCCTTGATAATTCCAGAAATAACATGGAAGGTGTAATAATATCGACAATAATGAGTGTGCCTTGGGAAATCGCTAAACTTTAGAATTCACAAGAAAGCACATCTTCCTATCTTAAAATAGATGCTTGTAGCCCCCCTGGGTTGCTCTGCCCAAGCTCAGATAATCTCAGAATGTAACCACTTCTCTGACCAGCTGAGGGTGCAATTGCTCTGCTTTTGCAACTATACACCACCTAATAATGCCTTTGGAAAAGAGCCACCAAGCCATCTGCAGAGAGGGGGCACACGGATAAAGAGGGGGCCAGGAGACAGGGGAGAGTGGGCCTGGCAGATCTAAAACCTGTAACACAGAGCAGCCCCCAAACAACTTTGAGAAGCACGAAAAAAAATGACATTTCACACATAAAACTCAAAAGCTTTTTGTGTCATGAAGTATATTAGGTTTACAGAACAAACTGGGTAACTTTTCAGTTTTGTCAGTGTATATGGGTAGGGTTAATAAACATTTATTTTCTGTTTTTTTTTTTTTTTTTTTTTTTTTTTTTTGTGCGTTACGCTGTTGTGGCCTCTCCTGTTGCGGAGCACAGGCTCCAGACGCGCAGGCTCAGTGGCCATGTCTCACGGGCCCAGCCGCTCTGCAGCATGTGGGATCTTCCCGGACCGGGGCAAGAACCCGTGTCCCCTGCATCGGCAGGCAGACTCTCAACCACTGCGCCACCAGGGAAGCCCCTTTCTGTCATTTTTAATACCTATCTAATTTCCACAAATGTACATCAATTTTAAAAACAGACCTAGAAAGCTGACTTTGAGTTTCTCAGCCTCATAATACACTGATGGGAGCTGTATTGGTTTTGTAATTAATTTCTCACCTTAGTTTAGGTACAGAATAATGTGAAAGAAAAATTATGTTTTCTGGGAGTACATATTTTCTCTCACTTTGAATGCATATCCTGACCCTTCATAATTCATTAATATAAAGCTAAAACAGCAACTCTCTAGATCTCACCTAATAACTTAATAATATAAGATATCTAAAGTATTTATTTGCTGGACTCCTTCCCCATAGGAGAGTCGAAGGTTATCTGCAGGATGTCAATACTTACCTTGTGCATACTTAATTTCTTCCATTCTCAGACAGTCTAGTCTACAATCTGGAGCAATTTAGGCTGGATAAAAATCACCTCTGCTACTGAAAACTACATATTTCTGCAGAGTGCTTACAGCTCTTGATCTCTCAATACTTTTTGGAAGCCCATGATATACCTGTTGAATCATGAAGTATACATATACATAACTGAGCCATAGGCTTTCTTCCAGGAAGCTTACCTATTTAATCCACTTTAATCCTCCAGATAAGTCCTTTCAATAAGGTGGTCATGGATTCTAGGCCCTCTCTTTATTTAGGAAAGCAACACTGCCCAAGAAATTCCTTTAAGACTCAAGGTTCGGGAGAGGTAAAGGTCCATAAAGAGACCAATTCATCAAAATCATAGATGTGAGACCAGAAGGGAGATTATAGACAATTCAACTTATACTCTATTGCCAGACTAATCTTGTTCAAGTATAGATTGATTCCTTTCATTTCCCTTCCCATTATACATAGCATAAACCCATTCTCCTTGACCTAAAGGTGACAGTCCTCCTTGAAATGGCACCAGCCAGCTCTTCCAGCCTTCTTCACATCCCTCCATCTTAACATCCCTCCATCCCTGGTAAGTCCCTCTCTCCAGAATTCAAATGGAGTGAAGAGTGGCCAGGTTTAGTAAAAGCAGTTCATCTCCCCAACTCCACACATCATCTGTATCTTTGCTGACCCAACTAAACACAGCTTTTGCAGTAAAGTTTCCCCTAACATCCTCTGGAGACTTCGTACTCCTTCTCAAAATGTATCACATCTAGCCTCCTTTATGACACTTAATTCTTTCTGCTCAAAATGTAGGTCTTTATGGACATATATTTTCTACCAGGCATAAGCCGACTGAAAGTAGACTCCATATGTGATGCATCTGTCTATCCTCTAAAACGTTTATTACAATGCCCAGCACTCATAGGCCCTCAATAAATGTTTACTGAATGAATTAACAAATGAATCAATTCAGTTTCTTCTAAACCAAAGTTACTTCCTTGAGAGATATCTGATAAATCTAATGGTGTTCAAGTTAATTCTTTTCTGTACAAAATTAACTACAAGTCAACCATCTAAAAGCAGAGGAGTCAGCACTTATTGAAGAGAAGTTGCTTAATTCAATGGGTAATTGCTTGTATGTCTCTTTTGAAAGGAAAGGGTTCAAAATATGAGAAAAATACTGAGAAATCCCTTCATTAGAAACCCTCAGCTTTCTCGAAAAAAATTATGGAGAACTTTATGAAATATGGCTTGGTGCCCAGAAATCCTAACAGTACTTCAGGCCTCAGTGATGGGAGCAGCAATAAGGGCCTCCTGGAAATTGTCTTTCTCCAGGCCTTTTGCTTGATTTTAATAGTAAGACATGGAGACAGAACTCCAAGGAAGCAAAATAAAGCCTCTATAGCATTTAAGTCACGTATATGTGTGTGTGTGTATATATATATATATATATATATATATATATATCACTAATACTAATTACATACAATATATATTTATGTTAAATATTTATAATGAAGATAAGAGGTTCAGCTATGCAGTAGGACTTGAGATTCAAAACACTCAAACTTCAAAAAAGCAAATTTTAAGTTGGCAATAGAATTGAGTTTTGAATTTTTTTTCAAGTCTTCCTTTAGTACTTTAAGAGAAATTGCATAATTATTTGCATTCATCATCTACCCTCTTATTACCCAAATATATAGTTTTATGAGTTTCTCTAAAAACTTCAAAATAGATGCATATGTGAGCATCCAAAAGCAAATAATCCATCCTGTTTGTTCAACAGTTATTTTGGACACTGTGATGGATAGAACAGATATGGAAGATAAGGCCTCAGCCCTCCTCATTTAGATGGAAAAACAATTTTACTAAGGAAACAAATTAGTACACATTTATGCCAATAGATAATAAAAAAATAAATAACTGCATGGGTCAATGTGTATTCAGGAAAGGAAGAGTTAGTGATGACTTCAAAGTTTTTAAGAAAATTGATTGGGATTTTACCTTAGTCATGGTGGATCTGAGTAGGTGAAGATTGATTTAGGTAGGTAAAAACAGATTTATAAAGTGTGGGCAACTAAACAAGGACAGGGTTGAAAATGGCATATTCATTGGAGAGTAAGGAAATTGAACTGATATAGAGCAAGCATTTATCGAGTATTTACAATGTGGCAGGCCTTGTACTAAAGCATCCAAGGGCTTGTTGTACTATGGTTAGTGGTACCTAAAGTGTGGTGTCCCCAGGCCAGCAGCATCAGCAGGACCTGGAAGCTTGTTACAAATGCAAATTCTTGGGTCGCACTCCAGAACTACTTAATCAGAAGTAGGACTGGGGCCTAGGAATCTACATTTTAACAAGCCTTCCAGGTAATTCTGATGCTCCCTAAAGTTTCAGAACTGTTCTATTGGAGAAAAGGAAGGAACAACCCTGACCAGGTATGTGAGACCTAGAATTCCAAGCAGAACTGCATTAGATGGATTAGAAACAGGAAGTCACAGACAGATTTTTACAAGACCAGTGGCATCCAGAAAGTGGTGTTTGTTTTGTTCAGGTCACTCAAGAAATATTAGCCAAGGCTAAAAGTCTGAAAAGAATTATTATTGGAATGTCTGAAATCTCTATAAAAGTTCCCTTTAAGCCATACAGTTTCTGGAAAACAGGAGACAAGTTCAATGAAACAATTCCATCTGTTAAGAAAAATAAGTCACTCCTCTTAAAGAAGTTTCAATTAGATACCTATCTAATTTCTCCTCTTTGACTCTGTGTTCTCTCTGCCTTCTCTAGAGCTGAATTTAGCAGAGTCAAGAACGCCACACTTTACCTGGAACTACTGGGTAGAACTTCTTGTCTATCATTATTTTTTTATAAACTTATTTACTTATTTATTTTTGGCTGTGTGGGGTCTTCGTTGCTGTGCGTGGGCTCTCTCTAGTTGTGGTGAGTGGGGGCTACTCTTCGTTGCGGCGTGTGGGCTACTCATTGCGATGGCTTCTTTTGTTGTGGAGCACAGACTTAGTTGCTCTGTGGCATGTGGGATCTTCCTGGACCAGGGCTTGAACCCACGTCCCCTGCATTGGCAGGAGGATTCTTAACCACTGCACCACCAAGGAAGTCCCATCGTCTATCATCTTTTTAAAGGGTCCTTGGTTTTTTTACATTAACTTCAGCTATTAAGATGAGAAGAAAGAACTGATATACTGCCTGGATTTTTTGTTTTCTTTTTAAAATTCAATATTGAAATAAACCCAAATCTCAGAGCTATTTATTGCAAATATAACTCTTCTCCTTAATACGCACACATACGTATGTATATATGTTTATAGGTATGGGTGTATCCATTTTAAATGTGTATTTTCCATTTAAAAAGGCTCTGAGGAAGGATGAAGCTGTGCACTTGGCTCAGGTGCCAAGAGTCCTGGGGTTGGGAAGGGTACCCTTCTAGAGGTATGAAGGATGAGCTGGTGGTTGGTTACTTCAGGTAGGAAGGCAAAGCAAGTTTGAGATAGCACTAGGCAAAGCCTGAAATGCAATGATAAGTAAGATTTTAGATAGTTAAGAATTCTTTTTGAAAGTTAAGTATTTTAAAAAGAATTTTAAAAAGCTAAAAGCTGAACGTTATAAGAATCAGGTTAAACCAAAGGCATCAACGGAACAATTGGTAGTTCCAGGTACACTGTCATCTGTAATACTTGATGAACCTTCTTCATTACTCCAGAGCTACTTGGAGAAGTCTCTGCCCCATGGAAGGGTTTTCTGGAAGATAAAGGAGATTGACCAGGTAGGTCATGGAGATCTATGGGGTGGGATTGTCTATTCTCTAGAAGCCTGCATCACCTGGCCCTTTGGTCTAAATTATAAGTTACAGTTGATCCTCATTATTTGGGGATTCCATTATTTGCAAATTGGCCTACTCACTAAACTTTATTTGTAATCCCCAAATCAATACTTGCTGTACTTTCTTAGTCAGTTGTGGACATGCACAGAGTGGCGAAAAATTTGAGATGGCCAACACACGTACACTTTCACAGCTGAGCTGCCTTCTTGATTCAGCTCTCAAACTATAAAGAAATGTTCTTTTTGTGGTGTATTTAGTGCCACATTTTTCATATTTTTGTGTTTTTTATCGGTGATTTCACTGCTTAAAATGGCCCCCAAGTGTAGTGCTGAAGGGCTGTCTATTGTTCCTAAGTACAGGAAGGCTGTGATATGCCTTATGGGATGTGAGTTCGACAAGTTTCATTCATGCATGAGGTATGATGCTGTTGGTTTAAGTTCAGTGTTAATGAATCAACAACATACATTCAATATAGTGTCTTTAAACAGAAACACGCATAAAACAAGATTATATATTGATCAGTTGGTGAAAACGTTGTGATCAAAGGCTTGTGGGAATCTAATCCTGTATTTATCCTAGGAGCAATGGTTCAATATTCACTAATTCAGTGTTCACAGCAATTTTATAGAACATGACGAATGTGAATAATGAGAAACAACTGTATTTCACATAAAATTTTGAGTACTAACTCAAACATTAAATGTCCCAGTTTTATTTGCCCCCAATTCTATATACGTTTGATGTTATGGTTCACAATTGTGGGGGGAAGGGGGCTAGGGTAGAAAATATTGTGTAAAAAGTGACTTGCTGACTTCCATCTAAGTGTTTTGAGCATTAAGAATTAAAATTTTGCTATTATGACTGGAATGACATGGAGGCTCAAATTATGATTTATATGTGCCTTTATTTATAATTAACATCTTAAAACATCAACCAACATTAGTAATGAGGAGCTTCTAGGAGTTTTCTGACTAAGAAAGAAACAAAGTTTGATACATCACTGCTTAGAAAAAAATTAAACTCATTATCTTAAAAATTTACTACAGGGACCTTCAGTATCACAGTGGGGACCTTCAGTATCACAGTGAATATCAGAGAAGCACCTTTAAATGTTTTCTTGCATGCACCAAACAGCATCTCATAGGCTGTCTTTTATTCAAAAGAAGTACAGAAGGATGTAAGCATAGTCCCAACATGAGTGCAATAGCCAGAGACAAATTCAGCTTGGTTCTGTATCAAACATACAGAAAGGTCCCCTGAATTTTGTCCTGATTAGAATTTGAGCATATTAGAGCATGGCAAGCAGGAAGGAAAAGGGACTGGGCCCAAATCCCACCGCTGATGCATTACCTACAATTTGAAGGCTTCTTGAAGCCAACCAAAGTCAGTGGCTTGAAAAGCTTGAGGGTCATAAAGAAAAGTAAAATAAACAAACAAAACAAAACAAGACAAAACTATAACCTGTGTCTGTGATACAGTTCAATCTTCCTATCCATGACAGGTAAGAAATTATAAAAGGTAATTTTATCTTTCTTCCTGTCTTACTTTTTTGTCTCCACTCAAACACATTTCAAACAACTGACAGTATTAAAATCCAAGTAATTTCCCTCTGTTTCCATACTCTTTAGACTTTCTGAAGATCTTGAGAACCAGGAATTGGTGAGACAGGTCTCTGTATGTGCATATAGTGTGTGTGCATGCTTCTACGTCTCTATCTCTCTCTCTATTCTCCTACTCCTGCCTCCTCCCTTCTCTCTCTCCCTCTCTCTGTTTCTCCCTCTCTCTCTACCTGCCTCACACACACACACACACACATCTCACACCATCTTTGCAATCAGAACTCTGTAGACCCAAATCAGCATAATGGCATTAAGAATCTGGCTCAGTTACTACAGTGATTTAGAACATGTGTGTGGAATGGTGTTGCCTTTTCTGATTAACCAATGAAAAGAAACTTATAAAATGAATTAAGCCATAAAAACAGAGGGTTCCCTTACACCGGAAGAGTTAAAGGATGGTGGTGAGGGAGAGGCAGGGTTATTGGCACTCGGCCTCCTCTTGTTCCATTCAGCATCAAGGATGCTGAGACAAGAGGACATTAGGGCTCATTCCATCTATTGATGATCCAATGTCAGGGCGATTAGAAGAATGACATAGGTAAGTACACAGGGCTTTGGGTGCTTATTTAGCCTGCTAGGTCATTTTGTATTGGGCTGAAACTCTTAGGATGAAAATATGCTTTTGGAAATGATTAAAGAGTGTGATTTCCTACTGAAAAAGCTTCTTCTCACTGCATCGCTCGATTATGTTGTCTAGTCTACTCATTGAATGTGCCATTGAAAATTCCCAGGACAGAAAGTTAACCTGCCAGTGGTAAGTAGTAAGAAAAGAAGAGGGATGTCTAGCTTTATAAGAGGTGGTGACACACAGTGTGGATTCCAGTGTCTAAGGAGAAGCTGCTGTTCTCTGAGACACACAAAGGGACAGAATGCTGCAGCTCAGAGAGTAATTTGTCCCACAGGAGGTAGAAGTATCACCCTAGTTGGAAAAAATGATAGTAAGAAAGCCATTCCCCACAGTGGCTCAGGGGGAGTGGAGCTTTGAGGTGTCCCAGATAAAGGGAAGAGTCAGCTCATTAGGTGGAGTTGGGGAAGAGACAAAGATCTACTTGAACTGCTGCAGAAGCACTTGGGCCCCTGATGAGGAAGTCAGGCTGCCTCTTGGGGCCACCCTGGCTTATTAATAGGGATGTGTCACATCAGAGGACTTGGCCACCTACGTCTGTTTCAGAAGTTAGGCTAGTGTTTTTCAAGCAGTAGCAAAAAGATCAGGATTTGGAAAAAGGATGTAGTGAAAAGGGTCCCTGAGACAGATCTTTTTAAAATCTTGCAGGCTTTCAACAGTAACAAAACAAAAGAAGTGGCAAAAGTGGGTTTTCCTTATACTCTACAAACGAATTCTCCTTTTCCAGGATATCATCACTATGTAGAGGGGACTTCTTTGAAAATACATTATTGATATTCACAAAATTATAGGTGTTCTTACTTTACAGGGAAGGAGATATAATAGAAAAGAACTAAGAAGCCTATATTTGAGAATAATTTTTAAACTATATTTTACTTTCAAAGTGTTTCTAATTCCAAACCAGGAATCTCCTATGCCTTGTAGCTTAAATCTGATTCCTTTTATAGCTATAAATGCACACATTCACATAAGTGTTTCACATGTGCTAATTTATGCAGTAGTTAAAACAGACATAAATTTAGTCCCCAAGGAACTTGTAGTCTATAATCAATATGATGTATATAATAAAGAGACTTTCCCATAAAAAAGTAAATGTGAACAAGAATTTTATTTTCTATTCATAAGGTCTATTGTGACAGGGTATTTTGACCTATGAGTAAAACAAAAATGAAGTAATAAACACTGTCCCTTAATGATGGAGTTGATTTTATGAACTGTGCCTAATTGGTAGAGTGTTTTATAATACAAATCAATAAATAAAGTAAGAGTAAAGAATTTCCAGGTCTAGGGGAGCAGGTAAGAAAAGAAAGGTGTGAGAGACCTTCAAGATGGTGGAGGACTAATGTGGATATCACCTTCCTCCCCACAAATACATCAGAAATACATCTACATGTAGAACAACTCTTACAGAACACCTACTGAACACTGGCAGAAGACCTCAGACTTCCCAAAAGATATATATGTTTTTGTTCCTTTTTCTCCTTTTGTGAGTGTGTATGTGTGTGCTTCTTTGTGTGATTTCATGTGTATTGCTTTTACCATTTGTCCTAGGGTTCTGTCTGTTTTTAGTGCTTCTTATCATTGGTGGATTTGTTTTTTGGTTTGGTCGCTCTCTTCTTTCTTTCTTTAATATTTTTAATATTAAAAAAATTTTATTTTAATAACTTTATTGTATTTTATTTATTTTTTATTTTCTTGCTTTCTCTTTCTCTCTTTCTTTCCTTTCTTTCCTTCTTTCTTTCTTCCTTCCTCCTTCTCTCTCTCTCTCTCTCTTTTTTTTTTCTTTCTTTTTTTCTCCCTTTTCTTCTGAGCTGTGTGGCCAACAGGGTCTTGGTGCTCTGGCTGGGTGTCAGGCCTGTGCCGCTGAGGTGGGAGACATTGATCCGCTGAGTTCAGAACATTGATCCACCAGAGAACTCCCGGCTCCATGTAATATCAAATGGCAAAAGCTCTCCAAGAGATCTCCATCACAACGCTAAGACCCAGCTCCACACAACAACCAGTAAGTTACAGTGCTGGACACCATATGCCAAACAACTAGCAAGACAGGAACACAACCTCACCCATTATAAAAGAGGCTGCCTAAAATTAAAATAAGACCACAGGAAACCCAAAATACACCAACAGACAGGGTCCTGCCAACCAGAAAGACAGGATTCAGCCTCATCCACCAGAGCACAGGCACCAGTCCCCTCCACGAGGAAGCCTACACAAACCAACCTTAGCCACTGGGGACAGACAAAAAAAACAACGGGGACTATGAACCAGCCGGCTGAGAAAAGGAGACCCCAAACACAGTAAGCTAAGCAAAATTGGAAGAGAGGGAAATATGCAGCAGATGAAGGAGCAAAGTAAAAACCCACCAGACAAAACAAATGGAGAGAAAATAGGCAGTCTACATGAAAAACAATTCAGAATAATGACAGTAAAGATGATCCAAAATCTTGGAAATAGAATGGAGAAAATACAAGAAACGTCTAACAAGGATCTAGAAGAACTAAAGAGCAAACAAACAGTGATGAACAACAAAATAAAAGATATTAAAAATTCTCTAGAAGGAATCAATAGCAGAATAACTGAGGCAGAAGAATGGATAAGGGACCTGGAAGATAAAATAGTGGAAATTACCACAGAGCAGAATAAAGGAAAAAGAATGAAAAGAATTGAGGACAGTCTCAGAGACCTCTGGAACAACATTAAACGCACCAATATTCGAATAATACGGGTCCCAGAAGAACAGAAAAAAAAAGGGACTGAGAAAATATTTGAAGCGATTATAGTTGAAAACTTCCCTAATATGGGAAAGGAAATGGTCAATCAAGTCCAGGAAGCACAAAGGGTCACATACAGGATAAATACAAGGAGAAACATGCCAAGACACATATGAATCACTCAAAAATTAATACAAAGAAGAAATATTAAAAGCACCAAGGGTTAAACAACAAATAACATACAAGGGAATCCCCATAAGGTTAACAGTTGATCTTTCAGTAGAAACTCTCCAAGCCAGAAGGGAGTGGCAGGACATATTTAAAGAGATGAAGGGGAAAAACTTACAACCAAGATTACTCTACCCAGCAAGGATCTCATTCAGATTTGACAGTGAAATTAAAATCTTTACAGACAAGCAAAAGCTAAGAGAATTAAGCACCACCAAACCAGCTTTACAACAAATGCTAAAGGAAACACAAGAGAAGGAAAAGACCTACAATAACAAATCCAAAACAATTAATAAAATGGTAATAGGAACATACATATTGATAATGACCTTAAATGTAAATGGATTAAATGCTCCAACCAAAAGACACAGACTGGCTGAATAGATACAAAAACAAGATCCATATATATGCTGTCTACAAGAGACCCACTTCAGACCCAGGGACACATACAGATTGAAAGTGAGGGGATAGAAAAAGATATTCCATGCAAATGGAAATCAAAAGAAAGCTGGAGTAGCAATTCTCATATCAGAAAAAATAGACTTTAGAATAAAGATTATTACAAGAGACAAAGAAGGTCACTACGTAATGATCAAGGGATCAATCCAAGAAGAAGATATAACAGTTGTAAATAATTATGCACCCAACATAGGAGCACCTCAGTACATAAGGCAAATGCTAACAGCCATAAAAGGGGAAATCGACAGTAACACAATCATAGTAGGGGACTTTAACACCCCACTTTCACCAATGGACAGATCATCCAAAATGTAAATAAATATGGAAAAACAAGCTTTAAATGGCACATTAAACAAGAAGGACTTAACTGATATTTATAGGACATTCCATCCAAAAACAACAGAATACACTTTCTCTCAAGTGCTCATGGAACATTCTCCAGGATAGATCATATCTTGGGTCACAAATCAAGCCTTGTTAAATTTAAGAAAACTGAAATCATATCAAGTATCTTTTCTGACCACAACACTAGGAGACTAGGTATCAATTACAGGAAAAAATCTGTAAAAATACAAACACATACAGGTTAAACAATACACTATCAAATAACCAAGAGATCACTGAAGAAATCAAAGAGGAAATCAGAAAATACCTGGAAACAAATGACAATGAAAACAAGACAACCCAAAACCTACGGGATGCAGCAAAATCAGTTCTAAGAGGGAAGTTTATAGCAATACAATCCTACCTCAAGAAACAAGAAACATCTCAAATAAACAACGTAACCTTACATCTAAAGCAAACAGAGAAACAAGAAGAAAAAATCCCCTAAGTTAGCAGAAGGAAAGAAATCATAAAGATCAGATCAGAAATACATGAAAAAGAAATGAAGCAGACAACAGCAAAGATTAATAAAATTAAAAGCTGGTTCTTTGAGAAGATAAACAAAATTGAAAAACCATTAGCCAGACTCATCAGGAAAAAAAAGGGAGAAGACTAAAATCAACAGATTTAGAAATGAAAAAGGAGAAGTAACAACTGACATGGCAGAATTCCAAATGATCATGAGAGATTACTACAAGCAACTATATGCCAATAAAATGGAAAACCTGGAAGAAATGGACAAATGCTTAGAAAAACACAACATTCTGAGACTGAACCAGGAAGAAACAGAAAATATAAGCAGACCAATCACAAGCACTGAAATTGAGACTGTGATTAAAAATCTTTCAACAACCAGGACCTCGCTGCAGACAGGGAGCCGGAGGAAGATGGCGGAAGAGTAAGACGCGGAGATCACCTTCCTCCCCACAGATACATCAGAAATTCATCTACACGTGGAACAACTCCAACAGAACACCTACTGAACGCTGACAGAAGACCTCAGACCCCCCAAAAGGCAAGAAACTCCCCACATACCTGGGTAGGTCAAAAGAAAAAAAGAATAAACAGAGACAATAGGATATGGACGGGACCTGCACCAGTGGGAGGGAGCCGTGAAGGAGGGAAGGTTTCTACACACTACAAGCCCCTTCGAGGGCGGAGACTGCAGGTGGCGGAGGGGGAAAGCTTCGGAGTAGCGGAGGAGAGCACAGCAACAGGGGTGTGGAGGGCAAAGCAGAGAGATTTTGGCACAGAGGATCGGTGCCCTCAGGCACACACCAGCCCGAGAGACTTGTCTGCTCGGCCGCCAGGGTGGGCGGGGCTGGGAGCTGAGGCTCGGGTATCGGCTTTCAGTCGGAGCGCAGGGAGAGGACTGGGGCTGGCGGTGGGAAGAGAGCCTGAAGGGGTTAGTGCACCACGGCTAGCCCGGAGGGAGTCCGGGAAAAAGTCTGGAGCTGCCGAAGAGGCAAGAGACTTTTTTCCCTTTTGTTGCCTGGTGCGCGAGGAGAGGGCATTCCCCTCCCTCCCCTCTGCCTGAGTGAGCCAGAGCCCCCGAATCAGCGGCTCCTTTAAACCCGTCCTGTCTGAGCGAAGAACGGACGCCCTCCGGCGACCTACGCGCAGAGGCGGGGCCAGGTCCAAGGCTGAGACCCGGGAGCTGTGAGAGCAGAGACAGGGAAATCTCTCTGTGCAGCCTCCGAGGCAGCGGATTAAAGCTCCACGGTCCATTTGATGTGCCCTGCGTCTGTGGAGTGCATGAATGGACAGCGAATCATCCCAAATTGAGGAAGTGGACCTTGAGGACAAGATTTAAGACTTTCCCCCCCTTTTTTTTTCCTCTTTTTACAACGAATTATCTCAAATTAAGGAGGTGGACTTAGCAAGATTTCAGACTTTTCGCCCTTTTCCTCTTTTTACAACGAATTATCCCAAATCGAGGAGGTGGACTTGGAGAGCAAGATTTTTGATTTTTCCCCCTGCTCTCTTTTTGTGAATGTGTATGTGTAATCTTCTGTGTAAGATTCTCTCTGTATAGCTTTGCTTCCACCATATGTCCCAGGGTTCTTTCGGTCCGTGTTTTTTTTCAATAATTACTTTTTAATTTTAATAACGCTACTATATTTCATACTTTATTCTATTTTACTTTACCTGATCTTTCTTTTTTTCCTCCCTTCCCTTCCTCCCTCCCTCCCTCCGCTCCTCCTTTCCTTCTTTCTTTTTCTTTCCTCCATCCCTCCCTCCCTCCCACCCTTCTTCTTTCCACTTTCTTTTTCTTTCCTTCCTCCCTCCCTCCCTCCTGTCTTTCTTTCTTTCCTTCCTCCCTCCCTCCCTCTCTTCTTCCATTCACTCTTCCTTTTGCTTTCATTCCTCCCTCCCTCCCTCCTTTCTTTCCTTTCTTTCCATCCTTCCTCCCTCCCTCCTTTCTTTCTTTCTTCCTTCCTTCCTTCCTTCCCTTCTTCCTTTCTTTCAATCTCTCTTTCTTTCTTCTACTAATTATTTCTTTCTACTTTTTCTCACTGTTATTCTGAGCCGGGTGGATGAAAGGCTCTTGGTGCTGCAGCCAGGAGTTAGTGCTGTGCCTCTGAAGTGGGAGAGCCAACTTCAGGACACGGGTCCACAAGGGACCTCCCAGCTCCACATAATATCAAGCAGCGAAAATCTCCCAGGGATCTCCATCTCAACACCAGCACCCAGCTTCAGTCAACGACCAGCAAGCTACAGTGCTGGTCACCCTATGCCAAGCAACTAGCAAGGCAGGAACACAACCCCACCCATTAGCAGAGAGGATACCTAAAAACATAATAAGGCCACAGGCACTCCAAAACACACCACCAGACGTGGACCTGTCCACCAGAAAGACAAGATCGAGCTTCAACCACCAGAACACAGGCATTAGTCCCCCCCACCAGGAAGCCTACACAACCTACTGAAACAACCTTAGCCACGGGGGACAGACACCAAAAACAACGGGAACTACGAATCTGCAGCCTGCAAAAAGGAGACCCCAAACACAGTAACATAAGCAAAATGAGAAAGCAGAAAAACACACAGCAGGTGAAGGAGCAAGATAAAAACCTACCAGACCTAACAAATGAAGAGGTAATAGGCAGTCTACCTGAAAAAGAATTCAGAATAATGATAGTAAAGCTGATCCAAGATTCTATTTCCCAGATCCAAAATCTTGGAAATAGAATAGACAATATGCAAGAAACAGTTAACAAGGACCTAGAAGAACTAAAGATGAATCAAGCATCGATTAAAAACACAATAAATGAAATGAAAAATACTCTAGATGGGATCAATAGCAGAATAACTGAGGCAGAAGAACGGATAAGTGAGGTGGAAGATAAAATAGTGGAAATAACTGATGCAGAGAAAAATAAAGAAAAAAGAATGAAAAGAACAGAGGACAGTCTCAGAGACCTCTGGGACAACATTAAACGCACCAACATTCGAATTATAGGGGTTCCAGAAGAAGAAGAGAAAAAGAAAGGGACTGAGAAAATATTTGAAGAGATTATAGTTGAAAACTTCCCTAATATGGGAAAGGAAATAGTTAATCAAGTCCAGGAGGCACAGAGAGTCCCATACAGAATAAATCCAAGAAGAAATACGCCAAGACACATATTAATCAAACTGTCAAAAATTAAACACAAAGAAATCATATTAAAAGCAGCAAGGGAAAAACAACAAATAACACACAAGGGAATCCCCATCAGGTTAACAGCTGATCTCTCAGCAGAAACTCTACAAGCCAGAAGGGAGTGGCAGGACATAATTAAAGTGATGAAGGAGAGAAACCTGCAACCAAGATTACTCTACCCAGCAAGGATCTCATTCAGATTTGATGGAGAAATTAAAACCTTTACAGACAAGCAAAAGCTGAGAGAGTTCAGCACCACCAAACCAGCTTTACAACAAATGCTAAAGGAACTTCTCTAGGCAAGAAACACAACAGAAGGACTATACCTACAATAACGAACCCAAAGCCATTAAGGAAATGGGAATAGGAACATACATATCAATAATTACCTTAAATGTAAATGGACTAAATGCTCCCACCAAAAGACACAGAGTGGCTGAATGGATACAAAAACAAGACCCATATATATGCTGTCTACAAGAGACCCACTTCAGACCTAGAGACACATACAGATTGAAAGTAAGGGGATGGAAAAAGATATTCCATGCAAATGGAAATCAAAAGAAAGCTGGAGTAGCAATTCTTATATCAGACAAAATAGACTTTAAAATAAAGACTATTAGAAGAGACAAAGAAGGACACTACATAACGATAAAGGGATCGATCCAAGAAGAAGATATAACAATTGTAAATATTTATGCACCCAACATAGGAGCACCTCAATACATAAGGCAAATACTAACAGCCATAAAAGGGGAAATCGACAGTAACACAATCATAGTAGGGGACTTTAACACCCCACTTTCACCAATGGACAGATCATCCAAAATGAAAATAAATAAGGAAACATAAGCTTTAAATGATACATTAAACAAGATGGACTTAATTGATATTTATAGGACATTCCACCCAAAAACAACAGAATACACATTTTTCTCAAGTGCTCATGGAACATTCTCCAGGGTAGATCATATCTTGGGTCACAAATCAAGCCTTGGTAAATTTAAGAAAATTGAAATTGTATCAAGTATCTTTTCCGACCACAATGCTATGAGACTAGACATCAATTACAGGAAAAGATCTGTAAAAAATACAAACACATGGAGGCTAAACAATACACTACTCAATAATGAAGTGATCACTGAAGAAATCAAAGAGGAAATTAAGAAATACCTAGAAACAAATGACAATGGAGACACGATGACCCAAAACCTATGGGACGCAGCAAAAGCAGTTCTAAGGGGGAAGTTTATAGCAATACAATCCCACCTTAAGAAACAGGAAACATTTCGAGTAAACAACCTGACCCTGCACCTAAAGCAATTAGAGAAAGAAGAACAAAAAACCCCCAAAGTTAGCAGAAGGAAAGAAATCATAAAGATCAGATCAGAAATAAATGAAAAAGAAATGAAGGAAACGATAGCAAAGATCAACCAAACTAAAAGCTGGTTCTTTGAGAAGATAAACAAAATTGACAAACCATTAGCCAGACTCATCAAGAAAAGAAGGGAGAAGACTCAAATCAGTAGAATTAGAAATGAAAAAGGAGAAGTAACAACTGACACTGCAGAAATACAAAAGATCATGAGAGATTACTATAAGCAACTCTATGCCAATAAAATGGACAACCTGGAAGAAATGGACAAATTCTTAGAAATGCACAACCTACCAAGACTGACTCAGGAAGAAATAGAAAATATGAATAGACCAATCACAAGCACTGAAATTGAAACTGTGATTAAAAATCTTCCATCAAACAAAAGCCCAGGACCAGATGGCTTCACAGGCGAATTCTATCAAACATTTAGAGAAGAGCTAACACCCATCCTTCTCAAACTCTTCCAAACAATATCAGAGGAAGGAACACTCCCAAACTCATTCTACGAGGCCACCATCACCTTGATACCAAAACCAGGCAAGGATGTCACAAAGAAAGAAAACTACAGGCCAATATCACTGATGAACATAGATGCAAAAATCCTCAACAAAATACTAGCAAACAGAATCCAACAGCACATTAAAAGGATCATACACCATGATCAAGTGGGGTTTATTCCAGGAATGCAAGGATTCTTCAATATACGCAAATCAATCAATGTGATACACCATATTAACAAGTTGAAGGAGAAAAACCATATGATCATCTCAATAGATGCAGAGAAAGCTTTCGACAAAATTCAACACCCATTTATGATAAAAACCCTGCAGAAAGTAGGCATAGAGGGAACTTTCCTCAACATAATAAAGGCCATATATGACAAACCCACAGCCAACATTGTCCTCAATGGTGAAAAACTGAAACCATTTCCACTAAGATCAGGAACAAGACAAGGCTGCCCACTCTCACCACTCTTATTCAACCTAGTTTTGGAAGTTTTAGCCACAGCAATCAGAGAAGAAAAGGAAATAAAAGGAATCCAAATCGGAAAAGAAGAAGTAAAGCTGTCACTGTTTGCAGATGACATGATACTATACATAGAGAATCCTAAAGATGCTACCGAAAAACTACTAGAGCTAATCAATGAATTTGGTAAAGTAGCAGGATACAAAATTAATGCACAGAAATCTCTGGCATTCCTGTACACTAATGATGAAAAATCTGAAAATGAAATCAAGAAAACACTCCCATTTACCATTGCAACAAAAAGAATAAAATATCTAGGAATAAACCTACCTAAGGAGACAAAAGACCTGTATGCAGAAAATTATAAGACACTGATGAAAGAAATTAAAGATGATATAAATAGATGGAGAGATATACCATGCTCCTGGATTGGAAGAATCAATATTGTGAAAATGACTCTACTACCCAAAGCAATCTACAGATTCAATGCAATCCCTATCAAACTACCACTGGCATTTTTCACAGAAGTAGAACAAAAAATTTCAAAATTTGTTTGGAAAAACAAAAGACCCCGAATAGCCAAAGCAATCTTGAGAACGAAAAATGGAGCTGGAGGAATCAGGCTGCCTGACTTCAGACTATACTACAAAGCTACAGTAATTAAGACAGTGTGGTACTGGCATAAAAACAGAAAGATAGATCAGTGGATCAGGATAGAAAGCCCAGAGATAAACCCACGCACATATGGCCAACTTATCTTTGATAAAGGAGGCAGGAATGTACAGTGGAGAAAGGACAGCCTCTTCAATAAGTGGTGCTGGGAAAACTGGACAGGGACATGTAAAAGTATGAGATTAGATCATTCCCTAACACCATACACAAAAATAAGCTCAAAATGGATTAAAGACCTAAATGTAAGGCCAGAAACTATCAAACTCTTAGAGCAAAACATAGGTAGAACACTCTATGACATAAATCACAGCAAGATCCTTTTGGACCCACCTCCTAGAGAAATGGAAATAAAAACAAAGATAAACAAATGGGACCTAATGAAACTTCAAAGCTTTTGCACAGCAAAGGAAACCATAAACAAGACCAAAAGACAACCCTCAGAATGGGAGAAAATATTTGCAAATGAAGCAACTGACAAAGGATTAATCTCCAAAATTTATAAACAGCTCATGCAGCTCAATAGCAAAAAAACAAACAACCCAATCCAAAAATGGGCAGAAGACTTAAATAGGCATTTCTCCAAAGAAGATATACAGACTGCCAACAAACACATGAAAGAATGCTCAACATCATTAATCATTAGAGAAATGCAAATCAAAACTACAATGAGATATCATCTCACACCAGTCAGAATGGCCATCATCAAGAAATCTAGAAACAATAAATGCTGGAGAGGGTGTGGAGAAAAGGGAACACTCTTGCACTGCTGGTGGGAATGTGAATTGGTACAGCCACTATGGAGAACAGTATGGAGGTTCCTTAAAAAACTAAAAATAGAACTACCATATGACCCAGCAATCCCACTACTAGGCATATACCCTGAGAAAACCATAATTCAAAAAGAGACATGTACCAAAATGTTCATTGCAGCTCTATTCACAATAGCCCGGAGCTGGAAACAACCTAAGTGTCCATCATCGGATGAATGGATAAAGAAGATGTGGCACATATATACAATGGAATATTACTCAGCCATAAAAAGAAACAAAACTGAGCTATTTGTAATGAGGTGGATAGACCTAGAGTCTGTCATACAGAGTGAAGTAAGTCAGAAAGAGAAAGACAAATACCGTATGCTAACACATATATATGGAATTTAAAAAAAAAAATGTCATGAAGAACCTAGGGGTAAAACGGGAATAAAGACACAGACCTACTTGAGAATGGACTTGAGGATATGGGGAAGGGGAAGGGGAAGCTGTGACAAAGGGAAAGAGAGGCATGGACACATATACACTACCAAACGTAAGGTAGATAGATAGTGGGAAGCAGCCGCAGAGCACAGGGAGATCAGCTCGGTGCTTTGTGACCGCCTGGAGGGGTGGGATGGGGAGGGTGGGAGGGAGGGAGATGCATGAGGGAGGGGATGTGGGAACAGATGTATATGTATGACTGATTCACTTTGTTATAAAGCAGAAACTAATAAAAAAAAAAATCTTTCAACAAACAAAAGCCCAGGACCAGATGACTTCACAGGTGGATTCTATCAAACATTTAGAGAAGAGATAACACCTACCCTTCTCAAACTTTTCCAAAATATACTGCCAAACTCATTGTACGAAGCCACCAACACCCTGATACCAAAACCAGACAAAGATGTCACAAAGAAAGAAAACTACAGGTCAATATCACTGATGAATATAGATGCAAAAATCCTCAACAAAATACTAGCAAACAGCATCCAACAGCACATTAAAAGGATCATACACCATGATCAAGTGGGGTTTATCCCAGGAATGCAAGGATTTTTCAGTATATGCAAATCAATCAATGTGATAAACCATATTAACAATTTGAAGGAGAAAAACCATATGATCAACTCAATAGATGCAGAAAAAGCTTTTGACAAAATTCAACACCCATTTATGATAAAAAAATCCTCCAGAAAGTAGGCATAGAGGGAACCTACCTCAACAAAATAAAGTCCATATATGACAAACTCACAGCCAACATTGTTCGCAATGGTGGAAAACTGAAACCACTTCCTCTAAGATCAGGAACAAGACAAGGTTGTCCACTCTCACCACTATTATTCAACATAGTTTTGGAAGTTTTAGTCACAGCAATCAGAGAAGAAAAAGAAATAAAATGAATGTGAACTGGAAAAGAAGAAGTAAAGCTGTCACTGTTTGCAGATGACATGATACTATACATCGAGTATCTTAAAGATGCTACCAAAAAACTACCAGAGTTAATCAGAGAATTTGGTAAATTAGCAAGATACAAAA
Source organism: Hyperoodon ampullatus (assembly GCF_949752795.1). Classification (NCBI taxonomy): domain Eukaryota; kingdom Metazoa; phylum Chordata; class Mammalia; order Artiodactyla; family Ziphiidae; genus Hyperoodon; species Hyperoodon ampullatus. The sequence goes on along the minus strand of NC_136918.1, from coordinate 83,743,201 downwards.
TTAATGCACAGAAATCTCTTGCATTCCTATATACTAATGATGAAAAATCTGAAAGAGAAATTAAGGAAACACTCCCATTTACCATTGCAACAAAAACAATAAAATATCTAGGAATAAACCTACTTAAGGAGACAAAAGACCTGTATGCAGATAACTATAAGACACCGATGAAGGAAATTAAAGATGATACAAACAGATGGAGAGATATACCATGTTCTTGGATTAGAAGAATCAACATTGTGAAAATGACTCTACTACCCAAAGCAATCTACAGATTCAATGCAATCCCTATAAAACTCCCAATGGCATTTTTCACAGCACTAGAACAAAAAATTGCACAATTTGTATGGAAACCCAAAAGACCCCAAATAGCAAAGCAATTTTGAGAAAGAAAAACGGAGCTGGAAGAATCAGTCTACCAGATTTTAGACTATACTACAAAGCTACAGTAACCAAGACAGTATGGTACTGGCACAAAAAGAGAAATATAGATCAATGGAACAGGATAGAAAACCCAGAGATAAACCCACGCACATATGGTCACCTTATATTTGATAAGGGAGGAGAAGAGATAGCCTCTTCAATAAGTGATGCTCGGAAAAATAGACAGCTACATGTAAAAGAATGAAATTAGAACACACCCTAACACCATACACAAAAATAAACTCAAAATGAATTAAAGACCTAAATGTAAGGCCAGGCACTATAAAACTCTTAGAGGAAAACATGGGCAGAACACTCTGTGACATAATTCCCAGCAAGATCCTTTTTGACCCACCTCCTAGAGAAATGGAAATAAAAACAAAAATAAGCAAGTGGGAGATAATGAAACTTAAAAGCTTTTGCACATCAAAGGAAACCATAAACAAGACAAAAAGACAACCCTCAGAATGGGAGAAAATATTTGCAAATGCAGCAACTGACAAAGGATTGATCTCCAAAATTTACAAGCGGCGCATGCAGCTCAATATCCAAACAACAAACAACCCAATCCAAAAATGGGCAGAAGGCCTAAACAGACACTTCTCTGAAGAGGATATACAGATTGCCAACAAACACATGAAAGGATGCTCAACATCACTAATTATTAGAGAAATGCAAATCAAAACTACAATGAGGTATCACCTCACACCAGTCAGAATGGCCATCATCAAAATATCTACAAACAATAAATGTTGGAGAGGGTGTGGAGAAAATGGAACCCTCTTGCACTGTTGGTGGGAATGTAAATTGATACTGCCTCTATGGAGAATAGTATGGAGGTTCCTTAAAAAACTAAAACTAAAACTACCATATGACCCAGCAATCCCACTACTGGGCATATACCCCGAGAACACCATAATTCAAAAAGAGTCATGTACCCCAATGTTCATTGCAGCTCTATTTACAATAGCCAGGAAATGCAAGCAACCTAAGTGTCCACTGACAGATGAATGCATAAAGAAGATGTGGCACATATATACAATGGAATATTACTCAGCCATAAAAAGAAATGAAATTGAGTTACTTGTAATGAGCTGGATGGACCTAGAGTGTGTCATACAGAGTGAAGTAAGTCAGAAAGAGGAAAACAAATACCGTATGCTAACACAAATATATGGAATCTAATAAAAAAGAAAAAAAATGGTTCTGAAGAACCTAGAGGAAGGACAGGAATAAAGACGCAGACGTAGAGAATGGACTTGAGGACACAGGGAGGGGGAAGTGTAAGATGGGACAAAGTGAGAGAGTGGCATGGACATATATACACTACCAAATGTAAAATATATAGCTAGTGGGAAGCAGCCCCATAGCACAGGGAGATCAGCTTGGTGCTTTGTGACCACCTAGAGGGGTGGGATAGGGAGGGTGGGAGGGAGATGCAAGAGGGAGGAGATACGGGGATATATGTATATGTATAGCTGATTCACTTTGTTATAAAGCAGAAACTAATACACCATTGTAAAGCAATTATACTCCAATAAAGATGTTAAAAAAATGTCAAATGAAAAGAAAAAAGAAAGAAAGGTGGTGTGAGTGACTGAATATCAATGCTAAGAGTGGGCACACAAGAGAACCAACAAGATAAAAGTGTTCATTAGTACAGTGTCCCTTGTTAGAGGTTTTGAAGGTTAGGACAAGAAAAAGTGCCAATAAGACATTAGACTCTGGAAACTAAGAGTGACTTTTTTTAAAGAATGGAGAGAGTTGCTGGGCTCTATTATCAAAGTGGTGAATGAAAAGAAAATTTTAAGTACAGTGTCCAAATCTAGAGAAGATTCAGATTTTTAAATATACTACACGGATATAAACAGTTTCATTGATCTAGAGCTACAAGGGACTTTCTTCTCATCGAGCCCAAAGGATTGATCTCACAGATGAAGATATTGGGCCTCAGATGAGGAAATGTGTGAGGTCACAAATCTAGCTAAAGGCAGATGCAGGAGTAGAACCCACATTTCCCGATTTAAAGACATGGGCTTTCTTCTCTTCTGAAGTCCATTAAACATTTTAGAACCACAGACATTTTCTATTAAAAAAGCTTACATGGAAATCCAAAGTGCAAGACAGATGACACCTTGCTTTGTTTAAAGAGGTGAGGGTGCATGAGGGGCTTGGAGTGGCATCTGGAGGGGTAGTAGAGCATCCCAACCCCGCTGCTTCTTTCAGGGTCCCTCAAAGGGCTCCCCAAGTCCCTAAGACAATCGAAACCCCCTGAAATACATGACCTTTTCTCTTTCTTCTGTTCAAATGAAGAGTAAGCCAGAATACCCTAAGTAATAGCTTCTAAAAGGTATAAAGCCTTTGAGAAAATACAATTATGTTAACAATAAGTTGCACTGCATCATCTTGAGGAAAAAAAGTAATATACAAAATTTATCTTTTCTTTCCATTCTTTGAATTTTCAATTTTTTTTTATATTCAATCATTCAATCTTTAGCTTATTTAACACTTATTACATGCTAAATGTTGGGCCAAGTACTTGGGAAACAAATCCAAAGAAGAGGTAGTTTTGCCACCAAGAATCTTACAGTGAAACAAAACTATAGTGCAGGGTGATAAGGGCTGGGCTTGAGGTCAGAAGAGGGTGCTCTAGGAGCATAAAGAAAAATGAAAATCAGGGAAGTCTTCCTGGAGAAGGTGATGCTTGGACAAGGATTTGAAGGATAAGGAGGAATTAGCTCATTGGAGACGGAGGGGATCCATTCCAGACAGTCAGGGCAGCAAGTGCCAAGATGTGGAGGTAGAGAAGACACAGTGCGTTTGGGGAGCTTGTGAATGGTGGGGAACATTAAAGCTCACATGTTTCAGCATTGACTACAATACTGAATACAATAGGTAAGCATTGACATGTCACTAAATAAATTAAACAATGATAAGAGGTTAAAGAATTAAGCTAGACAGTGTCTTGACTCAGTTTTTCCCTACAAAGGGGTGAATAATAGTAGCACCCATTTCCCAATTGTTCTGGGAGACCATTGCACAGGTTCCCCTCTTATATAACTTCCCTCAGGTAATGAGAAGCACAAAATTAAAACTATAAGGTGCTGCTATTTTTCATTTATCAGAGTAGCAAAAATCAAGAGGTTTATGTTGACAAGGAGATAAGTGTAAAAAGGCACTTGTGCATTGCAGGTGTGAATATAAATTATACAACCACTATGGAAGGTAATCTGGCAATATATTTCTGATTTGTGAAGTCATACAAACCCTTTGAGCAATGCCTTTTATCCCATAGATAGACTCAGACATGTGATAAATGACATAGGTCTCAGCATGTTAGATGGGTAAATCTTTTTTTTTTTTTTTCCGGTATGCGGGCCTCTCACTGTTGTGGCCTCTCCCGTTGCGGTGCACAGGCTCCAACGCGCAGGCTCAGCGGCCATGGCTCACGGGCCCAGCCGCTCCGCGGCACACAGGATCTTCCCGGACCGGGGCAAGAACCCGTGTCCCCTGCATCGGCAGGCGGACTCTCAACCAGTGCGCCACCAGGGAAGCCCAGATGGGTAAATCTTGATATTGTTTAATATTATTTCAGATTGAAACTGAAAATATACTGGAACGCCATTTGATTGATGTTTGTCTCTTGGTGTTTTGAATCTTACAACTCACTCCTCATGTTAAAGGATGCAAATTAGTCCTATAACCTAAAACAAGGAAAAGGTAAGGCTTCAATGAGTGAACCCATGTGGAAATGTCTAGCATGGTGTCTACCACATAGGTCGGGATCAATAAAGAATATTATTGCAAAAAAAAAAAGAGAAAAAATAAACTTCCACATTAAAAAAAAGAATATTATTGTCAGCTATTAAGTATTAGATAAAGCTATTAGAAGCCACTTAGTGATTTTAGGCAGTGATTCAATAAAATCTGGGCTTTAGAATAATCACTTGGGCAGTAGTAGAAGGATAAGGTGGAAAGAGGTGACATAGGAAGTAAGGAAATTAGTTGGAAGGCTATTAAAATTGTCTAGATAAGGTGCTACAGGGCCTGAGCTACAGCATCAGGGATGGAGAGAAGGCAACAGATTAGAAAATGTTGAAGATAAAAATTCTTCAATATGTGGATCTGCCTGAATAGAAGAGAAAGTAAGTATGAGACATTTATTTATCCTATAAATATTTTGTAGATGACTTTAATATTAAGGAAAAACATGGGGAATAGAATTGCATCCGATCAAGGGAGGGACAACTTTGCCAGCACTCTTCTGCCTGGACAGGAATTTTAGTTAGACCTCTTCAGACTCTAACTACCATGAAACACACATACACACACACATGTACACACACACAGGGGCTCACTCCCTCACAGAATGCATTATTTTCTTTGAGCTAGGAAGACCCTAGTGTCATAGCACCTCAGAGCCAGTATCCTTGCTAAGAAATGTCATCTCCACTCCACTCATAATGGCAGTGGCAGGTAGCCTCTGCCTCCAAGGGGCAACACACTGGTGACATTCAGTCATCAGCCCTAAATCCATAAGCCCAGCAATTCAGGAAGGTGTGTTCAGCCAATATCACCATGGACTCCTAAGCAATATTTTATTTGGAGTCTTCTCTATTCCTAGCATACTTCCTATGACAGGCATCAGCTATATCCACTCACTGTGAGAAGAACAATCCATAACATTTGAAAGAAAAAATAAAACGTGACTTACATGGGAATCCAACTTACTCACCCTTAGAACCATCCCAGATAGTTAGAAAATTGTATTGGTGATTTTATGAGGGGGAAAAAAAGAGGCTGATTCATATTTATTTCTATTTCCAATCATGATTTTAACACTATTCTCAGAAAACGTTGCCTTGATTGCTTTCTACCTCTTACATTTCCATATGCCTCCTCAAGCAATTTTTCTGGTCTTTAACTGGCTCCAGATAGAGTATGTGTGACAAGAAGGCAGTGGTGGTCTCCCAACCAACCTACCCTGGGGACACTTAAATAAGCTTTTAACCCATAAACATTTGCATTCAAAATGCAAAACCTCCCTGAGCTAAGTCATGTCAGGAAAAGTATGGCTCTGAGAAAAGTACAGAAACTGTCATCAGACCAGGCCTCAAGAAGGCAATGTACTCTGGGGTGTTTAATAAATACTTGCCAGTTGACTGACTGTTGGCCAGTTTCCAGTGCTGAGGGGCTGCTGTCATCTCTGCGTACATAAATAAGTACATAAATAAGAGGAGAAAACAAACCATCTAGAATCCTGAGCAGCAGGGCTGGCCCCCCAGGCATATGGAACAGCCATTTGGCTCTGCCATCTGATTAAAAGGAGGCTGCTCTAAAGACTACTGCCCTCAGATAACTGGCCCATCAGCCTGTCCCTGAGATGTTTCTCCACCAGAAATGCCTATTTGTTAGGTTGAGGATCTGGGCTTTAGGAGTTTTCTATCATAATACAACATCCCTGTAGGAGTCATATTTTAGGCTGCAAAGACTCGTGAGTACTTTAAAATGGGGCCTTATCAGGTTGCTGTCTAATATGACTACCATTTAGCTAGAGTCAGACCCTGAAGAAGCTGTTGTTTTGGAGGTGGGGAATGGAGAAGGATGGACAGCAGCCATTGCCCAGAAAGTGCAAAACAGCTGGAGACCCAGAAGAAGCAGGGACCCAAGAGTTGTCATCTGCTTCATCTTTTTTTTTTTTTTTTTTTTTTTTTTTGCAGTACACAGGCCTCTCACTGTTGTGGCCTCTCCCGTTGCAGAGCACAGGCTCCGGACACACAGGCTCAGCATCCATGGCTCACGGGGCCCAGCCGCTGCACGGCATGTGGGATCTTCCCGGACCAAGGCACGAACCCGCGTCCCCTGCATCGGCAGGCGGACTCTCAACCACTGCGCCACCAGGGAAGCCCTGCTTCATCATTTTGCTTTGACAGGATAGTTCTGCAAAATGTACCAATTAGCAAACATATCTAGCACCCCAATTTATATGTAAGGAGAGAAGTGGTTACATTCATCTTTCCCATTACTTTTCCTAGTATAGTAGGGTCGCATTTTTATTTTCTAGATTTAAGATGTTATGGTGGGAGAAATCAAGTACTTAAAAAAATCATCTAATGCCATATAATTTAGGAAGAGTGTTTATAAAGAAATATCACAGAGCAAATCAACATCTCTACTCCTCTCTTCCAACCCTATCTCTGATACTTATATACAAGTGTTTCTCCTGAGGAAGAAAAAACAACACCCAAGGCTGCCTTTAAGGGAAGAAAGTCATAAAGAATACATGCAGCCAGAGAGAGCTAGGCGACAGGCAACCACATACTAATTTTGTCCTGGTAAATGTGGGGTCTGCTCAATTACAAGCTGGCCTTGGAGTGATTGCAGTGTCCTCATCACTGAGATATTTTCCCCCTCACCACATGCAGCTGTAGGGAATTGCCTCCTGATGCATCAAAGATCAGGCCTTGACTCATTTCCATTTCCCTTGGCTACCACACTAGTCTAGCCAACCAACACATTGTGTCTGGACACTGCGATACAACAGACAACTATTTACTGATATCCACGTTGCCTTCTCCTCCCTTTCCATCTGCCAAAGTGACCTTCCAGATATATAAAGCAGATCCTGCTATTCTCTGGCTTGAACCCCTTGAAAGGGTCCCCAGAGCACCTAGAATAAGATTCCATCTCTCCTCAATAGCCTGCAGTGGCCTTCCGAGATTCTCCAGTATCTCCCAGGCTACTCTTCCATTGCCCACAGCACCCCAGACACTTTGGCCTCCTTTCTTTCCTCAAATATGTCGGATCCATTTCTTCCTCAGAACCTACTTGTTCCTGCAAGCTGCAGGCCCACCTTCTTTCTTTTCTCAAGGCTAAGTTCTCATCCACTCTTAGGTCCCATCTCCTCAGAACTAATGTTGACTCTTCTTAAGTGGCTCACACCATCCCCTTCCTTATTCCCCGTCAAGGCACCCTGGTCTTTCTATTCAAATATTTATTAACACTGTAAGTAGACATTCATCTACTTGTTTCTTGTTCAATTTGACCTAGACTGTAGCTCCTGGAGGGCAGGGAATCTTGTCAAGTTAATACACTTCTGCTTAGTTAGTGTCTAGCACAGCCTGGCACATCTTAGTTATGTATTAAGTATTTGGCAAATGAATGAGTCAGCTCTGACTTTCTAAGTAGCTATTCTTCCTGATGCTTGGTCAGGATACAAAGGGTTAACAGAAAACAAGTGTAGTGTATTGCTCTCCAAAGACTAAGCAAGGAGCTGAGATGCTTAGGGTTATTTTCCCCAAATTTTGCATGTTACAGTCAATTTAAGACAGATTCTTATTAGCTTAGCTCCCATACCCAAGCATAGTAATTTATATTCTGCTCCTTTGTTCTGAGTTTTGATCTGTGACAGTTTTAGATAAAGGAAAAAGAAAATAAGAAACTAGAAGAAGCTTGGTGAGAGAATAAAAAATCATCTTTCCTCACCAGTCAGCAGTTTACAGATACCTTTAAAATGTATGGTTTCTGAAAGCTCTTCATTTAAAAAGTACAACCAATACAAGTTAATGTCAAATTTTCTAAATAACTTTGGTGTAATTCTTCTATATATATATTCCAATATTTCATGATTTATATGGTGTTTTTTATAAAAGTGTATTTTCATAGATCAGATTTGTGTGAAGCAGAGAATAACTGCAATCCAAACCAAAGTAAGACCTGGGACTTTATTGAAGCATGCCGGGCCTTGGCTCTTTACCCTGCCGCTTGACAGGTATGCCATCTTGAGCAAGTAGGTTTTGGATATCTGTGTAGAGTTTCAGGTTCCTGGGCTGTAAAAGGTGAGTGTTTCTTTAGGATATATGATAATGTTAAAACATCCAGACCAATATCTGGTGTAGTGTGGGTGCTTAATAAAGGCTAATTCAATTTATATCTAAATCTCTTCCACTTTCCAGGAGATTTTAATTGGTCCCTCTGCTAAAAATCACCTCAGTCTCTCAGTAAATCCAGGCATGTGTTTGGATTCCTTTGAGCTTCTATATTCTTAATTGGATAGTTCAGCTCAAGATTTATATTAAAAAGCCTGGATTCTACAGTCAAATTACAGATCAATCAACAATTACAAGAAAAACAATTAACGGTCAGCAATGGTTTTGATTATACAACTGCAGCCTCACTTGCTCTGCTTTCCCTGGCCTCAGTCTTTCTCCTTCGAGAGGCTGCAGGTGCTCAGAAAGCTCTGAATACCTTCCCCTCTTTCCTAAATTGATCAAGTGTACATGTTCACCAATTAGATTCTTTCACAAAGTATTTCTTCTACAAATGAGGAGGAGGGCAAAAAGACCTCTGTTTTCATTGTTGGATGTTTTGAATCAAAGAAGAGCTTCGGTGACGTGCTGTGTCGCTTGAGAGCATGCATTCTCAACAGAAGCAATGTCAGCCCCAAGGGGGTGGGAAAAGATCTTGGCTACTACGGTGATTTGTGGTCTCCCAAAGGGTCACAGTACATGAAAAAGATATACCATATATTACTGTATCAACATTTCACGGGAAGGAGGGGCAATTCGAAAAAAAAATTGTTTAAAAAGGCTCTTGGGGTATGATAACATTGAAAACGGTTGGAAAACACTGTCTTACAGAAAAATCTTCTCTTAGAATTCTCCTTTTCTTACACATGCATTTTAGAGCATAGCTACTTACAGAGAGTGGAAAGATATCAAAGACCTATGGGCTGTCTTCACTCACCTTGTGAGTCATGGCAAGAGCAGAGTTTGAGTCAAGCTGACCTGTGTTTGAATCCTGGGTCAGCCACCCCCACCCTCCCCCCATCGTGTGACCCTGGGCATACTATTTAATGTCTCTGTACAATGATATCGATGATCAGATTCTCATTGTACCAACTCTGCAGGGCTGAGGGAGGGATTAGAGGTAACAGTGTGCCGTGCCTGGTCTAGGTTAGGCATGCAGTAAATGGTTGCCATTGCTATTTTCATGACTATTGTGGGAATAGCAGCTCAGAGTTCTGTAGGGAGAGCAGTCTTGGGCAACAATGGATGGGAAAAAGGGCTAAGAACCTGGGATTGCCCTGCCTCCTTGATATTTTCCCTTGTGATTTAGTCTTAGCGTAGTTCAACCACTTTAGGCCATGGAATTGCTTTGCTACTCACAAGTAAGTATATTTTACCCTCTTTCCTCTGGGCCTATAACCTTGCCACCGTGCGAGTTTTATCATTGTGGTGTTGCAGTATAGTGCACGAGGAAATTATTTGAAATGCTTGTTCCTATCCAAGGCTGTAGCACAACAGTATTTCAGCCAGGGAAAGGCTCTCATAGTAAACGAGGGGGGCAGCTGCCAGCACTTCCCGACTAGTCACCTGAGGATTGGAGCAGCACTGATCTCCCACACTTCTTCCACAGAATGATTTATAGAGGACATGCAGAGCATAGCAAAGAGATAGATTTCATGCTTAAAAGGTTAATTCTTGATTTGATTTGTTTTAGAAGTCCCAGAGATTCAGTGGAGGACAAGTAAGATGAAGAGAGAAATTACAGGGCTCATGCTCTTCAAAGAGAATAATGGGAAGAGATAAAGAAATGCAAGGAAAAAATTATTTGGTGTTTCTCTAAATTTATCTATTTAATTTTCTCATAATCCTCCTTCAATACTGCTTGCCTTTTGCATGTCTTTCCGGCTCAGGTACCAGCTATCCCTTTATTCCATTGTCATTTCTCTCTGATTTCTCTCAAAATACATCCATTTTCACAAATATATCTCGTTGAAGGGTGAAAGAAGAGGAAGACAGGAATAGGAAAGTCAGAAAAAGTGAATTTTTTATATGTAACATAAGGAAGATATCCCACAATGACAGCCAAATACAGTTCAAATACTTTCTTTAAGTCTCAATTAAGGTTGATGAGCACTAATTTCCTGCGCAAAGAGGTGTGCACAATACCTTTGGTGAATTTCAAAATGCATTGTTCCAGCTACTTAAAGTGATAACAGACTTTAAAAAAAACAAAACGTGCTGTTACAATCACCACTAATATTTTATTTATGTGTTTACTTCCTTGTGTTGGGAGTAATGGCACCGTGGGGTATTTTCAGCACCCTTTTCCCCCTAAAAGGCCAGAGGTTGGGCTATAGATTTTCACAGAAATACAGCAATAACCCCACAAATCTAGAAAATCTTTCAACCCTCTGGCTTTCAAATATATTTCTCAGCAAGTATATTTTTGCTTTCCTGCATCCAAATGAAGTTAGTGGAACAGGCATTCACACTTTCCTAAAGTAGGGGACGAGGAAGACTTTCCGTCCTAATTGAAACTGTGGAAAAACTAATTTTGGAAGCCTAATAGAATTTCCTGGTTTGGATATAAGTCAAGATATTGGAGCACATTTCTTCCATCACCATAACTTTAGAAAAAGGACAACTGGGAGGAAGAAGACAGGGTGGAATTTGACATTATACTTGAAAGCTCATTGTCAAGAATACTTTTTTTAAAAGGTTCTTATAAAACTTTACTTTCTAATATTAGTGAAACCCAGATGTCTCTATCTATCTATCTACCTACCTACCTATATACCTACCTACCTACCTACCTACCTAACTACCTAGGTCTTTCACTGCCCTTGATGTCCTTGATGCCCTGTTTAGTTAGCAGGTGCCATCCCACAGTTCTCCTTAGTGAGGAAAGCTAAGGCAGCTGTCTACAGCCAGCTCTTCTGTTTGGGCAGGATGTCAGTGGCAGGGTCTGCAGGAACAGCCTGGAGACTCATCTCCAGTGAGCAAAGACAGTTCATTAGTAAAAGCAGAATTATCTGAGCTGTTTTCTTCAGGATTGCTTCAAGGGTGGTTCTATCCACCAACTCTTAATACATACTTCCCTATAACCTGTGACAAAATACTCTCCTCGAATGGTAGTTTCTGAAGTCTTTACACACGGAAAAAAGTTTCTTGTTCATTCTCTCTCTCTCTTTCTCTCTCTTCTCCACCTTCCCCCACCCTGTCTATTGAATTATCATTGCAAATACTCTCACTGGCCTAATAAGTTTAGACTTCTTAAAGAAACAATTCAGGGGAAAAAAAAAAGACTTTTTGTTTGGGAGCTTCATGATGACAGGCTGACCAATGTTATGTGTTATTGATATGAAAGTCAGCATTACACACTGCACCCCACCTTTTTTCTGTAACCAAACCTGGGTCAAAATCCTACTTACGATATTTGCTAGCTTGAGGTCTTGGGCAATCATTTCACCTTACCAACTCTTAGATTTTTTCTTCTATAAAATGTTAATCATGAGGCTACCTCCTTCCTATGGTTGTGAGGATTAAATATATAATGTATTAATATATAAAATATATTATATATGTAATGCACTTAACACAGGCCTGGTGCATAGTATGTTTCATTATTATTATTAATAATAATAAATTATTTTTTAAATTAGCATAAACATATAGACCCCTTTGCTCTTGTTCCCACAAGCTGGCTTGCGTGTAATCCTAAGGAACTTTAGGAGCTACTTAGGACCTATTTAATAATGTTACTGAAGTAATAGTCATTTAAAACCTACCACATACACTGCTATAGAAACATCAAGGACAATTAGATGCTTTGAGCTGTGTGTGAGCCATCAACTTAAATTCAATATAAGAAATATAGGATCCTAAGCTGTTTCTCCTCTACCACAGTTCTTCCACATGCCTGCTCCTTTTTCAGAGTGGGGAATGTTATCATTCTCCCATAGCCCAGGTTCCAGTTTTCATTTGCCATTGAATCCAAATGGTTAACTGAGTTGTAGTCAAAGTCCTCCCATTTTTTTACCCCATATCATCTCCCTCCAGTCTCTCCCTTCTCTAAGCCCCAATATGATGGCATTAGTCCAGCTCAAAAAAAGGATTTCTTTAAAGTTATGAAGTGCTTTTTTATACCTTGCCACTTAGATGAGTCTATCCCTTCAGCATAGAGATGCAGATGAATTACATCGATGCCAATCAAGTTCTGGAAATGAGGTGTCTCAACCTCAGTTTCAACAGGAAGCAAGCTGAAGAAAGGGATATCAACCAGCTGCTACTCACATAGATCAGATGCTAGAGCCTTGTGGCCTTTGCTATTGCCTTAATGTAAAAACTTAACCAGATCACCTCTCATCGCAATTGAATTCTAAACTCCTTCACAAGACATGTGAGGACTTTTAAAAGCTACCTCTCCATAGTTCTTTAGCCACATTTCTTGCCACTGCCTCAGGTAGGCACGTTGCTTTCGTCACACCAAACCATTTGCCTTGGACATGTCAGGTTTCCTCACAGGTTCATGAATTGGTATATCCTGCTGTTTAGAAAGACTCCTTTTCCTAAATCTACTTCATGAGTTCATTCTGTGGGACTCTATTCATGCATCTCCACCTCTGGGAAAACCTTTCAGCTCTCCTCAGACATTGTCAGAGTCCCTTCTTCTCTGCCTTTGAAACACCTGAATTCCCATCTATTATTACACAGTTCATTGTCTTATTACTGATATGTCTCCCATGAGAGTCTGAGAGGTATTAGAAGGGTTCAAAGTTTTATAATTTATCTTAATATCAATTATATGGTGTTCAGGGCTTATTGAATAAAAAAAAAGAATGAAAGATGGAATAAAACAAGGAATGAACTTCTCCTTTCACGATTTCCAGATGATTTCACTTTCTTGGTGTTGCCTTCTCCACAAATCATTCTGATTTGGAATACATGTACAACCTGCCCAAACACATATAAACTGAGCTAATGTGTTCCTACAACTAGTCTGATTGCCTTACTGCTTCACAAGAGGGAGACAATGAGACAGGATGAATGGCCCAAACACAAGATGGAGAAGGACCTTTGCATGGATTAAGTTCAAACTTCTACTTCCCATCAGGACAAACAGGAAGAAAGTTTCAGCATCTCTAATCCTTATAAGTAGCACTCATGCCTTTTTAAGTCTTTTGTTATACTGCCGTGGGGAGATGTGAAGAAGAGCAAATCCAATGTCTCCACTAGCTGTGGTGTTTAACTCATTTTTAAGATAGCAGATAAAGTGTTTGTTGCAGTAAATGGAAAAAGACGGCGTGAATTAAGCTTGAAAAGTGAAAAAAATGGCTGAAATGATCTCAACTAAATGGCAACTGGTACTTCTCCTTGTGATGTGTATCTGGAGCTTGATGAAGGAAAAAAAATCAGGTCTGAAAACACTTTGCTTAGCTATTAAATGCTTGCAGCATTTTTCTCCTTCCTCTCTTTATGGCAGTAAATTACAGCAAGGTGGGAGCCCATTCTTAGCCTCACAGAATTCGCTTCCTGCTACCACCTCAGTTACAGCCATCCCAATTAGTCACCAGCTGAATGACTATGGAACCACAGGTTTAAATTAAAAAGCAGTTTTCATCTCAAGACCAATTCACAGCAAGAAATGTTCCTCCCCTCACCCCATGACCTTTCAGAATGCCATTGCTACACAGAGAATAACACAGGATGGTATCTGCTCTTGGCATTCATCTTATTCTGGATGTCAGGGCAAAATTTGGAGGAAGGTGAGGTTGCAGGGGCTGGTAATGTTCTTCCAAATTTTCAGTGTCACTCTAGGTCTTCAACCAGTGCATATGAGCATTGCAACATTGTGCTTTGTGGATGCTGGAAGAATTGAGTAGATGTGGAGCGCACAGGAAAGGAATGCTAAAAAGAAGGTGAACTTTTAAATGGTGTTTAAATGGCACCCATCTAATAACAGAAACATGAATGGATTACACATGGTGCAAGATACAAGAACACAGAGTCAGAAAAAAAGGGTGTGAGTTCCAGCTTTCCAACTTTCTAAACATATGACCTTGAGAAAGTCACTTAACTCCTCTGATGCTAATATTTTACCATATAAAAAAAGGAAGATAATTATACTTCTTCTATCTTCCTTATAGGGTTATTATGAGGATTAAATGAGAATATACATAATCATAGTACATTTAAACTATAAAAAGCTGTGCAAGTGTCAAGACTTTTCATGATCCTTCAATACAATGCCGCACCACCTACCACTACTTGGACTGTTAGAGTTGGAGGAGACCTCAGAAACCATCGAGCAACACACCAATGCATGGCCTCTCCTCTAACACAGGTGAGCAATGGGTATCAGTCTCTGTCCACCCTGACAGTGATGGGTAATTCACCACCTTATGAAATAGCACTTCCATTATCAGATACTGTGACTATTTGAAAGTGGCCCAATTTAATTGATTAAGAAATACTTTCATTTTCTTACACTTACTATATACCAGGAAAGGAGTCTACTAAGCAGTTTACAAAAAGGATCTAATCTAATGCAGTCCTCTCAACGATCCTAATAAATCATATTATATATATATATGAGGAAACTGAGATTTGGAGACAAAACCATTCACCTGAGATCACACGTTAGTGAGTGTTAAGACACGACCTGGGTAAGCTTTTTGGATTGTGACAAGTTCAAAGAAAGGAATAATGCTGTAGCTCTGGGGTGTCTGATGATACGTTAGGAGAAGCATGTGATTGTTTCTTCCTTCTGCCTGTGCCTCTTTTCAGTGTGAATTTAGGAAAATGTGCCTGTGTTCTCTCTCACCCTTTACAAACTGAGAAAAAATAATGCTTTCTAGGAGTCACAGAGGGACGCCAGAGCAAATTAATGAGTTAATATTTATAAGAGGCATTGCGACTCTTTTATAAAAGAATGTCCTAACTGGGAACCAAGTATTCCATTACCTAAGTGTGTAGGCAGATAGCTCAATAGTAACACTATAGCCTGATTTTAAGTTCGGTTTTAATAACAGCATTGTGTTAGGTTAACAGAGAACAGAGCACCCCACAGGAACAAAATCAAAGCAATTAGTTAACACAGATCTTAGGAAAACTGAAATAATAGAACCACAGATGCTCTCTGTGATTTGTGTTGTTCACGGGCTCCACTGATATTTAAACCATAGATGGCTTTTCAGACCTGTCAATACCTCGAGTTGTATACTAACTTGGGAGTTGGTAGAGGAACGCATGCAAACACATGCGTTGCTTGACCCCTCAATACAGACTAGACTGAATCTTTCTACCCTGCTCTGGCTCCCCAGCTTCCTACTGGCCTTTGAAGACGTCAAGAGGCCAACCCATTACAGTCACATAGCCAGAGGGCTCAAAAGAGTATGGATAACTGGGACCCGATCTATATTCAACAACAGGACTTACATTTCTTGTCAATCTGAGATTAGACTGTTTTCTAGCTTTTAACGTCTGGGTGGAAAGCAGCCATTGTATCATTTCCTTTCTCCCTGCTATAGCTTTAAAACTTAGAACTCTCATCCAACCATTTCAATAATGACAAAAAACTATGTTACGGGGGATTGCCTCTTCCGTAGTTAACCATGATTCCAGATACTCTTCTGTTCAGTTATCCTTAAAATCGAGTATAGAAAATTCATTCTAAGGCCATGTCTTCCTTGCTTCAGGAAAACTTAGAATTAAGGCATTATCTATTTGGATAAGACACCACCAAAGCAATTCAGGTGTCATATGCAGGTCTGACTCTCCTCTTCTAGTTTCTCCTCGAATTCTCTGAAATATTCAAGACTTGGTGATGATAATAATAATAATAGTAATGAGGAGGAGGGGGAGGCGGGAGAAGAGGAGGAGAAAGAGTCATCCATCATCATCATCATCAAGTAAGGATTGTATAAGCAATAATTACAATAATAAGGTTTGAGACAAAGGGAAAAATGGAGATATGTAAGTAAGAATATGAAAAAAGTGGAAAATACCTTGTCTTTCAGTGCTTTTAAAATTTTATGCCTCTGTCTTGATATTATTTAGAATCCCAGGTTTTGAAAATTAGTTGAAATATCAAATAGATCAGAAATGACAAAAACTTTTAAAGGCACTAGAAAGTAAGCTGTTCTTTCAAATTAGAATCAAAAAGCTTGTGAAACATCTATTGTACACCCAGCAAATAGGAGAAATCATAAACATTTAGATTTACAGAAATAACCATAAGGCTACAGATAAGTTGTTTTTTTTAAAAAAGGGGGGTAAAAAAAAGAAAAAAAAGGAATAGGAAAGAAGAGCATTACTCAATTTATAATGTTTTATTTATAAAAAACAAAGTAAATACATTTATTACTTCTGTGTGGTATTGGAAATTTGTGATATAAACTTGGCAATATCTCATACCTAACTAGAAATATAGAACAAGGGTTCAGTTGGAAATTAGGATGAGATACTTAAAATACACTTCTATTTCTTATGGTCTTAATTTCACTACCATTATAGTACTCACCAGTACTAGGATTCCTAGGATTTTCAAGCCAATAAAATCGGTTTATTGGCCTATTCTTGAATTTACTTAAAACCCACACACAACAGTCATATAATCCTATGACCTTTCCTAAGATCTGAACACTTCTCAATCTAATATCTTTTGACCGATTTTTTCCAATGGGCAATTTTGAAGAGGGACTATCCTTCTCACTAAGCCCGTAACAAAGGACCACTAGGTTTGCCAGTCTTCTTTTATTCTCTGCATTTTTCTTTTGACACATAATCTTCAAAGTTTAAACATATGAGAGTATAACAAAGGTACTGATCAACAGAATTTGGGACAAATAAAAGTAGAATGAGTAATCCTATTTTTCTGTGCTTGAAATTAAGAGAACTGAATTCTATGCCTGACTCATCCACTACCTTTCTGAATGACTGTGTGTGGACAAATAACTTTATTTATCTAGGCTGTAGTTTTATTATTTGTTAGAATGAAGATGTTGGACTAAAGTCTTGCTAGAAATCTTTTCAACTCTGATATTATTTTATTTCCATGATATTCTAACTATGCCTACTTGAACTATTAAAGATCAAGCCTAGTTTTCAAGATAAGTGTTAGCCTTAGAAAACTCTGTTTCCAAGGGTGTTTATAAACCAAATGAAACAAGCTGACTAGCTCAACTTAACTGTATTACCAAGTTTTGAGGTGAGAAGTCATGTTTCATTTTTTACCTCCCCGACCAGAGCCTAACCTAGACTTTCCATAGGGTAAGAACTAATTAAAAGAAAAAAAAAAAAAGAAAACCTTAATATTGATATACCCCTCTAAAGTTTATAAAGCATCTACAAGTTTTCATCTACAATATTTATTTAATAATCCAGCAATCCAACAAAGTAGATACTACTTTACATATTTTACATTTGGGGAAACTTAGGTTCCCAAAATTCATGACCTGCTTAAAGTCCTACAGCTAATAAATGGAAATGCTGGAATTTAAGGTCCAGATTTTTTTTTTTTTTGGATGGATGGATGGATGGATATGACAAGACACTTTGTTAAGGCTAAAGTTTTTCTGTTATTATTCAAAGGCAATCTCCTGTTGTATGAAGGAAGGAACACACAGAAGGATGAGATAAGCCCTAACATCTATCATATGAAGAGAATCTAGCCTTGAAACTAATAGCTTGAAGTCTAAGCCAAAGAAGCCAAAGGAAGTAATAGAGACCACTAAATTCATAAATGTCATCTTTTTATTATTATCTTTTTTGCAATGGTTTAACAGACTTTAGCAAGAAGAGTGGCATCTAAAATTAAATAATTTAAGGCAAAAGATCCTTAAAAGAAATTAACCCTTCACTTGGTCTCTAAAATTCACTGAATTTCTGAAAGTAATACATATTTTAGTGCCAATATTACCTTGTTAGCCTTTCTAAATTTTACTATGTGCTATACGTATATACTATGTATGCACTATAGTATGCACTATAATACAATTTGAAAAGAAAACTTACTGAGTCTATTATTGCTCATTTTTAATTTGAATTTCTCTTGTATTATTTTCCCAAAGTGATCAAAAGCATCAGGTTCATTCCAACCTTTTCAGTCTTGACTAAGTACATATCTACCAAATGTTATTCTATAATCAGAGACCCCAAAGAGACAGGTTGTTTGTAGGCAAAAACAATTTTTAAGGTCGATCAGACCACAAATGATTCTTACTTAGTAAAAACAATAATTCCTACAACTGGCTGGCTGTGCAGCATCTAAGTTGATGCTTTGGTATTAGTAAATTATGTCTTTTATCCAAAATGAACTATATGCATTGGATACATTTCATCAAAAATCTGAAAAAATGCCACTGGTTTATCTTTCAATAAGTTGGCATGTGCCACTGAGCCCATTAAGTCTATATATTTCCCAAAGCCTATATTAGATCCTATGGTATACATCAGAGTACAAGATATTGTACAATGTTTCAAAGAGTGAATTTTTAGTGGAAAATACAGTCTACTTGGCCCAAGAGAGGTTGATTCTGATGATCCTTACCCTTCCTTTCAAGATGTCAATTCTAAGGTTCATCACCTATTGACCAACCACCCTCTAAGCAATGATTGAAAACTTACTCCTCATTCATGAATTTCCAATTACTCTGCATTCCAGCCATTACTCTTCATCTGAATTCCTCTACTTCTTCGTACAGAAGTTGGAGACCAGCCAGTGTGAGCTCTCTTGTGTACATTTCATTGTCTTACTTCTGATTAGCCACCATTACTTCCCTAAGCTCCTCACACACACAGTCTGCTCCATCTCAGACTTTTACAGCGCCCTGTGCTTATTACCATACCCATTTTCTCACATTCTTTTTCTACCTAGAAGGCCATTTCCCATCCATGCTCCACTGACGCTTCAGGTATAATTGAGGCTTAACCTTCTCCATTAAAAAAGTCAAATATTTTAAAAATTCCAAATCCTTTTCCCCCCTCTTTAAACTCCTATTAAAATTTAAGTCAACATCACATTGTTTGGAATGTTTTTTCTTTAATTTTTTTCTAAAGGCTGTTAGCGATTTGCTTCTTCAGTTAGGTTGGCATTTGTAGTAAGGGGCAAGAGAATGAAAACATTGCTGGGTCTGCTTGAAAAGCTGCAAGGCTGATGTGGAGGTATCAGAGGTGAAGCTGTGCTTTGTGGTACAAAGATCTAGGAAAGCTGGGTTGGATATGCTGGCACATGTATGGTGGCTTGATATCCATTTTAAAGTTCATGGACTAGACTTATACAAAGACTCAATATTCTAAGCCCAACCTATAAATTTGGTATAAGTACTGTCAGGAAAACAGAATCCTCGGCAGATAGTTCATTAGAAGGAATTTAATCTAGGAAAGAAGTTATATGATGATGGAAGAGCTGAAAACTAAACAGAGGATGATAAGGTAAATCAGGAATTAGCAACGGCAGAAAGATACTGCCATCTCTAGAATCCAAGAGAGAAGAAGCTGTTATCATGGGCCTGAGAGTCAGGCCACCCAACAGGAACCAAAATCACAGCAGAGCTGGGACTATGGAAGAAATGCAGAAGCACAGAGAGATGAGAGAAATAGCCTGGCTTATCTGCTCTCACAGCCAATCTCCTACCAGTGCCTCCCATTTGCTAAACTTAGCAGAAGCCCCTTGGCAATAGAACCAGGGAAATACAGTTTGTAGGGTTAGGGACCAGTGATACAGAGCAGAGCAGGGGGAAGTGTGGGGAATAAATTTGAAACACAATGAACAAGTGATTTATATACTATCCATCTATCTGCTATAAATACATATACACACATACATGCACTAAAACTTTGAAATATAGTCAGGGTGTAGTCAGCAAAGGACTATAACATCTTGAATTGCAAAACTTAGGTGAATGTCACTATTTAATTAAATAACAAACTCTACAAAATATTTTTATGTGTGTATGCATAATTCTTTACAATCCAGAAAGATGTTTATAGCTATTTGCCTTGAGAAAATAAATCCCAAGTTTGAAGTATATAATGAAATTCTATCTCTACACATTACTCAATTAGGAACTCGGGCGGGGGGGGGGGGAATAAAAGGTTGAGTTCCTATGCTTATTACATGCTACACTGCCTCTCCCCCAGTGGTCACCTCATCCATACTGATATTTAGCATTCTTCTAAGCTACCCCTTACTCTTGGTTCTGAATTATTTTCTGCTATTTTACTAACTCACTTCTTCCAGCAAATTCTGTCTCAAACACCATCTCCCCTCACTCTCCAAAGTAAAGGGAAAGGCAACTGAACTTCATTAAATGAAATCATTGTGTGTACTTTACCTCTGATTCAGTATTTGATTTTGTGCACCTTGGACTATAAGTGAAAGTGATTGCGTCATTTTTGACATATTCACAGTTTTCTGGCACAATCCAGAGACTAATAATAATGCTATTTAGAAAAATAGCAATACTTCTGATAAAATTGTTCATAAAATGTATGAACCTTTATTGAACTGTATTTTTCAATATTTTCCTGCTATTATGTAGTGGAACAGAGAAACAACATTGAAAACATTCCCATTAGAGTCCTTGTGTTTCTTCTGGAAAAGTCTGTTCTAAAGGAAAATTCACATTTCTATGTTTTTGCAGATCAGTCTTTCCTTCTCATTCAAGTGCCGCCTACTACACAGCTCATCCCAGAGTGCTGCCAAGGTTTGTGTCATCACACCGCAGTAGATGCCAATAAAATAGCACTTGAGACAAATGAAAACAGCAATACCTGTTATTACCAAATACACTTCTCAGTTATCATTGCAGAATGAAATACTAAAAAAAGCTAGGTGACACACGACTGTTTGTTAGGAATGGCAATATAAGTACAAATAAGAGGCATCAGAAGAGAATTAAAGGTGAAAGTCTGACCTCTTTAGTAAAATTTCTGGTCACAGGAACAAATATGCAGCACGTTAACTAAGAATAAAATGCTGAGCTATAGGCAAAGGGTACAGCACCTAAAATTTCTCCAGCTTCAGATTTATTCTTTGAAAATGACTTCAGGGACAATTCTACATAAAATGAAATATTTTTATATGTACATATGCTCAGTGATTGTTAAAACAGGAACATGGTCTATAGTATGAATTTCATTAACTAAATCCAAGAAATTGTTTTAATGCCTATTTAATTATATTTAATGTTAAGAAAAGACCCTCTAGCCTCCCTGGTGGTGCAGTGGTTGAGAGTCCGCCTGCCGATGCAGGGGATACGGGTTCGTGCCCCGGTCTGGGAGGATCCCATATGCCGCGGAGCGGCTGAGCCCGTGAGCCATGGCTGCTGAGCCTGCGCATCCGGAGCCTGTGCTCCGCAACGGGAGAGGCCACAACAGTGAGAGGCCCGCGTACCACAAAAAAAAAAAAAAAGAAAAAAAGAAAAGACCCTCTAATACATCTAAACTAAAGCTGTTTTTCAAATACTTCAGCATTCAAAGATGAACATAGCATATAGAACTATGATGAGCCAGGCATATTCCTATCTGTTTATATATACCAATAACTTCTATTTTCAAAACAACTGTGAATTTTTCATCCCCATTTTAAAGATGAGGAAACTGAAGCACAAAGATATTAAGGAACTTGTCCAAAACTACACTGCTGGTAGTGGTGAAATAGATTCAATCATAGACAGACCAATTTCAGAGTTTCTACTCTTAAACACCACTACCTTGGGTTAGACATTTGTAAGGTCCAGCTGTTCTGTTCTAGGGCACATGGTCAAATAGTTTGGGGACCCAGGGAGGAATGTGTAAGTTGTAGCTTGGTGAAGTAAGAAGTAAATACAATGAAAATAAGTCTTAAGAAGACAATGAAACACATTTATTTAAGGTCCACTACATGCAAAAACCTTAGCTAAAAGCTGGATATAAAAAAGATGAATGAATTTTTCCTTAAATTTACAATCTCCTTTTCAATGACTTTATAAACCAGTGGAGGAACTTATATTTTGTGGGGACAGTTAGCTGTCAAATGTGTACTGTTAAACTCCTATGAAGGGTGCATCATTAAATTAAAGAGAAGAGAATGCCATGAAATCAAGATTCTTACAATCTCAAAACCATATATACCAAAAATACCTAATTAATTCTGGATACTTAAGAATTATTTAATATATTTCTTAATAGACAATTACATCTTCTAATATATTTTCTTATAACACAGTGGGTTCCCCAAAATGACCTTTCATCTCCTGGGTCTTGCTCATGGGGTTTTCTATCTAGTGTGATTCTAAACTACCTTCATCCAATTTCTATCCATTTTCCACCCTGCCTCAGAAGTAATCCTTTCATAAAGTTTTCTCTTAATTCCCAATCCAAAATATTATTTTTTCTTGCATTTATAACACTAATTTTGGGTTTATATATATATATATTTTATGTATTCTACATTATATTATTTTTATATCTGACTTCGCTTATCTTCACAACTCTATTAAGGGCTACATGGGAACATCTTTATTTTGTTTATCTATCTATTCTCAACAGTATTTAGCACAGTTCCCAATAATAAAGAGATGTTTATTAAATGATTATTGAGTTGGACCTTCCTGATAAAAGGATGGTCTACAGCTAAGTTTATTTTTAATGTGTAATGTACCCAGTCTATATGAAGAGGAATAAAAACTATATTTGTTTACTAACTTGAAATAATGTTAACCACTGACAATTTTAGCTATTTAATTTCATATGTGTATATCTGTTATAATATATATAGTGATATATTCCATTCTTATCCCAAGGTAGCTTATGTTTAGGAATTACCTAACTTCTATGGTTTTAGATTTGCCACTCAAGACTGCATTATTATGAAGTTTTGCATTTGTTTATAAAATTAGATGCAAAAATATGCTAATGTATAAGACTGAGATTACAATTACACAGGAGTCAGAAAACTCTGTTAAAGTTCCCAAAGCAACTATAATTTATTTTTGAAAATATCAATGAAAATATATATTTTAAAAATGTGTTCTCCTGTGGTGTTAAAAACCTAGCACAAAGGAAACTTGAGGTAGTATCTGAGAAGGAGGGAATAAAGTGAAAAACCTAAACATGGAGAAATTTCACTATCTTAAATAGTTAAAAACTTTTTAAAAGAGCAAACAAATTATGTAGTTGATGAAATGCCCTTTGAATATACAATAATCTTAAAGTTCCAATAATGCAAGGTGTTAATAATTGAGGAAAGCATTTCTAAGATATATAATTTGGGACTTGCCTGAGACCCTCTAGCTATAGAGTTGCTATAGCAGTGCTACTAAAGAAAATTAATGTTTGTAATTAGACCAAAGCTTTAATACCATAAATCCCACTACAGCTACTTATTTTCAAACTGTTAAGGATCTGTGGCTATTTTCGGGACAGAAATTGTTCAGTTAACTCCATTTAAGATTCCGATTTGATTGGATCCTGTCTCAATACACACACACACACACACACACACACACACACACACACACACACACACATATACTCCTAACAAAATGTGTTTGGGGGTTCTGTACTTACAAAAACTGTTGTGAATATTTTAGTTTGTTTAAGATATAACACATCAGAGCAAATAACAGGGCATTAACACTCTCCAGTGGTTAAAAAAAAAAATCCATACAAATTATAAATCTCCATCCTTCACTCTGTGACTTTTATGATATTTTAATAATAGTCACAGTTTTATTCCTTGATAGTTATTCAAGTAAATATGTTTTCTTTCTTGCTTTCTTCCCTCCCTTCCTTCTTTCCTCCCCCTCCATCCTTTTCTTCTTTATCTACCTACCTACCTCTATATCCTTGAATCTTATATTTATGAAAGCATAGTGAAATAATAAACAGGAGACCCTCAGAAAGGATAATTTAACTTAAGATTTACAACGAAAAGACAAAAGGATTTCTAAAATGTGTTACCTATATTTATGCCAGATCATAATCATACAAGAATTTCTGATGAGTCAGCATGCATCTAAGACAGTATACTGATAAATGAAAATCACAATGATACCACAGCTGTATAACTTTGGTATAGAGAAAGGAACTGTGTTGCTCTTCTGCAAAATTTGCATACCACCATTTTGCATGACCAAGTGTTAGGAGAAGGAGTCTCATTTGGTTTTTGAGAACTCATCAAGATCTGTCAGATAACACCCAGCGAGAAACTCACAAGAAACTGAGTAGTAAACAGAAATATATAAACCAACATTGTAATCCTTGTATAACAATCTCCAAATGACCATTTGGCTTGCATAAGGATTAAACCATCAGATTCTTAAATAAATGAAAACTCTGAACTCTGTGCAATTAGGTCTCTAGCCAAATAAAAATATGCAAAGAGAAGTTGTTACCTGAAGATGAAAAGTCGAGAAGCCATAATATAGTAGTTATGACTACTGCCGCATACACATGACTTTTTCTGGAACAATAGAGTTTTAAAAGCAGGAATGGCAACTTACCTAAGGAGAGAAGGAGAAAAAAAAAAAAAAGGTTACTATCAGAGAACTTTAAAAACATCTTAAGCATGGCATATGTTGATAGGCAGAGCAGGGTCTGAACACATAGAGAAATTACTAAATCCACTATGTATTCCCACTATAACTTTCTATTTTCCAAACCCCTTTAAATGTTCCTTGGTTCCCCATTCCTGGCCTGCTTTCTCCTATCCACCCTCACTTCACACCAGTATTTGCAGTTATCTCCTTCTCAGGCTGGTTGAACTCCACTACCACTGAAATGTTCCTCAAAATGGGTAATTTCATCCAAAAATAAAGAATCAGGAAATTTAGACTAGATTCCAGACTTTACTTCTTACTAGAGTACCACCTTTATCAAGACAAACCATCTGTGAACTGAAGGTGATTAAATAATTGAATTTAAGTCAGCTTCTAGCTTCAGAATTCTAAGCTGTTGAGGGAAGGCAACCAGAGTGGCCAAAATAAATAATTTCTAAATAAAAAATATCAGATTTAATAGCTCTCAGTTGGGATAAAATTTGGCAGGCTAGGTTCTTCGCATATCAATTGCTTTATTTTAGTCACTAAGATTAGCTATACTGTGCATAGGCAAGACTGATTTGACAGCCAAGGCTCTGGGCTTATAGAAGGCTATAAATTGGAATTTATACAACTGCAATATCATTTGTGAAAGAAAGAAGAGTGGAACTGGAGGTAAAATGTGGGATTGTGGGAATGAACTCAGATGACTTGGTAAAATGGATCTAGTTGCCCCAAGAAGACTTTCAAACTCTTAAGTTCAAAGGCTAATACTGCTCAGTGCCCTTGTCAGATGGAATAACTATCAGCACATATAGGAAATGTGTGTGTCCGTAAGGATACGTAAGCAGACAAACTATAATATTGTTGGGAGCCAGGAAAGGGCTGGCTCTCTCAGGAAGGAAGGCACCACAGTGTTTGCAAAGCACCTAGTGCAACCTCCATTTCCTTGAGAACCAGCTTGGAAAATTCTCTAGTTGCACAACCTTAATGTTTCTCCTGATGGAAGCTGAAGTGTTCATTTTATGCATTGACTAATTTATGAGTTCAGTGAGAAATTCTTTGTAAAATAAATTCTAGAAAAGAGAGAGAACCTGAAAATGAATTCCCTCTGCACAACATGTGTGTATGGTCCCATTAGCAGTTGCACAGTGGGCAATCGATTAGGGAGGGAAAAATGGCTTTTTTTATGGTAATGGATTTTGAGCCTCCTGGTGATAATTTATTTACTAGAAATTTTGCAGAGTTGGCTAGCACGCTGATGAAAACCCTCTGAACATGTTCATTTAAAAAGAGGAAAAAAGTGGCTTGGCTTCTTTTTGAGAAATATTGTTATTAAATCATTGGAAACATATTGATAAAATATGCCTGAAAGCTACAGTCCTGTAATTTATAGTACAAATTACATTGCTATTGAGAAATGGCAATTTAATCCTGCAAATTAACTTTAACAATTTGAATTTCTCTGTTACACTTTTTTTTTAAAGAAAAACCTTGAAAGACATTCAGTAACGCTGTGCTAGGCTGGTCAGCAGTGCTGGGTTTCTTTAAAAGCAATCCCATCTCCCTGGTATTTCTTTTTGTAGAGTCATCCTATCCATCTACAGACCAAAGTGTAAAACCAGGATATTTTCACCCTGACTTTCAATTCCTAGAGAATCCTGAGATAAAAGGTACTCCCTTACCTCAAATTTCCTTAATATAGAATGACAGAATGGCAGTTTGGCTTGATTCAAAGAATGTGAGCTTGAGAATCAGAATGACCAATGTTTCTATTTCACTTCCATCACTTCACTGGCTCTGTGAGATTGGGTAAATGTAGTTTTTTCACTGAAACTCTATTCCTTCCCTATTTTGGAAAAGGTGTAGAAAAAATGAAGCAACATGCATGTGCCACATGCCTATGCTTATACTTGATATCCATTAGCCCATGTCCTACAACCCCCCTTCAAACAATGAGACCTTCCAGGGGTTAGCATCTTTCTCCATTTTTATTTGGGGGAAAACCTCTCTTTTCCACTCTACTCAGAATGTGGGAGTGAGGTGCTTATTAGCAGGGACAATTCAGTACTCATTGATTCATACACATACGCATAATCTACTACTTGACTTAGGACGCACAGGGATACTGGGAAGTAGGGAGAAAAACCTAGGGATAGTTATTCATATTGGTTGGCCTTGCTAATACCTAGCTATGAAACTGTTATAGCAATAGCACTAAGGAGGGGAAAGGGATAATAAAGGCTTTTGACTTTGGAGATACAGGTATTTTATGCAAATGAATATATGAGCCAATCAAAAAGAAATTATATAAAATATATCAGAAAGATAAAACAAGAATGAATATATATACACCTAACCATACAGTCCTAAAATATATAAACCAACAGCTCACTGAAGAGAATTATATAAATCAAATATTTATTTAGATTTAAACTACACTTCCCAGAACCAACTGAAAAAGCAGACAAAAGAAAAAAAATGAGGAAAGATATGGAATATATTAAGAACATGATTTGAATAGTTTGATTTAAATAGACAAATATAGAACTTCACCTCCTATAACTGAGAGATACATATTCTTTTCAAGTACATATAGAATATTCATAAAAACTGACTATATACTAATGAAAGAAAGCATAAATGAATTCCAAAGATTTATCATTAAGGCAATATTCTCTGACAAAAATACAATAAAATCAGAAATTATTCATAAAAGGTAGAGCTAAGATGCCACAGTTTGTCTGGTAATGACAAAAAAGTCACTGATATTTCTAAACAAGTCTTTGGCTAAAGATTAAAAAAAAGAGGAAAAGAAAAAGATTTTGAGTTTTTACCAATTACAGATTTTTTTTAACTACTCAGCCATAAAGAAGAATGAAATTTTGTAATTTGCAGCAAAATAGATGGACTTGGAGGGCATTATGCTAAGTGAAATAACTCAGACAGAGAAATACAAATACTGTCTGATATCAATTATATGTGGAATCTAAAAAATACAACAAACTAGTGAATATAACAAAAAAGAAGACGACTCACAGACATATAGAGAACAAACTAGTGGTTACCAGTGGGGGGGAGGGGGGCAACAAAGGAGTGGGGGAGTGGGAGGTACAAACTCCTGGATATAAGACATACTGTACAACATGGGGAATAGAGCCAATATTTTGTAATAACTGTAAATGGAAAGTAACCTTTAAAATTGTATAAAAAATAAAAAATAAAGATAGAAGAAAAATAAAATCTTAAGACATTAAAAAATACTTAAGTGGCCTTAAAAATAGTACATTCAAAATCATTGGGCACAGATAACTTGTAACAGAGAGAAATTTGTAGCTTTAAGTGCTTTATCTGAAAACCAAAAATATTGAAAAACAAATGAGCTAAACATTTAAAGTCAAGAATTTAGTAAATACAAAAATAAAGAAAATATTAGAACAGAAATTACTGAAGTGAAAAGAGGTAATTAATAAAACCAAAAACCTGGTTTTCTGAGAAAAATAATAAAATACAGAGACTTTTCACAATAGGTGAGAGAGAGGGACAGAGAGAATATGCCACTGATGGAAAGTGAGAAAAAGACACAACAGAGAATGAGAAAAATAATAAAATGTTTACAAAGGACTATTATATAAGAAATTTCCAAATCTAAACAAAGAGTATATCAGAAAAGTAAGAAATTTATAAATCAAGGCAAGAATAGAAAATTTAATAGATAAATAATTATATAACATGGTAATCAAAGATTTTCTTCCAAAAAATCCCCAAAAAACAACAAAAACAAAACAAACAAACAAAAAAAACCTGGGCCCAGGTGATTTTATAGATAAATCTTCCTAAAGTTTCAAGAAATAGATAATTCTTAAATTTAAAAAATTATTTTACAAAATAGAAAAATGGTAACTTGGTTTATTCAAATTCAAAGAATTAAATAAGAACAGTACAACAAATGGAAATTATAGGCCCATTAAAATTTTGAATATACATAAGAAAATTCTAAATACTTAGCTAATCAAATCCATGAGTATACTAAAAATATTTATTCTGATTAGAAAGTATTTATCCCCCAAATTAGAGATGATTTAACATCAGCAAAGTAGCAGTGTAATTCAATACACTAATGGGCAAAGGAAAATAACCACATACGTATCTTAATAAACGATGAAAACTTGTTTGCAAATATAATCTATCAATTAAAACTTAGAAAACTGGGAGTAGAAAACACCCTTAGTATGAAGTATAGTGTATTCCAAAAACTTACAGAAACTTTTTGCTGAATATAGAAAACTTAGAAACATAGTAAGATCCTCAGATCTTTATAGAGTTAATTGTAAAACTCTCTTAACATAGTAACTGAAAAAGTGAAGAGATATATTAAGCTCAAGGTATCATGCATTTCTATTATAAAGATATTATTTTTTTCCTAAATTTGGTCTATAAATTAAATAAAATCCCAACAAAAAATAATATGGTATTTTGCAGAACCTAGCAAACACACACACACACACACACACACACACACACACACACACACACTCAAAGGGTAAAAAATAAAGTAAATAAATAAGGCCAATTTCTGATAATGAAGAGCAAAGAGGAACATTCTCCTATCATATAATGAAAAGCACCAAAAAGGCAGTATTGTACTGATGAAGAAACAGAGATACACCTCTGCAACAGAAAAGAAAGTTCTTAAGTATGTGAATTTTGAAGTATTATAAAGGTGGTTCTACATATCAATGGCAAAAGGACTAATTTTTAGTAGATGAGTGTTAAGAAAACTAGTCCACAAATACAGAGAAAAATAAACCTAGATTTCTCTCCCATATCATGTTGAAAAATTGACTCAAAATGTGTTAAAATCCTAAAGATAAGACGTAAACAAATAAAGCTAAATGAAGAAAATGGAGGGGAATATGTCTTAAGGATGGAGAAAGGCTTTCTAAAGAAGATCACTAAAGAAAAACAATTAGATAAAAAATGAATGGTTTTGAGTACAACAAAAAAATTTTTGAAACTTTCATTTAATGAAGAGTGCCATTGGTATAGTTAACAAGTGAAAGATTGGGAGATCATTGTTCTATATAAAATGACACATGATTAATTTTCTGCTTAAGCAAGGAACTCTTTAAAATCAACGAGAAGAAAGACAGGGAGCCCATAAGAAAAATGGATGAGGGATGAACCCTAAATGGTTAAAAACAGTATGAAAACACATGCAAACTCTTTCAAAATGAGAAAAATGAGGAAAATGGAAATTGGCAAAATTTAAATCTGAATGATTCCAAGTGTGGAGTGAGCAGGAAGTGGGAAATAGGGAATCCCAAGCATTGCTGGTGGGAGTGTAAACTAGTATAATGTAATGGAGAGCAACTTGGCAGTACTTAGAGCAATTAATTAAACATATAGCCTCTGACACAGCAACTCCTGGACATATATCTGGAGAAACTTTTTCACAGATCTAGGAAGAGATCTGAAAAAGAATGTTTGTGTCAGTATTGTTTATGTCAGTGCAAAAAACTGAAGCCAATCCATACGTTCATAAAAGCGAGAACAGATAAGAAAAATGCATTGGAGTCATCCAACAGAATACAATGCAGTTATGAGAAGAAACAAATTAAATGTAAATACAATGGAATGAGTAGATCCTAAAAATTATACTCAGCGGAAAATAAGAAAGACTTTTTGGCACATCATTTATGTAAAATGACCCACAAAACCAGCATTATTTATTGAACAAAGACAGACACATATTTAAGAATACATACCTAGCATATTAGCACAGCTGATTATGTCTGGGTAGGAATAAGGGAAATGAGTAATGGGAAAAAAAATAAATCAGAGAGTAACCATGCACAGATCAAGGTTGAAAGTGGACCACAATATGAGATATGTGACTAACTCAATATTCTGCTCCCACTGTTAAGGAAGTGTTAAGAAAAACCAAAGTGGAAGCCACAGTTTGAACATACCCCTGGATCAAACACTCAAGTAACCAAAACGTAAAACTGCCCTGATTTCCCTGAAATGCTTTCTGCATGTCAGCATGACCTTACAGTTCTTAGATAATCAGCTACAAACAAGTAAGCTTACTCAGAGAAAAGGAACGTAAGCTTCTAGTAACCAACCATTAAAACACACACACACAACAACAACAAATGTACTTTCTCATTCATGCTTTATGAACTGAGCGATAGCTACTGAGAGCCAAGCTTCTTAACCACTTTTGGTTGGAAGTCTCCCTGTTTTTGAATAGTTTCCTTCTTGCTCAATAAACATCTCATATCAAGTAAAGCTCTCTGAATTTTGACAGAAGAAAGGAAATGATAGGAGGAAGAGAGAAGAGGAGGAAGAAGGAAAGAAGGAAAGAAACTCAAGAAATATTTGGCAGTTATATAAAAAGAGCTCAAATATGATTAGACAAGTGTAAGTATTTTATATATAACGTGCTGGTTAAAAATAAGGCCCAAGCTTGGCTCAAGAAGCTCAAGATTTCTACTTAGTGTTACTATGGTCAGATGAGAGGATCCCTGAGGTTTTGGAATCCAGATGACCCATCTCTGAGTCCCAGAGGCTCAGTGCATGATCTAGATTATACTCAATACTTCCATGTGTTTAGGCCCCAGAGTCCTTCTCAGGTTTGCGAGGAGTCAGAGTCACAACCAGGTCTCTTCACTGCTCCATGGCAAGCAAGTATTGAGAAAAATTCCTGAAAACACTAGGTACAAAGAACCTTCTAAGGTCATTTATTTCAATGATTCTCAGTCCTGGCTCTGCCTCAGTGTTTAAACTGCATATGTCAAAACCCTCCCTCAGCTGTATTGAGAGAATCTCCAGTGATGCAGACTGTGAATCTGTCTTTTGGTGAGCTCTATGGGTGATTGTAATGTTGCCAGACTGGCACAAGTAGGAGGGGCCATTGGGAACCATTCTTCCCTTTTAACTTGAATTCACTGCCAAGAATCCTCCCAATAGGTGTCCAACTCCTTCTAGATATATTAAAACAAAATGGAAGAATAAGATGCCCGTAGTTTGACAGGAGGGTACAATCTTATATTCTCCTTGCTAAATATGCTTTCTCTAAGCCCTTCCATGATTAGGTTGCCAGTAAGTGAACTTTGCTAACTACTGACGAGGTTTTCTGAGGCAGGAGAGAGAGAATTTCACCAGATCATTGTTAAACTCCAACTAATGTTGTGTTAATTACAAGTATAACAAATAACCTTTAGGAAGAGGAGTAAATAGCCCTTTGGGAGTATCTGAATATGAATAAATGCTAGTAGGTTTGCCCCTTCTTGTCCTTAGCATGCTACTGACATTTTGTCTATTATGGATATTGGCTCCTTTAAAAGACATCAATAATAGACTTTGAATATTTAAAATGGACATGAAAAATGAAAATATTTTGACAGATTTACTCAAATTGTATGCAAATGTAATGCATGTTTAATGCAAATATATATGTGGTTCTCTTAACTATTTCCTATGCTTCACTGTACCTCTCAGTAAAATGCTAATGGCTCATCTGTGCTTCTTTATTCTATTCAGCAATTAATTGTTAATACAACTTGTGTAGGTACCACACAATGGCTAGAATAAAAGAAATGAAAGAAAAGGTCCCTGACCTTGAGAATATTACATTCTGGTTGGGGAGAGAATAGATGCCCCCAAATCACCCAAACAGACTCACGTTTGTGAATTACCTAGCTTGCTTAATGGCACCACTCACAGACCTCTGAGACCAAGAGGAAACCCTGGGAATTATCCCAGACTCCTTTATCACCTCATGCTCATGTTCAATAAGTCACCAAACACCAGTTATCTTTCAAATCCATTTCCTTCTCCCTATCCCAAGACTTCTTTCTTAGCTCAGCTCAGTAGGAAATAATGGGATAACTTATAGAGCATCTCACTGGTTTCTCTGCCCTTACCCTTAATCCATGCTCTATTTTGCTCTCACAATGATTTTTCCAAAACTCATGGCTGACCAACCCATGCTTAAAATTCTTCAGTGACTTTCTAAATAATATCCTAAATGCTTTACATAACATTTAAACCTTTCACAATTTTCCCAATTGGCTCTTCACTTTTTAACTTGCATCCTATTGTCAAGTCATAAACAAAGACCTGCAATCCCACAATTTGTTGATTTACACCAACGACCAAGCTTCTACTAATGACAATACTTCCACTTGTAACAACTTCCCGTTTAATTCTCTTTCTCTTATGTGCTTGGTGAACTCCTATTTATTCACCTGGAGTAAGCTCAAATGATCACTCTTCCCCGATACTGAGTCATATCACTCCTGCACTTTGAGATAGGTGCTGCTTCTATACATTTCCAAAGAATTCTATGAATATCTTGTATCATTTTTCTTTTGTTCCAGTGGAGATAAAAAGGAAATCATATGTAACTCTAATAATGTGTACCTTCCTTTATGTATGTCCCTTCCCTTAGTAACAAGCCCCATCCAACTTCCACACCACCCAGAATAATATGGGGAACTACTTTAAGACACACATGTACACAAATACCTCAGAGTAACAAGGTAATGCCCCCACTATTCTGTAACTTCAGTTGCTTAGGACTGTAGGGCAAGAGAGAACATAGTTTGCAGTTCATTTCGAAGTCCCAGTTGATGGAGCACAACTTACACTATCACCACCGTCACTACCATATCACCATTGCTGCCACTATGACCACTAACATCATCCCTGGGGAACTTTACCACAGAGAGCCAGTGTTACCAATGGAATTGTTTTCTATCCTTTGGGTGAATTGGGGCTGAGGTAGGGCATGGTGGGAATATTTACTTCCTGTGTCCCCCATTAGACTATATAGTTCTTCAGAGCATAAGCTAAGCTCTGTTTCTCCTTTTTCTTTTGTTTTTCTTTCTTTCTGTTTTCCCAGAATCTAGCAGAAAGTCTGGTACATGCTAGGCATTCAGTGAATAATTGATAGATGGATGGATGAACAAATAAAAGAATGAATAAACAAATAAATAAGAGTGAATAAAGTATAAAGAAACTAGAGAATAGTTCCAAAGCTCCAGGTATAAGGGAGTTCTTTTCCTACTTGATGGGGTCAAACTGCTGAAACAGTTGATTACAAGGGAAGGATCACTGTGGCATAAGAAAATTAAGGAAAGACTTAGGTGAGATTTGAGCTGGATCTTACTCCCCACCTCCCAAAAGAAAGAAAAGAAAAAAAGAAATTGAATAGGCAGAGAAAATTTTAGAAAGCACTTCCAGCTAAATATATAGACGGATATAGTGTTGTGAAAGGCAAAGGCCATATTGACTGTCACAGAGACTGTACAGGATCAAAACAAACTATGAATGAGTATCTTCACTGCTGGGTTGAGGAATTTACATTAATCTGGAATAGGTAACCCATGTAGGAAACTGGTGTAATGATGGCAGTGTTTGAAGAATTTATATATAAATTTCATATTTCATTTTTGAAATCAAGGGAGAAAGAACTACATTGAGTCTCTTATATAAGCAGAGAGTTATACCCTCAGTTCATTATAATTAATATATCACCAGATATCTCGAAGGTTCTGAGAAGCACTTTTTGAGTTCTGTATACTAGGATCCCTTTACTAGTAACTGAAATGGGGACATTTTGAGTACATTATGATTATTGTTTAACAGACAAAAGAGCAACTCTGTACAACAAGGAAGAGTAGAAATTGAAGGTTTTCTAATAAATTAAATCTGTAAGAAAACATAGAAAAGTGAAATATAATTTCTCAAAGGGAAGTGGTAGGAAACAAACAGTTCAAAGTCAAATATCATGGAATCTTAAATGGCTATAAATGATTATCTTGATTTTACATTTTATTTGAAAGAAAAATAACTTGAATTACCTCCTAATCCTGTATCTTAGACCTAGTTCAAAATTAACTCATGAAAAATTCATTGTTAATTTCATTACATTTACATCTCATAGGAAAAGTTTGGTTTTTTAAAGTGATGGTCTACTAAAATACCAATACCAGGCAGAATGTGGACAGAAACACAATTGAGAATAGGGATTATGCTTTATTTTTCTTGGTATCATTAGTTCCTGGCACTTGCCCAGCATAGAATGAATGTTTGCTGAATGAATAAATGAATAAACCAGTAGTAAGAGGACAACTGGGATTTGAACAGACTGTAAGGGAAACTTAAAGCTTAATGTTGACTGACCTATTAACCATAAACTCAGTATAAAAAAATCTGGAATAAACCTATCTATGAAATGTGAAGAGTCTCTTTATATGCAATTATCTATACTTACAAAGAATAAGTTAAAGAGTCCAGAAGGAACACGTATAAGGAAAAGAAAATTCCTTCTTCAGTTCAAACATTGATAATTTTCAAGACCACTATAACTCAAATAAGACAAGTTACATTTGGGATTTTCCTACTTTATACATCACAGAAAGACCTGCTAACTGCCCAAGACAAACACCCACTGTATATCCATTTCCATCTTGCAATTTAGACCAAGTCTTTGTAGAAAATGAAAGCAACATAAAATATGCAGAGAACATCCGTATCCCTTCAGGCTCAGGATGAGCTGAGCATCTCTGAAAATAATATGCAAATACAAAAATGTTTTCTGTGGAATAGGACACTTAGCTGGGGCTTTCAACACCTTCAGATCTTGGAGAAAGTCAAAAGGATAAATAATGGAATCAGATTTATTTTCACTAGGTGCCAAGTGAGGGTTCAGCTAATTCTACCAAAGATACTCTCTCCTGTCCCTCCCCACTGGCTGCTCATATTTTCAATTTTAGTAACAATAACATTACTAAGAATGTTCACATCATTCTGGATATTATATTAGGCCCTCCACTGAAGAGCGCACAGTGGGCTGGGATATAGCCAAGTCATCAATCTCAGTTGTTTCCACAATCACTCCTGGTCACTACAGCCCAATTAATCATTTTATGATATGTATTGATTGGTAAGATTAGATTGATATCATTTATTTTTTAAAAGTAGGTAGGGCCACAGGCTTCCTTTTGGTCTAGGCAAACAATGAATATGACAGTCTCCTCAGAGGAGATGATATTTGGATTTATTTCACCAGACTGTCTGTCATTTGGGCTCACTAAGGTGTATAGATACTTCATTTTGCCAGAGAACCATGATCTTGCAGGGCATATTTAAATCTCTTATAAAGCCAGAGTAAAATGTTTCCCATCTTAATATACTGCAACCTTTATGGTACAGGAAAATAGCACCAATATTTCTGTCTCCATTGGCGAGAAGGAACTAGTGATTTGGGTTTCCTCTATTTCTTATTAATCAAGAGCTAGGGGGAAAAATCACAACCCTGAGTCCCCCAAACTTAGCAGAGAGTCTAATGCACCCTCCATGGTTTCTACTGTGTCCCCACTTCTGCTGGATATTTTGGACATTTATAAGAACTAATTAGTAGATTTATGAACTGGAGCATCACTGTAAAAATTCTGGAACCCCAAACTGAAGAGTTATAGATTAGTTTTTATCATGCCAGGAAGAACTGTTTTTTTTTTTTTTTTTTTTTTTTTTTTTTTAAATT
Organism: Hyperoodon ampullatus; assembly: GCF_949752795.1. NCBI lineage: Eukaryota > Metazoa > Chordata > Mammalia > Artiodactyla > Ziphiidae > Hyperoodon > Hyperoodon ampullatus. Next base: position 83,706,911 of record NC_136918.1, on the reverse strand, counting down.
TTATTTATTTATTTATTTATTCATTTATTTATGGCTGTGTTGGCTCTTCGTTTTTCTGTGTAAGGGCTTTCTCTAGTTGCGGCAAGTGGGGGCCACTCCTCATCGCGGTGCGCAGGCCTCTCACTATCGCGGCCTCTCTTTGCGGAGCACAGGCTCCAGACGCGCAGGCTCAGTATTTGTGGCTCACGGGGCCAGCTGCTCCGCGGCATGTGGGATCCTCCCAGACCAGGGCTCGAACCCGTGTCCCCTGCATTGGCAGGCAGATTCTCAACCACTGCGCCACCAGGGAAGCCCGGAAGAACTGTTTTTTGACAGTAGTGGCATATGCCTTTATTTGTCCCTTTGGTGCAACTGTCCTTAAATCAGAGCTAATATCAGTCCCCAAATTACCCTTATTAGGAGTAGCTTTGTTTATAAGATCCAGGAGAATATCATCTAACTGTGAAAAATGGCACCTGACCCTACTAGTATGTAACAGCTTTCCTTATCCACTTTCCATGTATAGTTAAAGTACACAAATGCTCTTCTAGAAAGAAAAATAATAAGCAAATATTTTTCTTTATATAAAATTCCTTCTAGAGAGACAAATTTATTACAGATTACAATTACTTTATCATGCTCTTTTAGGTTTGGGGTTCTTTGTTTTTGTTGTTCTAGAAAATGATTTACTCTAAATTGCATCTAGTAAAGACTACTTAATACAATTCATCAGTTGTCGCCAAGAATTATTTACTTAAATCTAGAATTTGCTGAAAAGCATCACATTTTTTACTTGTGCCACTAAAGGTAATTGCGTAATTAGTAACCGGTTTACAGAAGCATGTTTTTCACATACTGCTGATAACCCAGGTCTAAATTGCCCTTTCCATCCAGGATCCAAAGGCACTTTATAAATCATTGTATTTAAGTCTCTACTCACACCTGCTCACGCCCACACATAAACTGCAAATGGGGTGTATTTAAAGAGGCCATTTAATACTAGGATAACTACTGCAAAGAATTCGCCACTGGAGTGAAATGCAGCAAAGTTTTAACAGATGCTCAGGAATAATAGATACCAGTAGAGGTAAAGAAATAAAGAATGCCATCTCCAATTAAAACTACAGGAAAGATGTAGCAGGGAAGAATGTAATTACTCATTTGGACTTTGGCCAGGACACCAGAGCTAATACCCTTCACACTGGGGAAACTTTTTCAAAAGCCTTGAAAACTCATCCATGTAACAATTGCACTTTAATATCTCAGCTAAAACAGTTTTCAGAGAATAAACGGTAAAGAAATGGTCCCCACCACCACATGAATTTCATTATGGTGTAATCCATACCCCAATCTAACATACACACGTGTTTCCAGAGGTTAAGAGTGGGAGGGGTCAGAAAGACTAGACTATGGGCAGTGAATTAAAGGATGGAATAAGAAAAGGTGCCCAGAATTAGTGGGTTGACACACAGGATAGAGGCTGCAGGAAAAAGGATGAAATTGAATTTAAATAATCAAATATCCTTTTGTTTTCTAGTCCTGTGCTTCATTCCCACTTCAAGCACTATTATAAAGACGACCTGCTAATAAATGAACAATAAAAGTACTAATGGCATACCTGAAAGGACCTTAGGAATTATTCCTGGTTTGCTGAAGGAAAGACTGAGGCCCAGAGAATGGAGGCAAGTGCCCAAGGTCATATAGCTGAAGATAATTCCATGATACACTCAGACATTTGTATTTGGAAAATTACATGATTACGACCAAGGTCCTAGCACACTTCAGATAATTCTAACCTTTGTCAAATGTCCGCAATTGTTTAGCCCTGCAGGGCAGAAGCCAGGCAGACTTGTGTGCGTGTGTTTATACAGCTCAATAGTAATCACCTTTCCACCTTATTATTTATAGGATCAAAAACTACTCTCCATACCCTCGACTAGCAGATGGTGGGGAGAACATGAAAGCACAAAGTGACAAGAGGCATAAATTGGAAAGGAACATTCATAATAACTATGATTAGAAGAACTGAGCACAGTCCATAGGAAAATACATGCCTGCCAAATCCAATTCCACTTTCACTTCCACCTCCCTAAGGATAACACCCACGGTCCTTAAACAGACTTGGAATTAAAATGGATTGTTTGCAGCTGCTCACATGCAGGTTTATTCTGCTGGCCCCGCCCAGTGTTTACATGTGGCTTCCCTTCCCAGCCTCAGTTCATGCCAGGGAAGGCCATTTGAGAAACAACAGGACTGCAAGCTGAACAGAATGCATTTTATAAGTCAGCTGGATCCTCATCCATGGGCTGAGAGTGCGTAGCGTTAAGCCATTAGCCCCGTTGCCTGGTTTTAAAAGGAACTTGCTCTCCTTGGTTTTCCCCCTAACAGAGGTAGCTGCAGGATTCAGGCCTTTTTGTTTCTTCGATTTCATTTCTGTCAAGTTCCCCTTTCCCTCTGCCCATCTTTTGTAAATTCTGTGATGGTTGAGTAGCATTTTAAAGGTGAATGGGGATAAAGAACCACATTATATCTGATCGTAATAGCTAGTAGTAATTTTCAAAATGCTGTTTTTAAGCAAGTGGGTATGAAATTGTTCTTGCATTTGGCCTAGTGAGGCCAATGGGAGAGTCAATGAGATTAGGTTGGAATACAACATGCACGTGGGCACTGAGGTGCCTCATCGGATGCTGATCTAAACAGGGGGGAAGCCAGGGTCTGAATAGAGGACACTCTGTTTTGTCTAAGAATGAGAGGCCCCTCAGCCTAGTGGGTCCTTCAGGTAGCACGGTTCCACCAGGAGCTGAGAGCATAATTAATATACCTCTGGTTGAAAGTTACAAATCATTTAGCCGGGTTTCCCTGGTGGCACAGTGGTTGAGAGTCCCCCTGCCGAGGCAGGGGACGCGGGTTCGTGCCCCGGTCCGGGAGGATCTCACATGCCGCGGAGCGGCTAGGCCCATGAGCCATGGCTGCTGAGCCTGCGCATCCGGAGCCTGTGCTCCGCAATGGGAGAGGCTGCAACAGTGAGAGGCCCGCGTACCGCAAAAAAATAAAAAATCATTTGGCCTCCAGCTAGACAAAGACGCCATTAATTAAGTAAAATTTAAGACCTGTCTTACAGGTGTTCACTGTGGGAAGAGATGTGGACAATACTAATATGGTTGCTACTGACCTGCAGTGGTTTAATGGATGGCGGAGCTTACCTGTCTGAAGCAAGGTTCTGGAGCAACACCCCACCGTGAGCAGGAGATGGTGAGCTGAACATGGCGGCCGGCGTTCCTCCGAGGGAAGGGGAGATTGCCAATTATGGGGAATTGACCTCTGATTGGTTCACCGGTTACCAGGGAAACCAGCAGAGGTGTACGCCCCTCACAGCCCCTTTGATAAGAACAATCAACAGCTGGGGCCTGCAGCAAGTACCTAGGAATTTCAGTCAGTGAATAGGCTGCAGGTGAAGCAGGCGCTGTTCGGGCAGGGGAAGTACAGAGGGCAAGAGAACAGCCACCTTGAGTGGACTGACCATACAGTTGCAAATACAGGGAACATTATAACTTTTCTGCTTATAAAATTTTATTCTAGGACGGGCCGAACATTTCCTTAAACTTGCTCAATAAAATAAGAGAAAAACTGTCAAGTCTTTCTTCTAGTTCTGCAGCTAACGGCCACATAGTTGAATGCTAACAAAGTCCTTTTTATTCGATAAGCCTCGTACTTTCAAGAATGGCAATCATTTCATTTGGGGATCAACTACAAAAGTATTTGGTAAAGCTGGATGGAGTGATCAGGCTCTACTCTAAACTCACCGGGTTTTTTTTTGTTTTTTTTTTCTGGGTTTTAAGTCATTTTCCAACAAGATCTGAGCTCATAGATATAAAAGATATATTCTTTTCTCCACAACAATTTATCTCAGTGAAGTTTTATCTCTTGTTATTTTAAAGAGACAGAACTTCACTGAGATAAAGTGGGTGAAACGTCAGTCACTCAATCTGTGACTATTAACCAAGCACAGCGCTCTCATCGGAAAGCACAGCACTAGGCATGGAAGAACTAAAAGAAACAATTTGGTATCATCCTGCATTGGTCGAGCTAGAGCCATCCGTTTCCATAGCCCTGTGTGCATGCTTCTCTTCCCTGTAAGTGTGATAGCCCTATCACACCCCACTGTCCATGTTTGTCTTTCTTTCTGGCTGGACTGTGTTCCTTCATGAGTTCTTGATAGCTTTCATCTTTGTATATGTAGAATTTACCATTATTTTTGCCACATTGAGGAAGTACCTAAATTAAAATACTTGAATCGAATAAATGTGGGTAGATATTATTACCAATGATTGTCAGGGTTCTCTTTTTATAATACAGACATCCAAAGAATGAAGGATTATGTAGTTAGGCCTCTCTCCTGAAGAGGCTTGTGAGGAGAATCCTCTGGTATGGGGTGGGGAGGGACACAGAGTAAACAAAATTCATTCCAAAGTATTTCCTGAGTCTAATCTACCCTAGGCACTGGGCCAGGTGTGGGAAGCTGCAAAGCTATGCATGGTAGATACAAATACTGTTTGGGGGATTTTACAGTCTAATAGAGAAAACACACAATAACGGCCAAATCTGCCTCCACCAAGGAAACACATAGGGTTGCAGTAATGGTGCACTGGAGCCTGCTCTTACTTGAAATGGCTCCTAAAAATCATTTGTTAAATATTTAGGTACTTTGCAAGCTGGTTGTTAAATCGTTAGTGGACTGAATTTGGCCAGGATAGGAGGGAAATCAGCAAACCTTACAAATCTGGGACATTGTTTTCACCAAAGAAAGTATGTCACTAGCTCGCCACTGGTTATATTGATAGTATGTGCCTAACTCTGAGTCTCTTTGCCTCCTTTCCTCATCCTTGTCTGCTTTATCCTTTAAGAGATGATGATATAAAACAGAAGCATGTTTATAAGATACTTTCTTTTAAAAGTTTTATATTTTAAATTTGTAAAAAGGGCCTGTTAAGAACTTTTAACATTTTTTACAAGAAAAAGCCAACAAAATAAAATGCTTCATTCTTTCCTTTTATGTGTGCCTTATCCAAACACATATAAAATAAAAACTAATTATGTTTAGCCCATGCATAATGCCTCATACATAATAATATTCCATAAATATATTTTGACTCAAATTGTATCAAATAGAATCAAATCGAATTGAACTGAACTAAAATGAACAGACTAATTTAAAGTCTGCAATAATGTAAGATGCTCTTACTTTTTGTATTAAATTAAAACTATCTTTATACTAAAATATAATTACTTCTTGCTTGAAAAAAATCATTTAAGTTTATTGCTTATAAAACTATGTAAGTTTGCTGTGAATGGTATACTTTTTTGGTGTACTTTCATGAACTGGCCATATATTGACAATCTGTGCCAGTTTATATCTTTGATTAAAACATTTATAATGCTAGAAAGCAATACTGGAATTTTAAATTATTTTTCAATCTGGACTTTGTACTTACTTGAACCTCGCCTTGTTTTATTGATGAAGTTTATTTTATCTGCAATTTTTGATTCATGTGCATTACTGTGGTCTCTAACACTTCCACATTAATTACACAGTAATTTTTACTGCATGTCAGTATCATCAGTACATGGGAGATCCTCTGAGACTTCCTGCCATAGAGTGGTAGGCAAGAACAAATACACTGGGTCTAAAAGTCTTGGGCTTGAGTTCTAGCTGCTACAGTTTGAACAAATTTCTTATCTCCTCTAATCCTTAAAATTTTTATCAGTTAAGTATGAAGAAGTATGTATATCACAGAGATATGTGGAAGTGATGGCCGTAGAAACTTTATTTCAGGGGCACACACACATGCAGATAAAGCTCTATAAATGTTAGCAACTAAAACACATGAACAAGCAATAAAAGAGGAAACATTTGAAGTCCAAGTGTTTTCAAGGTCTACAAGATATCTACTGAAAGAGCAAAAGAATTAAATGAGATTGGTGGATACACTGTAAAAATTTAGAACTAGGAAAGGAAAATAAATTGATATAGTATTTCTAAGTATAGTCCAGGAGGAGCAGAATAATAATTACTTATATTTATTGGATATCTGTTGTGTGCCAGGCACTTTCCTAGTGTTTCACATGCATAAGTCATTTAATCTTCAAAACAACCCTCTAAGGTACTCTTGCTCATATTCTCATTTAGAGATGTGATAACTGGGCTAGAGAGGTCTTCTCCAATGAAATAATGAAGCAAAGGTTTATCCATTTATTTACTTATTTTTGGCTGCATTGGTTCTTCGTTGCTGTGCGAAGGCTTTCTCTAGTTGGGGCGAGCGGGGGTGACTCTTCATTGCTGTGCATGGGCTTCTCATTGTGGTGGCTTCTCTTGTTGTGGAGCATGGGCTCTAGGCACATGGGCTTCCATAGTTGTGGCACGCAGGCTCAGTAGTTGTGGCCCACAGGCTCTATCTAGAACGCAGGCTCAGTAGTTGTGGCACACGGGCTTAGTTGCTCCATGGCATGTGGGATCTTCCCAGGCCAGGGATTGAACCCATGTCCCCTGCACTGGCAGGCGGATTCTTAACCACTGCGCCACCAGGGAAGTCCCTGAAGCAAAGCTTTAAATCTTGAATTCAGGAAATAACTTTAGAAGATTACTCCTTAGAGCATATCATACATATGTATCATATATCTATACACATATATAATAACATATATATAATATATATTTAGCAAACACATAGTGTTTACTTACAGGACTGTCCTAGTCTTTTTTCAGAAAAATAGTAACTCATTTAATATTTATAATAAACCTATGATACAGGTAGTATTATTAATCTCTAAATGAAATAACTATAACTGAGGTTCAGATAGGTTAAGAAACTTGCCCAGGGTCACACAGCTAGTAAATAGCACAGTGGGACTCACATCTAGGCAGTCTGGCTCCAGAATCAGCTATCTACATGGCTGCTCTACTCCTCAGTTAAAAGGGATTTTAACAGTCTAGTTGCATCTGCAAGGTCATCTCCATTGTGGAAATAACTATGGGGTTTATTCTACAAATTTCCCAGATATTCTTCCCAGGGAAAAAAATTCTCTGTGTGGAAAAAATTCTGTAATTGTTACGATCTGGTTATGACTTGTTTTTCTAAATTGCTCTCCATACATAGAGATTACTTGAATATTTCAATTCTTATGATACACCTACATTTCTCAAGGAAAATTAGTAAACTCATAGTCTGTCTTTATAGCTCATTCTCTTATGAGTCTGATTAATGTGAGTCATTTCCTAGGAGATAAGTTTTCTTAATCTGCTGGACTTTTGGCCATATTATAAATAGTTGTAAATTCCCTAAATACTAACCTACGAAACCTTTAAGAAGCATCTAATACCTTTTCCCATATTACATTGCTCCTCCAGATCTCGATAAGCTATACCAATGAAAATCTCTTTACTTCCTTTTGCTGTTACTGCTAAAAAAAAGATTTAATTTTTTTTTTAGGCTAGGGAAAAAAAGCTAGCCTTCAGTTTGTTAGTTTTGATTCTTGTTGGATAACCTGAAACCATTGGTCAGAACACATTTCTTGGATGGCTGACTGGTTTTAATTGTGTGCATTTTCTCTATGTCTAGGCATAGAGACTTAATCACTTTAGTTCTAAGGATTTGTTTCGGAGTGAAACAACTTTTCTCTGAACTCTAGAATAATCCTCTGAAGTCTGCTCTCCATCTGTGTTCCCAAGTTTAAAACTCTCCCCTTCCATCTGCTAAATTCAATAATAACTGTAACACTAAGCAGCAGGTAGAACCAATATGCTGGCTCAAAACTGAATCCTGAAAATGAATCTGGCATCCCTGCTGCAGAATCGTCTGTGTTTGCTGATCTGCCCCCATTAATCCCAGGGAATAAGAGAGAAACATTGCAACAGACAAAGGGGGGACGGATTTTTCTAATTAATAGAAAGAAATAATAACATAAAAGTCATCAGCCTTTTTGCCTGCATACGGACAGCTTTGCAAAACAAGAAAATAAGAATGCCACAGATATAGCTCAAAAATATGCACATATACAGCCACCCGACAACACATACCTCAAAATTTCAACACAGAAACTTATCTTAAAGACCAAAAATCACATCTGCCAAATTACTGATTATAGTATATGGATATAGAGGTTGGAATCATAAGTACATAGAAATGGAGTCAAGAGATTATTTAAATATTATGATACTGAGATTTAATGTTTCTGTTAAAAAAGAATTTCTCTTAGAACAACCATTGAAAACACCATTTTTTATTCCTGAAATACCTGAATCACTCATTAATCAGACGCTCAGAATGTGTCAGCACATTCACGCTGTTTCTTCCAGCTGTTTGAGTTTTTAAAGTCATAAATTATTCTTCTTGTCTTGTAATTGAATAAATTGCTTTTGAACACTGTTAAGGCACATATAAAGCATGAATATTCTCTTCCCTCCTTTCTGACTGCAGCACACTTTCGCACACTGTGCATGTTTTTAAAAGGAACCTTTTGCTACAAGTTCTTCAAGTGAAAGATCAATAGATTGAAAACAAAACAGGAAATAACCTGAGGAGAAAGGCAAATTCTTCTGTTCCTTCCTGCATGATTTTCCTTGAATTTAGCCATTATTCAGAAAGTCACAGGCTTAAGTACTCTTTACTGATCATACAAATTTTAACAATCTTTCTCACCTTTTTTCCTTCTTTTCCCAACTCATGACTCTGACTCCCTCCTACGGCCCTTACACATCACTCACTTACTTTGTCTTTATTTACACTGTTCCATCCCCATTCTCTTCCTCCCACAGGTGGGCAATGACTGAGGTTGCCCTGGACTCTCTATACTTCTAACTCAATTTTAAGCTAACGTATTTCATTTATTTTTCTGCAAATGTATTCAGCCCCCTCCTTTTCTTACCTGCAAATTTTATCTCATGGTATGAATATGTTACTTCATGTTCATCCTTCCTTCCATTCTTTTTTTTTTTATGGCACTAATAGCACTTCATATTCCACTAGGTAATAATATACTTTGGATTTATATCTGGATTGCATTTAAACCCTCACCTACGTAAAATATAAGGATACTTAAAAGGTACTATTTAGCTTATAAATCCCAAGAGGGCAAGGGGTGAAACCAGTATAATTGGTTCATATAATAGTCAGCCCAATATCTATACATAAAAAAAGCAGCTCTTGGCAGCCATGAAAGTAGGGGGTAAAAAAAGAAAGAAAAAGGGTGTGGAGACTTAAAAAAAGATGTTGGTTCACTTTGCTTGGGCCTCTTAGAGCTAAGTAATTTGTATACAATGACTAAAGTTACTGCCTTAATTCCACTTTGCCAAATTCTCATAGCATGCCTAGAAATTAATTTTTTAAACAGTTTCCTACAAAAGTTAAAGTTATATGTTACAAAAATGTAGAAAAACAAGTGCTGCTGCTATATATCTGAGGTGATACATCTACTATTTTTCTAAAACTATTTTGTCTGTGTTACCTCATTTAACAAACTTGGTCTAATTGACATACACAGACTACTGTATAAAACAACTGTAGAATACATATTCTTTTCATGTGTATATGACATATTAACCACAACTGGCCATACCCTGGGCTATAAAGGAAATAGTCTAAAAAGCACCAAGTATCAAATTATTGAAATCATAGACTGTTGTCTCTGATTACAGTGAACTTAAACTACAAATCAACAAGAAGATAACTGGATAACCCTCATATGTTTGGATGTTTATCACTGAATTTCTAAACAACTCATTGATCAAAAAAATTATAGTGGGATTTAGAGAACATTTGAAACTAAAAAATAATGAAAGTATAACATATCAAAACTTGTGAAATACAGCTAAAGTTCTGCTCAGAGAGAAGTGTATAAACTTAAGTCCAATAATTAGAAATATAGAAAAACAAAATACTAATTTTCTACCCATTTAACTCAAAAGGTTATTTTAAAAGAATGACAAATTAAACTCAAATAAATAGGGAGAAGATAATAATAAAGAATCAAAGTTTAAGAAAAAAATAGAAAAGAGACATGCAATAAATGGGTTCAACAGAGCCAATAGTTGTTTCTTTGAAAAGAATATTATATTATTTATATACCCTTATCAAAGCTATTCAAGGAAAAAGAAAGAATGCACAAATAACCAATATCAAATGATAACAGTGACATCACTATAGATCATACAGACATTATATGAACATATTACAAACAAGATTTTTCCAATAATTTGATAAATGGAAAAAATGTAAATTACCTAGGAAAACATAACCCATCAAGAATTTTGCAAGAAAGCACACCTAGCACCCAGATCTTGGTTTCTAATGCCATTCTCCAACTAAAAATAAATAAATAAATAAATAATCAAGATTCCTTGGAAAAAGGGCTGATTTTATGAAAGGATTGGAAATATACAAGATGAACCTGGACCACGTTGTGCTACAAGAAAATAAGAAAATATTCAGAACACAAATAAACAAACAAACAAAACCCAAAAACCTCACCATGTTTGTTAGTATGTCAAAGGAATATAGGATCCAACTAAAAAGTTCCCAATAATCAAAGCTGGAAAAATTTGAGCAACAACTAAAACATTACTATATTATAACCCAAAGTAAAAAGGGAATATGCATGAGATTATGCTGATATAAATAAATGACTGAATAAATAAATAAATGGGAGAATAGACAAACCTCCTGTGCAGAACAATTCTGACTTATGTAGATACCTCATCTTTAAGGAGTATAAATTCACACTGCAGTATGGGCTGCATGTAATGACTTTCTTCGAAAAATACAGTACATAAAGCAAGAGAAAACAGGTAACTTTACCAAGGAGAGACCTGACATATATTGCCTCAATCCAGGTGGTCAAGGTTAACATCAACAGTGATAAGTCATATTGCTATAGTGTCCCTTTCATTTAATGTAATGAGAATGGCACTTTACTTCTGTAGTCTTCTCCCCCAAACACATTATCTCAGTGTAATCATGGGAAAAACAAAAAATTCCCGCATGTGAGATATTCTCCAAAATACCTAACCTATAATGCTCAAAACTATCAAAGTCATCAGAAACAAGGAAAATCTAAGAAAACAGTCACAACCAAGAAGAGCCTAAGGAGCCCTGATCACTAAGTGTCATGTGATATTCCTGGATAAAATCCTTAAACAGAATAAAGAACATTAGGAAAAAAACTGAGGAAATCTGATGAAGTATGAAGCTGTGGTTAAATTTTAAAAAAATCATAGAGAAAATGAAAAGGTAAAAACAAACCATAGAAAACAATTTTATAGAATGATAGATTAAACTGCTGAAAAAGAAATCAAATATGCTTGTTTTGTGGAAGAATAGAATGTATCTTCTATCCACATATCTCACTTAGAATAGGGAGAAAATAGCTGTGAATCACCTTGCAAAGTAAATGCATGATTGAAAATCTTACAAAAGTTAAAAATATTTTGTTGCTTTCAGTAAATAGTAAATATCATCTAAAGGGGAAAAGAACTGCTTTATAATACAGAAAATAGACTTCTGTCTTTTATTCTATATGTTTTATGGGCATTCCTTCCTTTCATTTTAGGACTGTTGTAAAGATTAAGTAAAATTTCTAAAAAAAAACCAATACACAAAAAAATTTAAAAATTAGGATAGACCATATATTATGTCATAAAACAAGCTTCAACAAATTTTAGAGGATAGAAATTATTTCAAGCATCTTTTCTGACCACAATGGTATGAAACTAGAAACCAACCACAGAAAGAAAAATGGGAAAAGAACAACATGCTAATAAAAGACCAATGGGTCAATGATGAAATCAAAGAAATCAGAAAATACCTTGAGATAAACAAAAATGAAAACACAACCTTACAAAATCTATGGGATTCAGCAAAGCAGTTCTAAGAGGAAAGTTCAGAGTGATACAGACCTTGAGAAAAATCTCAAATAAACAACCTAACCTACTACCTAAAAGAATTTAAAAAAAGAAGAACAAACAGAACCCAAAGTCAGCAGAAAGAAGGAAATAATAAACATCAGAGAGGGAATAAATAAGCTAGAGATTAAAAAAACAATAGAAAAAGGTCAATAAAACCAAGAACTGGTTTTTTGAAAACATAAACAAAATTGACAAACCTCTAGCCAGGCTCACCAAGAAGGAAAGAAAGAAGACCCAAATAAAAACAATAAGAAGTATAAGAGGCAAAAATAACAACCGACACCACAGAAATACAAAAAATCACAAGAGAATACTATGAATAGTTATATGCCAACAAATTGGACAACCTAGAAGAAATGGACAAACTTCTAGAAACATACAGCCTTCCAAAACTGAGTCAAGAAGAAACAAATAATCTGAACAGACCGATTACTAGAAGTGAAATAGAATCTGCAATTAAAAAACTCCCTGCAAACAGAAGTCCAAGATCAGCTGACTTCACTGAAGAATTCTACCAAATATACAAAGAACAACTTACGCCTATCCTTCTCAAACTATTCCAAAAAAATTGAAGAGGCAGGAACACTTCCACATTCATTCTACGAAGCCACCATCATTCTGATACCAAAATCTGATGAAGACACTAAATAAAATTACAGGCTAATATCTTTGACGAATATAGATGCAAAAATCCTCACCAAAATATTAGCAAATTGAATCCAACAATACATAAAAAGCATCATACACCATGACCATGTTGGATTCATTCCAGGGTCATGAGGATGGCTCAACATACATAAATCAATCAATGTGACATACCACATTAACAAAAGGAAAGACAAAAACCATATGATCATTTCAATAGACACAGGAAAAGAATTAGACAAAATTCAACATCCATCTATGATAAAAACTCTCAGCAAAGTGGTCATAGAGAAAACATATTTCAATATAATAAAAGCCATTTATGACAAACCCACAGCCAGTATAATACTCAATGGTGAAAAGCTGAAATGGTTCCTGCTAAATTCAGGGAAAAGACAAGGCTGCTCACTCTCACCACTTCTATTCAACATAGTATTGGAAATCCTAGCCACAGCAATCAGACAAGAAAAAGAAATAAAAGGTATCCAAATTGGAAGGGAAGAGGTAAAATTGTCATAATATGCAGATGACATGATACTCTATATAGGAAACCCTAAAGACTCCACACAAAACTTACTAGCGCTAATAAACAAATTCAGCAAGGTAGCAGGATACAAGATTAATATACAGAAATCTGTTGCATTTCTTTACACTAACAATAAAATATCAGAAAGAGAAAGTTTAAAAAAAAAATCCTGTTTAAAATTGTGTTGGAAAAAACCCTAGGAATAAACCTGACTAAGGAGGTGAGGTTTACATGCTGAGAACTATAAAACATTGATAAAGTAAATTGAAGATGATGAAAGAAATGGAAAGATATCTCATGCTCTTGAATTAGAAGAATTAATATTGTTAAAATAGCTATACTACCAAAAGCAATCTACAGATTTGGTGTGATCCCTATCAGAATACACATGACATTTTCCACAAAACCAGTAAAAATAATCCTAAAATTTATATGGCCCCGAAATGCCAAAGCAATCCTGAGGAAAAAGAACAAAGCCAGAGGGGGCTTCCCTGGTGGCACAGTGGTTGAGAGTCCACTTGCCAATGCAAGGGACACAGGTTTGTGCCCTGGTCCGGGAAGATTCCACATGCCACGGAGTGGCTGGGCCCGTGAGCCAAGGCTGCTGAGCCTGCACGTCCAGAGCCTGTGCTCCACAATGGGAGAGGCCACAACAGTAAGAGGCCCACGTATCGCAAAAAAAAAAAGAACAAAGCCAGAGGCAAAACAACTCCCACACCTTAGACTATACTACAAAGCTACCGTAGTCAAAACAGCATGATATTGGCACAGAAACAGCCATACAGATCAAGGGAACAGAGTAGAGAGCCCAGAGATAAACCACACACCTATGGTCAATTAATCTACAACAAAGGAGGCAAGAATATACAATGGAGAAAAGACAGTCTCTTCAACAAGTGGTGTTGGGAAAGCTGGACACCTATATGTAAATCAATAAAATTAGAACACTCCTTCACATCATATACAAAAATAAACTCAAAATGACTTAAACACTTAAATATAAGTCATGACACCATAAAATTCCTAGAAGAGAACACAGGCAAAACATTCTCAGACATAAATCGTAGCAATATTTTCTTAGATCAGTCTCCCAAGGCAAAAGAACTAAAAGCAAAAACAAACAGGACATAGTCAAACTCAGAAGCTTTTGCACAGCAAAGGAAACCATCAACAAAATGAAAAGACAGCCTCCGGAACGGGAGAAAATATTTGGAAATAATGTAACCAACAAGGGGTTAATATTAAAAAATATACAAACAACTTATACAACTCAATATTAGAAAAAAATCAAACAATGGGCAGAAGACCTAAATAGAGTTTTTTCCAAAGAAGATAAATAGATGGCCAACAGGCACATGAAAAGATACTCAACATTGCTAATTATTAGAAAAGTACAAATCAAAACCACAATGAGGTACCACCTCACACTGGTCAGAATGGCTATCATCAAAAAATCTACAAATAATAAATGCTGGAGAGGGTGTGGAGAAAAGGGAACCCTCATGCACTGTTGGTGGGAATGTGAATTGGTACAGCCACTATGGAGAACAGTATGGAGGTTCCTTAAAATAAAAATAGAGCTACAATATGATCCAGGATTCCCACTCCTCAGTATATATCTGGAAAAAACAAAAATTTCTAATTTGAAAAGATACATGCATCCCAGTGTTCATAGCAGCACTATCTACAATAGCCAAGACATGGAAGCAACTCAGGTACCTATCAAGAGGATTGGCTTGAGAAGATGTGGTATATACACACAATGGAATATTACTCAGCCATTAAAAAATGAAATATTTCCACTTGCAGCAACATAGATGGACCTAGAGAATATTATACTTAGTGAAGTAAGTCAAACAGAGAAAGACAAGTAATATATGATATCACTTATATATGGAATCTAAAAATAACACAAATGAATCTGTATATAAAACAGAAACAGACTCACAGATATAGAAAACAAACTTATGGTTATGAAAGGGAAGAGGGAGGGAGAGACAAATTAGGAGTATGGCATTAGCAGATGCAAACTACAATACATAAAACAGATAAACAAAAAGATGTACTGTATAGTACAGGGAATTATATTCAATATCTTGTAATAATCTATAATAGAATATAATCTGAGAAAAATACTTGAATAACTTTGCTGTACACCTAAAACTAACAGAATATTGTAAATCAACTATACCTCAAAAAATTTTTTTAAATTAGAAAACCTGAATAGTCATATATAATTTATGTTTTGCTACTAAAAACTCGATATACCCTACACAATTATATTTTATTCTATACAGAAATAAACAGTTTTCTGCAAATAAGCTCTAGGCCCCAATGTCTTCATAATAAAAAATAAAGAAATTGTCTAACTTGTTTTGTAAAGCTGGCATAACTCTGACATCATATTCCCTGAATATACTACATATGCCTATAATAAAGTATACTTTATTTAAAGTATATATAGTTTTTATATATAAATATTTTATATACATTAAAGTTTATATATGGTTTATTTATATAAATATATATGTATATTATATACATTTGTATATATGTATATTTGTGTGTAAATAATATATAAGTAGCAGAGCTGATATCTGACAAGGTTATTTCAAGAAAAGGAAATTATAAGTCAATTCCACCCATACACATAGATGCAAATAAAAAGAAAGCAAAAAGAATCCAGCAATATTTTAAAAGAATAGTACATCACAACCAAATCTCATTTATTACAGGAATGTGAAGTTGGCTTAACATTTGAGAACTGATTATTATAACTGACCATATTAAAAATCCAAGGAGGAAGAGCACATAATTGTCAATAAGGAAAGACAAAAAGCATGTCATAAAATTCTGTTTTATTCATTATTTTTAAAAAAACAAATGACACTTCACAAACTAGGAAATAAAGTTACTTAATATGATAAAGTACATCTAAAAAATATAAGATAATTATCGTATTTTATGCTGAATTGTTAAGCCCTTTATCCCAAGTTTGGGATCAAGAAAGGATACTAGCTATCACTATTTCTATTATATATAGGAATAAAGGCTCTACTCAGGGATGAAAAATAATAAACTATAAAAAAAGATTAGAAAGGAAGCAATAAAAGTATCATGATTTTTAGACAATGTAATTGTGTGTGAAGAAAATCCAAAGATATCTTGAGATAAACATTATTTTAAATATACAAATTTAGCAAGGTCACTGTGTACAAGATCAATACATGCGGGCTTTCCAGGTGGCGCAGTGGTTGGGAGTCCGCCTGCCGATGCAGGGGACGCGGGTTCGTGCCCCGGTCTGGGAGGATCCCGCATGCCGCGGAGCCGCTGGGCCCGTGAGCCATGGCTGCTGAGCCTGCGCGTCCGGAGCCTGCGCTCCGCAGCGGGGGAGGCCACAACAGTGAGAGGCCCGCGTAACGCAAAAAAAAAAAAAAAAGATCAATACATGCACACCCACGTATATGAAACAAAGATACATCAAATTAAAATAGAAAATGAAATATCTTTTAAAATGCAAAATAAAAGTCAAATATCTAGGCATAACCCTACAAAAGTTAACACAATACTTCTACACAGAAAACCCTATATCATTTTTGAGAGAAACTGAAAGATCTATAATAGAGAAATAAATCTTGTTTATGAATTGGAAAATCCAATACTGTAAAGATGTAAATTCTCCCCAAATTGATCCATAGGTTAAAAACAACTGCAATACACACAACTGTCTGTGTGTGTGTGCGTGCACGTGTAAATTGAAAAGCTGATTTAAAATTTCATGTGAAATGCAAAGGCCTCAAAATATTCAAGAACTATAATTTCCCAAAAGAAGTCAAAGAACCTATGCAATCATATATACAAACTTATAAAGATACAGTAATTAAGACATGGCAGTGTGGAAGGAAAGATAAGAAGACCAATGAAAAAAAATAGATTATCCAAAAATAGATCCAAATACAAATGAAGAAAAGATCAGGTTTTCAGTAAATGGTATTGGGTCCACTGGATAGCCATAAGGAAAAAGAAATGAATCTTGACTATTATGTCATATAAAATTAATTTCATTTGGATTGCAGATAATAAATAAAAGTAAAATAGTAAAGCTTCCAAATGTTAACATAAGAAAATATCTTTTTAACTCTTGGGTAGGAAAGCATTTATCAAACAGAACCACTCTAAGCACCAATCATGAAAAATAAGATTGAAAATTGGTTTCTCTTCATCAACAGCCACCATTAACAGAATAAAACGGTGTTAGAGGTTGGTTAATGTTACTGTGGCAATCAAATTGCAATATAAATGTATCAAATTAATATGTTGTACATCTTAAACTTATACAATGTTGTATGTCAAATATAACTCAATATACAAAAAGGAAAAAAAAGAAAGAAAACAAAGAAAAGGCAAGCTGCAAAGTGGGAAAGTTCATGTAACTGACAAGGGACATTTGTCCAGTTGCTATTGCTGTGTAACAAATTACCCCATAATTATTTAAATTGTATAAAATAGCCATTTTAATATACTAATGTATTTGGCTGTTAAAATTTAGGAGTAACACAGTGGGAATGGCTTGTGCCTGATCCTCAGAGTCTGGGACCACGTCTGGGAAGACTCAAAGGCAGAAAGTGACTTGTGACCTCTCCACGCTTATAGATGTCTCCTACAGCATCTGATCAAGACAGCAGAACTTCTTACACGGTGGCTCAGGGCTTCAGCACCAATGTTCCAGCAAACAAAGTGGAAGCTGTATCATTATTTATAACCTAGCCTTGGAAGTCACATGGTATTATTTTTTAGCATATTATATTGGTTGAAGCAAGTACAAGCTCACCTAGAATCAAGGGTAGAAAACAAAGATCTCATCTCAAGAGAGGAGAAATGTCGATTAATTTTGTGGTCATTCATTTAAGTCATCCCAGACTCATATAGAGTATGTATAAAATGCTTCTTGTATATCATTATGACAAAGACAGACAATCCAATAGAAAGAAAATAGCCCAAAGACTTGAAATTATAAGAGGGAAAATTAATGTTATACTCTGTCTGAACTCTATTAACCTACTTCTATATTCAGATATTTTTGAAAAGATATTAGACAATAAATAATTTTAAAGTGTTAATGGAGGAGACTGTTAAGTGAGCTGGACCTTAAGAATGAATAGAATTTGGAGAGGTTGGAAAAGGGAAATAATTTAATGTCTAACCTCTCCTCCCAGTAAAGATGGGTCTTTGCAGCTATGACTGGTGCTTGGGAATTAAGGTTGAGTGAGTACTGATAACAATAAAGGACTTCTATTAAGCCGTGCAATTAGACTTCATGATTTCCCCTTTCTGGAAAAGGCTCCATTTTGGGGGGGGGATACCCCATATATACAGTTATAGCAGAAGCAGTCATGTCCATATAACACTACTGTCCCCTACTAAAAATGCTAGATTTAAAGTGGGCCCAATATTTAAGCTAGGACAATCATCTCTTCCTCTAGCTGGACCAAATGGCTCTTCTGAATTGGGCTTGTATGTAATCTTCCTTTGTCTGGTTGAGCAGACTGGGAGCCAGGAAACTCACAGGCTACTAACAGCCATATATTTCCCACTCTGTAGATTCAGAAGCAGAGAAAGTCAGCCTGAAAATATGAAGAATAGTGAAGCAGATGTAAATAATGGAGCAAAAAATGAAAGACATGGAAAGAAAATTGAAAGCCATCAAATCTGTGGGTCCATCTTTTGCTTCATCACAGAATATTTTCCTACTGAGTGAAAGATTATTGTATACTTATAATACATTGTCCTTCTTGTTTAATTGGGTTTCTGAAACTACAATCCAAATCAGTTTGACTAATGCAAGAACAAAGGGGAACTGAATACTCCATCCCAGGCGATGGTAGGCTCCATAGGAAAGCATATTGGTGGCAACATTTATTGAGGATTTACCTTGTCAGTTGCTACTTCATTTGATCCTCCCAAATGATCATCCATGTAAGCAATATCCCATATTAGAGATGAGAAAACTGAAGTTTAGGGAACTTAGGTAATAGGTTAGGCTCCAAAGCCACTGCTTTCACTAGTATGCTCTACTGCCTTCATCAAAGCCAAAAGAATAAATAATAAACAAGAACTAGATTTGAAATGAAAGATAGAACAAGTTGTAGCCTGGAGAGATTCTTGAATCCAAACATACACTTTATAAGAGAGCTGTGAACAAGACCTGGGGCAGAAGGAGCTATTGAACATGCCAGTCCTGATTAGATGTTTCAAATCAATGACTCTAAAAGTATTTTTAGGCAGGGCAAAAGACTTACTCCACCTGTTACCACTTTTGTGGGAAAAAATAATTATGTACCAATGTACAATTTTAAAGTTTGTATGCACTTGACTTGGAAATAGGGGTATGTGGATTCATATTTTAACTGCAACTCATATAATGTCTTAAAACTTAGTAATTTAATAACTATAAGCCAATATTTTTGGTGATATCAAAATACATCACTACATACTGTAGGGTTAATGAATCCACTAACAACAAGCTAAATTAAGTAGGATGGAGCTAAATTAACATTGATTTAGAGGTAAAAGCAAACATTCCTGCAATTGAAAATGAAAACCATGAGAAAATAACATTGATGTTATACGTAAAACAACAACCACCAAATTCTTCTGTAATATTCTGAGCATTACTACACTCTGTTTCATATGAAGTAGAAACTTTACAATGTTGACATATGTAGCATTCTTAATAAAATAATAAACAATAATAAAATAATGTACAATTATTCCTAGCAAACTACAGTAAGTTTCTCATTTTTTGTTTAGGAATTCAAATTACAGTAATTCTGGATAGCTCAACTATTTTGTAGTGACTCTAAGTAAGATGAAAATTAAAGAAAAAAATGTCTGGAAATGGGCATCATTTATCCAAAAGAAACAAAGAAAGGACTTACATTTTGGGGCAAATCATAGGCTATCAGATGATTATGAGTAGACCTTGGTTTGAAACTCAAGTATTGCTATGTCAGATGTAAATACTGTTATGACTAAGGCACAAGGTAGAAATAAACATGAAGGTGGCCTAACTAAAGTAGACACTGTGTATTGGAAATGAGTGGGGAATTAAATTGTTTTGGTAAAAAGGGAACCGATCATGAAAGGGCTAACTATAGTTGGATGAGCTTTGATTTGATGCATTGGGCTTTGGCAACCATAGAGAGTTCTTAATCAGAAAAGTAATGGGATGGAAGTTGTATGTTAAGGAGACATGTAGGGGCAGCAGAGTGCAGGCTGAGTGGGAACAGGACAGAGTTAAGGCA
This sequence comes from Hyperoodon ampullatus, assembly GCF_949752795.1. Classification (NCBI taxonomy): domain Eukaryota; kingdom Metazoa; phylum Chordata; class Mammalia; order Artiodactyla; family Ziphiidae; genus Hyperoodon; species Hyperoodon ampullatus. The sequence continues at coordinate 83,686,501 of NC_136918.1, read as the reverse complement.
CTGAGACCATGTAGAAAGCCTTCCAGTGGAATGGCCACAGTGTGAGAAGTGTCTGGAGCACATGACCACACAGGGCCTGGGGAGATGCAGTCTAATCTGAGGGGCTTGACAGAAATAAATGAGGGAAAAGAAAAACGAAAGGGTCAAGATCTAGCAGAGGGAGAGAACAGTGGTTCTATTCATCTATACATGTAAACGAAGTAAGAAAATGATTACAAATGGAATCGTGCTTTCAGGCAAAGTGTTACATTTGAGGCAACTATGGAAAACCAAATAAACATATACTTTAAGCTAGTAAGATAAGTAACTGAATGAGGACTAGGTAAGGGTTCAAGGCTGGAGATATAGACTGGAGAATTAGATAATGATAGAGATGTTCATTGAATACCTGAAAAGTAAATATAATAGATTGAATGTAGACAGGAAAGAAGAGATTGGAGCACATACATTTGGGGACCTTTATTCTTAGTAGATAGGAGAAAAGTAGGGGCTCTTGAAAAAGAGACTAAGAAAGAAGGGCCAGGGTTGCAAAGAGAAAGGAGAAAGGATGTACATGTAGAAGCCTAAAGAGAAAAGCATTTCAGAAAAGAGGTAGGGCTTCTCTGGTGGCGCAGTGGTTGAGGGTCCGCCTGCCGATGCAGGGGACGCGGGTTCGTGCCCCGGTCCGGGAAGATCCCACATGCCGTGGAGCGGCTGGGCCCGTGAGCCATGGCTGCTGAGCCTGCGCGTCTGGAGCCTGTGCTCCGCAGCGGGAGAGGCCACAACAGTGAGAGGCCCGCGTACCGCAAAAAAAAAAAAAAAGAAAAGAGGTGGATGGTCACTGATGCCAAATGTTAGAGTTCAAGGAAAATAAAGTCTGAGGAAAAGACACTGCATCGATAGAAAGGACATTTTTAATATCTTGCAAGTGAAATATTTGAGCAAAGTGTGGAAACAGGAGATTGAATATAGGGTCTTCAGGAAATAAGTAGGTAGGAGATGGAGGCAGAGGTATAGCTGGAAAGTTCAAGGGGTTGGCAATAAAAAGAGGCAGTCTAAACAGGAGTGATAGAGATCGAGCAGTACCAAACAAATACTGTATTAAGAAAAGTTATCCTCTAAACACAAAGAGTGCTTCAGTAGAAAGAAGTGCTTTGGTAATTATGCTATGTAGTGTCCTATTTTTGTCAATAAGAGTTTTCATGAAACAACTGATGAACAGCATCTTGACATTTTAGAGTTCAGAAACTAATGCTTTCTCTTTAAGACAAAATAAAAATATTATCTGCTGGAAAAGATATTCCTTCATACTTAGTAAAATGTTATCTTATTAACAGCTTCATTAATCTATGCATCCAACCATCCTGCAGAATCTATCTCAGTTTTTGTCATTCTAAATGAGGGCATCTGTTAATTTCTGCCATCACCGAAACATTTTATATTGGTACTATATGGATTTTATCTTCTTGGTTTTAACCAATTTCTCAAATTTAATCAGGGTATAATGTATGTTGATTCAAACTCACATCATGTTACAAGGCCCTTATACTTGTTCCATCTGTAAATTATGCTTTTCATATTCCTTTACTTGATTCTATGAGTTGTTAATGAAGTATTCATTAATATTATATTTAGAGGTATCTGATTAGAGACAATAAAACATGTCCCTCCAGATTGACAGTGGCCTATCAACGGTTCCTAGAAGGGGTATGTTAAATTATTTTTCAGTGGTACAATTCAAATGGCTGTCACTTCTTTCCAATCAGCATTGTTACTTTCCTTCTGTTAATTCTGTTAGACCTGCATCTCATTTATTCATTAGATTTCCATTTTTGGCACTGGGAAAACTATCACCTTATTTGGCCTAATTTATTTGCCTCACACATATTTGGCTTCACCATGATAGCAGATGGGTATAAAAATACATGCATGTATACACTTTGGCTCTCTTCCTGGCAAGTGAATTAGTCCACAACATTTTCTGTAGCCTATCTCACATTTAATGTCACAGAAGAGATTCGTCTTTTGGCAATGAGCATTAGTAGCCTGAAGAAAGGGGGTCATAAATCCCATTTTCATTTTTTATTAAAATCATACAATGTCAGGGTGTAATTTTCATTTTTTGATACAGTGTAATTTATTCAGTGACCTTGGACTGTGTTCCTCTGCTAATCTGAAATGCTGAATCAGTGTACTAACTATTTCTGCAACTTCACACAGTTTCCTCTAATATAAGACTTTAAAAAGCTTAGTTTTTAGCTGAACACTCACTGATGGAAAGAACAATGTTGGTGACTTTTAAGAGGAAAAGCAGAGGCCAGTGCAAATTTTTAAAAAATGAAACAAAATCCATGAGTTACCCAGAAAAATAAATGTTTAAGTTTTACCTTTTATGACTCCACTGTCTTCCAACTGAATTATCATTCTAGTACAACCTCATTTAATATCTTAAGCCTCTCACATTTAATCATCAATCATTTTACTGTAACTAATTCCTGAACAAACATGAAAAACAGATTCAGGCCAATGTATAAATAAGTAAAATGGTTAAACCTAATAGTTTTAGGTAATAATTTCAGTCTTCTTTCTAAACATTTAACCATTACCAATATTTTTTTTTTCCTAAACCCATCCTTTTAACATAGGTTCTGATAGAAAATAGTTTGAACGGATGAAGAGAAATGGTAGCCACTTTGGTGGTTGAGGGTGATAGTTGTAATGGCTCCAAACTGTGTCCATCTTCTGCTACACGTTTGTTGCCACTAATACTTTCTACCACATCCAGCCCTGATTAAATTCAAAGTTCAACCACCTTCAGTCAATCCCTTGCCTTGTTTAATGTCATTCTTATCTATTTGGCAATACCCCAAAACCAGATTAATCCTTCAGCCAGCTTTCCCTTCTAATCTCAAGCAACTGATCCCTGGTAGAGAAAATTATATACACTACACCATAGATCTATAGTCTCATTATAAAAATAAACCAAAAACCTAAAATTAGATACTTGTGTGGGTATGTATATATGTTATCAAAGTTATGTTTTTAAAGTTATAGGTCAAACTATTAGTATGTTATGCAATTAGCTTGGTAGTTAAGACATGCATTTTTATTTTTAGCAAAATATATGAGGAAAGGAGAAATCATACTGTCTTATTTGTAGTAAACCAAAGTATTATTTCCTAAAACATGTTTCAGTTATGTGTGTGCATCATGAGCTGTACTGTAAAATGAAACTCTTACTGTGGTTCATAATCAAAATAGTTCACTGATCTAGAACTACCTAGGATATTGGTGAGAATGTGAAGTAAATGAAATGCTCATTCACTGCTGGTGGAAATGTAAAACAGTTTTGCCTCTTTGGAGAAAACAATAGTTTCTTATAAAGTTAAACATAGACTTGCCATATGACCTAGTAATTCCACTTCTAAGTATTTACACAAGGAAAATGAAACCATATGATGACAAAAAGATTTGTACTTGAATGCTCATAGGTGCCTTATTCGTAACAGCCAAAGCACTGGAAATGACCCAAATGTCCATTGACTGATGAACTGATAAACAATTGTAGTAGGTCCATACAGTGGAATACCTTTTGGCAATTAACATTCTAACTATTGATACATGCAACAAAATAGTTGAATCTGTAAAGCATCATGCTACGTGAAAAAAGACAGCCAAAACCCACAATATGTTGTATTACTTCACTTATATGAAATTCTAGAAAAGGCAAACAACATAGTGACAGAAACATCAGTGGTTGTCAGGAACTGGGGGTGAGAGAAGGTTTCTGTCTACAAAAGGGCATAAGGCTACTTTCAGGTTAATGGAAATGTTGTATATCATGATTGTGGTTGAGAATATACAACTGTATAGCTTGTTTTTGTTGTGGCCTTCTCCCGTTGCGGAGCACAGGCTCCGGACGCGCAGGCTCAGCGGCCATGGCTCACAGTCCCAGCCGCTCCGCGGCATGTGGGATCTTCCCGGACCGGGGCACAAACCCGTGTCCCCTGCATCGGCAGGCAGACTCAACCACTGCGCCACCAGGGAAGCCCTAGCTTTCTTAATACTCATCAAAATGTACAGTTAAAATGAGTAAAATTTATTGTAAGCCATGTGTACCTCAATAAAGCTGAGTTGTACAAAAACTAAGAAAAAAACTTTTTAATAGATCTTTTTCAATGCATAAAATGGTCCAAAATATATTCCCTGGTAACTACAGTACTATACTTTATATTTTCCTCTACTTCAGATCTCCTTAATTCATCGTTCATTTTTATAAATATAAGTATACAGCATAAGATTAAACCTTAACCATTTCTGAATGTGGTAAATGGAAGTCATTTAAATTTTTCCTATAAGGTATATATATATATATATATATATATATATATATATATATATATATATTTTTTTTTTTTTTTTTTTTTTCCTAAAAAGCAAGAAAATCATTGTTTTCCCTTGCTTTTTGGAGTGATGTTTGTGGCCTTGTTTTACTTGTGTTAAAAAGTTGCCCTAGCCAGTATCAATATGAGTCAATTTAAAAATTAGTCTTTTGGAGAGAAAATATTATTAAATAGATTTCCTATGACAATGAGTTCAAAGGGTAATTTTCTAGTTATTGATCTTTTCCAGAACGAATTTCTTTGTAATTATTAGCCCCCTTTACAACGAAAAATTGCTTCAACCTTTTCTTTAAAGTGTTCCTTTGAGTCTATTCATCTTCCACCCACTCCTCTTCCCATAACAACTGTTTCCAGGAGAGTCTGAAAAGCTGACTAAGCAATAATCATCCTTTAACAGTGGACATTTTTTTCCAGGGGAAGATCAGATTGTATTGCAAGCTGCACATTCAAGTAAGCAGGTAAAACCAAGCAACATCTGCCCTTGAACAAGAAAATTTTTGTGAAAACCAGTCAACTAGGACTCATAATTATAGACGACTTGGCAAAAATCTAGGTACAATAAAATAAAACTAAACTATCTAATGACTTGTATGTATTAAAATTAAGCATAAAAATATGTGTGTGTACTATTTAGCTTCCCTTTCTTTGATCTTTAGTGTGGAATCCCATAGGCACAGACTGTGATGTTAACTGCAGTTGTATCAAAGTTTGTACATTAAGGAGTTTCATCTCTCAGTCATAAGAAAGATGACGTATAATACTTACGATAGAAAGTTTGATTATTTTAATATGTAGTTTACTTTCTGAGTCAATGCCTTTGTGTAATATTTTCAACAAGACTATAAGAACACATATGTCTACAAAATACTGAATAGAATTTCTGTGTTTCTTTTCATTGCTTATACAAGCCTTAAAACACCAGATGACACAAAGTTGTTGAATTATGGTGCTAGCAACAAATGGCCATGATGGGACATAGATGCCCTTTAATGATGGGTAGGTCATCCTGTCTTATGGTCTCTGATAAACATGCCTGAATCTGTCAAGATGCCACATTCTTGTTTTTTTTGTTTGTTTTTTATTTTTAATTTTTTGGCTGTGCCACACAGCATGTGGTATTTTAGTTCCCCGACCAGGGATCAAACCTGAACCCCCTGTAGTGGAAGCGCGGCGTCCTAACCACTGGACCACCAGGGAATTCCCAAGATGCCACATTCTTTGTATATAATAGGATCTCTTGTTTGGTAGTAGCTGTGTTCTAAAGTAAGCAGCTGAATTCTTGTAAAGTTGAAATCAACTCATCCATAAAGTACATTCATGGTTGAGGGAATTCAATCCATTATGGGCGTTCTGATGAGAGGAAAGAATGGAGGTCTGGACAGATATCTAGGCACTTAAACTATTTGTGCCAGTAAGATACCATCACATCCTTAGGATGGAAGTAGTAGAGAGATTTCTGAAGGGTTTACTGCATATTCTTTAAATATTATGCCTTCCTAACTGTAATACATTTTAATAGATATATTTGTTGCTATGAGGAATAAATGAAACATTAAATTCCACTTTATAAGAAGTTAGACACTAAAGTCTAGACAACCTAAGAAAAATTGTACACATGGCTCTGTTCTACTATATTTCTCTTTAATTACATGGAAGGGAGAGTAGCTTGTGTAATTAAGAACACCAAAGGATTTATATCATTGCATTTTCAGTCATAAACAGTCTTGAGCAGGATGACCTAAAAATGAATGTCTCATAGGCAGGAAACTTTTTTATAGAGTCAAGACTCTAATATAGAATCAAAAGATTTCAGAAGCTTACTATGAAGCACAGCCTAGGATCAATGTTACATTTATCAAAAGTCATAGTCAGATTCTAATAGCACACTACCTCTAGTGTTATATGTCCCATTATAGGATAGTAAGTATGTGAAAAACCTATTTGAATGTTTATAGATTTTCTGCAATCTTGAGTTGGGATTTTATAAGAAACCCCATCTGTGGATTGTGAGAAAGTAGGTCGGATACTCCAGAAAAAATTCATCGGAGTGAAGGCAACAGATGCCAATGTACAGCTGATCAAAGCACAGATAAGAAATGTCAGGATGGTGGACAAACCACTTCCCAGTTTGATGTGTCTGCTGTTGTACCTCATCTGTCTAAGAAGCCCCAAACTTTGGACACACACATGGTCAGATATTCAATCCTGGTGGCTTTAAATCTTAGCTGATGGGACACAGAACACTTTAAACCAGTCCTATGTTAGCTATGTAGGGGCTGGTTTAGAGAACTCCTTTCTCTGCTAGAGTACTGAAGCTCACCAAGGTGTATCTACACATGCCATGAGAGCAACACTGATTTAGGCAGACTTACTGTAGAAGTATTATTCCTATCACCCATTTCCCAATTCAGGTTATTCTCCTGCTTCCTTCTCTTATTAGGATTTCCCAAAGTCTTCCTAAAATACTTCAATATCAATGATATTCAGAAATAATTTTATAAAATACATGACACCTACATCTTCAGGCATGTACATGTACTCTTGGTATTTCTTTGTATGGTACCATATGTTATTGTTTACATGTGAATACATTAACATAAATTATCAAGAACTGGAAGCATCTTTAGTATATTCTGAACATGAAACATTCGTGTGGTTAATTTTTTTTACATATAAAAAGCTGTATTCTGTAAAGTAACTTTTCTATACCTGTCACCCATCCAACCTCTCCTCAGCCCCCACTGCCTATGGGTATCCACTCTTGCTAGTTTCTTAAGCATCCCGCCAGAGTTCACCTAGAGAAATACAACTGCATTTCAGTATGTTCATATCCCCGTGTTAAATGTAAAAATAGCATTCTGTTCTCAACTGTTACCATTGTTCTATGCATCCTGCCTTTTATTTATTTATTTGGTTAACAGGAGATCTTGTCATATTAGTACATAATATGTACTTTTATTTCAGCTACATAATAGGCCATTATATGGTTGTCAATATAAATGATATTATATCATTTCATATGTGTGCACCTGATTTGTAGGATAAATGTTCAAAAATTTAATTTCTGTCAACAATTATACAAATTTTTAATACTAATAAATATTGCCAAATTTCTTCCATACAGGTTATATCAATGTACACTTTCTTCAGCAACTTATAATAAAACCTTGCCTTTGCTTGACCACTACCATCCTATTATAACATAGTATAGTAGAAAGAGTACTAGGTTTGGAATTTTACTAATTTTGCTGGTTGGGAAAGTTACCTCTTTAAATCTCAGTTTTCTCATCTATTAAAATATATATATATTGCAAAGTTATTATGAGAATTAAATAAAATTACTATATAAAGTGTTGAGTATAGTTATGTACCATGTCGTTAATACCAAGTAAATAGAAACAATTGCTTTTTCCCTAATTTTCAAATCATGATGTATATTATACTTATCTTAATTTTTAAAAAAACTACTTTTTGCATGATTTCATTTTCATTAGCTATAATTATTATATTAGCTTACCAACTAATAGTATATAGTTAACCTACTAATGCAAATGCACACCAAGCACTCACTCACTGCCTTCCTTTATGGAGTAAACAGAAACTGAAACACAGCACATGAATAAGAGGATAACAAATGTAGGCTTGAGAAACTGACACAGAAAGACTTGGCATTTCTGTTTAAACACAGAATATGAAATCCATGCAGCTATCTCTGTTCTCTCTAAAACTACATGACAACAAGAGTAAAGGGACAAAAAAATAATTTTTAACAAAAGATAAAAGGACAAAGAGTATGGTATAGGAAACCTCAGCAAATAATAGTTATTGTTATTAATCATTAATGATATTAATAACTTAATATTAATATGTAATATAATATCTAATAATTATCAGTTATATAGGTGAATGAATATTATTAACAAATATGTCATATTAATAATATTAATACATGAACAAATTTGAACATAATAAAAATAAATATTAACAATTATACTTACTATTAGTGAAAGTAATGCTATTTTTAAGTTAGAAAGCAGAGAAAAGAGTAGTAAGTTACTCAGCAGGTAGGAGAAAGTTGAAACTGATGATATTAATGGAAAAAGAGAAGCAGCAAGCTAATTTGCACCACAGAACCCCAAAAAGGACCTTTCTATTAGGCCAAGATAGGAAATGAAATTCAAGTAGACTATATGGCTTGATAGTGATTGGCTACACAGTCCACATTACACAAACACAGTGCATGAATGCACTGACTACTGATCTAATCCCATATTATATTATACCTATATAAAAAGAAGGGAACTGTGTGTAACGAATCACTGTCAATAGTAGGGGGGTCAATAAATTATATAATAAATTGAAAAAATAAATAGTAGTGTAAGCATGTCATTTAGAGACAATCACACAGCTAAAGTGCTGAAAGTCATTGCCTCTGGGGAATGTAAGTGGAAGGATTTAGGGGGAAAGATAGGGTGCTATTTTTATCATTAAGCTTAAAGTATTATTTGAATTTTTAAACTATATGTATAAGTCATTTCTGAAGACAAAAATAAATTGAAATAAACAGGAAAAAAATGAAGGTTAAGCTAAATGTAGAGAGAGAATGATGCACCTTTTCTTTAAGTAAGTTTAGAAAGAGCTGTGTGCTGGGCAAGTTAGTTCTTTAGAGGTACTAGTCTTTTGTACAGGAATTTAGTAGTACACACTGTTTAACATACTTAACTAAGATTTAAGGTAACAATGATTAGTTCCTTGATTGTGTTTTTAGAGATGTTAAAATTTTTTGTAACCAATTGGCTTCCAGGATACTTCTCTACCCATCCCCACCCCCAACATAAAAATGATTCACTAGCATATCTTCCCAGATAGCTTAGAAGAGTAGGGAAGGAAAACAGTGAAAAGACCAGGCATTAAGTCTAAAAAATAATAGTCCTCATACTTCACCCTATCACACAGATACAGATACACTCACACATCACACATCACCTCCGCACTCCACACTCCAACCTCCACCCCCAACGATTAAACACTGAGACCTCCAATTGATCTGAAACTACTTTACAGCCCAGAACAATACCAGGTCATCGTTTTGCAATCAAAATTCTCCAGTGCTTGAGAAACTGTTTGTATTTAATATACTCCACTATGGCCCATATGGGGCCTCAGAGGGCAGCTAGAATCAATACAGCAATGTTATACATTCTTGACCTTTAAAATGTGTTCTCATCTCTTCTTCCAATGGGCATATCCTTTCCTAAATTATTGCCTTGGAATCTTGAACATTCACCTGAAAGAGACTGTTTCTAAATTTAAATTAAGCAGCATCCAAGGCACTCCTTTCTATTTTCTGATTAATAAAAATATTCACATGTTTAAGTTGGAAAGTAGCTGAGGAATGTTGCATTTTGAATATCATCATAGGACCTACCCATGGCAGGATCTCAGGACTTGGTCGTGGTCACTCAGATATTTAGTGATAAATTCAGGCATGGGACCTAGTTGGGGATTATTGTCACTATATTGGCTGCCTCTCAGGAGAGAATTTTTACCATGAATTCAACACAGGTAATATGTTCCAAGGAGAACTGCAAATAGAATCTATGTCATCCATTTTTAAGCCTGTTTCATGAAAAAAATTCTCTTTCATTTTTCTCTGTCTTTTTAAGGGAAGGTTTACCTTGATTCACCATTTTTTTTTTCTTCCCAAGCACTCGCATTCTATTTCTTGGGTAGATCTCTCTTCCCTTTATTTCCACTTGACCTATATTTCTACATTCCTTGAATTACCTTTAATTATCTTTCAGTTTCCATCCCTTGTTTGTATTTGATTTTCATTGTTGGTACTAATTTTAAAACAAAATTAGTTTTGGATCACTAGAAGTCTAAAATAGGTAGTTTCTGCCCTGAACTTCTTTCCTGACCTACACTGATAGTGCTCTGTAAAGTAGAGACTGCCAAGAATAGGAATGGGAGCTTGCAAAGTGTCCAGAGGAATTTAAGAAACATATTTTTTCTCATGTCTGGGGAGCTCATTACTTCATCTTCCTTAATGAAAATGATGATGATGATAATGACAAGAAGAGTGATTGGTAATGTGATAATCATGAAGATAACAAGTAGAAACTGCTGTGATAGTAGTAGTATTACTACTATTGCAGTATTGTAGTAGTAGTGGTGGCGGTAGTAGTAGTAGTGCTAGTGGTGGTAGTAGTGATAGTAGTAGTACTACTACTAGTGGTGATGGTGGTGGTAGTAGTAGTGTTAGTGGTGGTGGTAGTAGTAGTAACAGTAGTACTAGTGGCAGTAGTAGTACTACTACTAGTAGTATAGTACTAGTAGTATAGTATAGTCATATAGTAGTAGTATACTACTACTACTACTAGTGGTGGTGGTGGTGGTAGTAGTGGTGGTGGTGGTGGTGGTGGTAGTAGTACTAATGGTAGTGGTGGTAACAGAAGCAACAGCAGTCCCAGCAGTAGCAAGTACTCAATACTGGGCATTCAATCATGTCTTCCCCACCATCCTATAAACATCCTTTTTATTAAGTTGAGTCATACATTAGCTTGTTAATATTCAACCAATTTTGAACCACTAAATGGAATTTTATACACAGATGAGAAAGTGAAGTTTCAGGAAATTAAATAACTTATCTGAAGATAAGTTATTAAATTAAATAACTTATCTAAATACCCGGGGAAATAACTGGCAGAATTCAGACCTTGGTATATCTGATTCAAAAATCCATGCCCTTACATTATTCTCTGTACCTTAAGTTATCATGTTTAACAAACTTTTCTACCAAGATTGTCCATTTGTATAAAGATAGGAAGAGTTATGGCTTCCTTTTCTCCAATGTTCCTTAAAGATCCCAATATTCTAAATGAGACTGTTTTGGGGTATATCATACATCAAGTTGTATTTAATAAAAGTTTAAAATGGGAAATCCATGTCATTCATTTTTATATGCTTCAAGATACCTGTGGAACACCATGCACAATAAGTGGTCACAAAATCGGACTGGATTAGATGACTGGGAAAACTAAGTTCCTCCTAAGGTCCACCTGTTGGAAAGTTGTGTTGCTAATATTCAGTGAGTTGCTCCCCACATCTCAAATAAGGTGAGTAGACAGTGTTAATGTCACAGTAGTAAATGTGTACAGTCTATACATTTTGTTTTGATATGTAACAATGGCAAGTGATATAATCTGCTCACTTTGGTAAGATATTGGTTTCATTTTTGTAATTAAACATTTTGTTGTTGTTGTTTCCTTGCTTATTTTGTTACCAGTGATGAGTTATGAGGTTTGGGAATTTTCACAGAGAAAGTAACAGTTCCCAAGAGGGCAGTCAAGTTCAAGTAAAGTAAGAAAGACGAAGTTCATCTGTCCATAGCAAAGCAGCACAGAATTAAGTCTACTTCCCCAGCTGTAAAAGGCAAACCAGCCACAGGGACACATGTAGGCAATGCAACGATTACTGTGCCTTGCTGTGCTTTTGCCAGGGGATACTAATGTGATAGACAAGTATCGATCACTTATGGTATATATAACAGCAGTATCCAGAGACATGTATGCTAGATCCCTGTCCATTTCACACATGGGAAAACTAGTACAATACAGAGTGATCAAACTCTGCAGCAATCAGGAGAAAAGTCTAGAAGAGATCTAGAAGAGCTCCTGGTCGTAAAATAATGGTGCACGTATGCAACCCTTCATTAGTTACATCCGTTAAAATTGCTTTCAGTACACAGTTTCTGGCAGGAGATGGAAGGAAAAAGAAAAAGGCAGCCAGCAGGAAATAGAAAGCCTTCCAATTTGACGGCATTTTTTTTGAAAATAAAAAGGAGTTATAATAGGCAAACTTGAAAAAAAATTATACAACACAAAAAGCAATTTTCTTAGCTACTTATTTTCAGTCTTGCCCCTGTTATTTTAGTACTGAGTTAGAAAACAGCTTCTTTCTTTACTCTCTACTTTTGTTTTGAGTGGGATACTAAAATCAAGGTGCTATGATGTGGAGGAGAGGCGAACCTATTGTTATAAAAAACACCATGTGGCCCTAAAACTCTAACCATTGATCACCAGGTAAAAACATACAGAGAGTGGAGTCCTATCTTGAAGTCAATCTAGTCCCAGGGCCTCACTTTCTAGGTGATGGAATTGAGGTTCAAAAAAATTAAATGATTGCTAATTATTGTGCAAGCCAGATAAATGCTGTGCATTACACGGATATTCCAAGCTGCTGGACATCAACCTAAAGAATTATTTAAAGCCATAGCTCAGAAAAGGGTCCAGGGTTACAAAAATACTCCATTCAGCACAGTTCTGCTCCTGACAGAAGCACAAAAGATGGTTTCTTGCAAATCATGGTGGTAGTCCTAACAGCTACCAACCACTGAAGCCTATGTTCTCTCCTTCAGTCACTACAAATAAACCATATCCTGAACCTAATTAAAATTTTGGGGCTTCCCTGGTGGCGCAGTGGTTGAGAGTCCGCCTGCCGATGCAGGGGACACGGGTTCGTGCCCCGGTCTGGGAAGATCCCACATGCTGCGGAGCAGCTGGGCCCGTGAGCCATGGCTGCTGAGCCTGCGCGTCCGGAGCCTGTGCTCCACAACGGGAGAGGCCACAACAGTGAGAGGCCCGCGTACCACAAAAGAAAAAAAAAAAAAAAAATTTGACTTCTCTACCTTTTGAGGTAGTCATATGTATGTTTAGTGTCCTAGGAACCAGATGCTAGGTGAACAAAGTTGAATAATCAATCTTCTGTCCTTAACATCAAAGAATCCATGCTATGATCTGAAGACATTTTTATAATACAGTGCATTATGGGAGTTGAAAAGAGAGCAGTAACCTAGCCTGAAGAGAGAGGGCAGATCTAGGGGAAGATGGTGGAACAGTAGGACGCGGAGATCACCTTCCTCCCCACAGATATATCAGAAATACATCTACACGTGGAACTGCTCCTACAGAACACCTACTGAACGCTGGCAGAAGACCTCAGACCTCCCCAAAGGCAAGAAACTCCCCACGTACCTGGGTAGGGCAAAAGAAAAAAGAAAAAACAGAGACAAAAGAAAAGGGACGGGACCTGCACCAGTGGGAGGGAGCTGTGAAGGAGGAAAGGTTTCCACACACTAGAAGCCCCTTCATGGGCGGAGACTGCGGGTGGCGGAGGGGGAAAGCTTCGGAGTAGCGGAGGAGAGCGCAGCAACAGGGGTGCGGAGGGCAAAGCGGAGAGATTCCCGCACAGAGGATCGGTGCCCTCAGGTACACACCAGCCCGAGAGGCTTGTCTGCTCGGCCGCCGGGGCGAGAGGGGCTGGGAGCTGGGGCTTGGGCTTCGATCAGAGTGGAGCGCAGAGAGAGGCCTGGGGTTGGTGGCGTGAACACAGCCTGAAGGGGTTAGTGCACCACGGCTAGCCGGGAGGGAGTCCAGTGAAAAGTCTGGACCTGCCGAAGAGGCAAGAGACTTTTTCTTCCCTCTTTGTTTCCTGGTGCGCGAGGAGAGGGGATTAAGAGCTCTGCTTAAAGGAGCTCCAGAGACGGACGCGAGCCGTGGCCAGAGACGGGCATGAGACGCTAAGGCTGCTGCTGCCGCCACCAAGAAACCTGTGTGCGAGCACAGGTCACTATCCACACACCAATTCCGGGGAACCTGTGCAGCCCGCCACTGCCAGGGTCCCGTGATCCAGGGACAGCTTCCCCGGGAGAACGCACGGCGCGCCTCAGGCTGGTGCGACGTCACGCCGGCCTCTGTCGCTGCAGGCTCGCCCCGCACTCCGTACCCCTCCTTCCCCCCAGCCTGAGTGAGCCAGAGTCCCCAAATCAGCGGCTCCTTTAACCTGTCCTGTCTGAGCGAAGAACAGATGCCGTCCGGCGACCTAAACGCTGAGGCAGGGCCAAATTCGAGGCTGAACCCCGGGAGCTGTGCGAACAAAGAAGAGAAAGGGAAATCTCCCCCAGCAGCCTCAGGAGCAGCGGATTAAAGCTCCACAATCAACTTGATGTACCCTGCATCTGTGGAATACCTGAATAGACAATGAATCATCCCAAATTGAGGAGGTGGACTTTGAGAGCAAGATTTATTATTTTTTCCCCTTTTCCTCTTTTTGTGAGTGTGTATGTGTATGCTTCTGTGTGAGATTTTGTCTGTATAGCTTTGCTTTCACCATTTGTCCTAAGGTTCTATCTGTCCGTGTTTTTTTTTTTTTTACTTAAAAAATTTTTTTTCTTAATAATTATTTTTTTATTTTAATAACTTTATTTTATTTTATCCTCTTCTTCCTTCCTTCCTTCCTCCTTTCTTTCTTTCTTTCTTTCTCTCTTTCTTTCTACTTTTTCTCCCTTTTATTCTGAGCCGTGTGGATGAAAGGCTCTTAATGCTGCAGCCAGGAGTCAGGGCTGTGCCTCTGAGGTGGGAGAGCCAAGTTCAGGACACTGGTCCACAAGAGACCTCCCAGCTCCACGTAATATCAAACGGCAAAAACCTCCCAGAGATCTCCATCTTAACACCAACACCTAGCTTCACTCAACAACCAGCAAGCTACAGTGCTGGACACCCTATGCCAAACAACTAGCAAGACAGGAACACAACCCCACCTATTAGCAGAGAGGCTGCCTAAAATCACAATAAGTCCACAGACACCCCAAAACACACCACCAGACGTGGACCTGCCCACCAGAAAGATAAGATCCAGCCTCATCCACCAGAACACAGGCACTAGTCCCCTCCACCAGGAAGCCCACACAACCCACTGAACCAACTTTAGCCACTGGGGACAGACCCCCAAAACAATGGGAACTACGAACCTGCAGGCTGAAAAAAGGAGACGCCAAACACAGTAAGTTAAGCAAAATGAGAAAACAGAAAAACACACAGCAGATGACGGAGCAGGATAAAAACCCACCAGACCTAACAAATGAAGAGGAAATAGGCAGTCTACCTGAAAAGAATTCAGAATAATGATAGTAAAGATGTTCCAAAATCTTGGAACTAGAATAGAGAAAATGCAAGAAACATTTAACAAGGACCTAGAAGAACTAAAGAGGAAACAAGCAATGATGAATAACACAATAAATGAAATTAAAAATACTCTAGAAGGGATCAATAGCAGAATAATTGAGGCAGAAGAACGGATAAGTGACGTGGAAGATAAAATAGTGGAAATAACTACTGCAGAGCAGAATAAAGAATAATGAATGAAAAGAACAGAGGACAGTCTCAGAGACCTCTGGGACAACATTAAACACACCAACATTCGAATTATAGGGGTTCCAGAAGAAGAAGAGAAAAAGAAAGGGACTGAGAAAATATTTGAAGAGATTATAGTTGAAAATTTGCCTAATATGGGAAAGGAAATAGTTAATCAACTCCAGGAAGCACAGAGAGTCCCATACAGGATAAATCCAAGGAGAAACACGCCAAGACACATATTAATCAAACTGTCAAAAATGAAATGCAAAGAAAACATATTAAAAGCAGCAAGTGAAAAACAACAAATAACACACAAGGGAATCCCCATAAGCTTAACAGCTGACCTTTCAGCAGAAACTCTGCAAGCCAGAAGGGAGTGGCAAGACATAGTTAAAGTGATGAAGGAGAAAAACCTACAACCAAGATTACTCTACCCAGCAAGGATCTCATTCAGATTTAATGAAGAAATGAAAACGTTTACAGATAAGCAAAAGCTGAGAGAGTTCAGCACCACCAAACCAGCTTTACAACAAATGCTAAAGGAACCTCTCTAGGCAAGAAACACAACAGAAGGAAAAGACCTACAATAACAAACCCAAAACAATTAAGAAAATGGTAATAGGAACATAGATATTGATAATTACCTTAAATGTAAATGGATTAAATGCTCCCACCAAAAGACACAGATTGGCTGAATGGATACAAAAAAAGACCCATATATATGCTGTCTACAAGAGACCCACTTCAGACCTAGAGACACATACAGACTGAAAGTGAGGGGATGGAAAAAGATATTCCATGCAAATGGAAACCAAAAGCAAGCTGGAGTAGCAATTCTCATATCAGACAAAATAGACTTTAAAATAAAGACTATTAGAAGGGACAAAGAAGGACAATACATAATGATCAAGGGATCGATCCAGGAAGAAGATATAACATTGTAAATAATTATGCACCCAACATAGGAGCACCTCAATACATAAGGCAAATACTAACAGCCATAAAAGGGGAAATCGGCAGTAACACATTCATAGAAGGGGACTTTAACACCCCACTTTCACCAATGGACAGATTATCCAAACAGAAAATAAATAAGGAAACACAAGCTTTAAATTATACGTTAAACAAGATGGACTTAATTGATATTTATAGGACATTCCATCCAAAAACAACAGAACACACATTTTTCTCAAGTGCTCATGGAACATTCTCCAGGATAGATCATATCTTGGGTCACACATCAAGCCTTGGTAAATTTAAGAAAATTGAAATTGTATAAGTATCTTTTCCGACCACAACGCTATGAGACTAGATATCAATTACAGGAAAAGATCTGTAAAAAATACAAACACATGGAGGCTAAACAGTACACTACTTAATAATGAAGTGATCACTGAAGAAATCAAAGAGGAAATCAAAAAATACCTAGAAACAAATGACAATGGACACATAATGACCCAAAACCTATGCGATGCAACAAAAGCAGTTCTAAGAGGGAAGTTTATAGCAATACAATCCTACCTTAAGAAACAGGAAACATCTCGAATAAACAACCTAACCTTGCAGCTAAAGCAATTAGAGAAAGAAGAACAAAAAAACTCCAAAGTTAGCAGAAGGAAAGAAATCATAAAGATCAGATCAGAAATAAATGAAAAAGAAATGAAGGAAACGATAGCAAAGATGAATAAAACTAAAAGCTGGTACTTTGAGAAGATAAACAAAATTGATAAACCATTAGCCAGACTCATAAAGAAAAAAAGGGAGAAGACTCAAATCAGTAGAATTAGACATGAAAAAGGAGAAGTAAACAACTGACACTGAAGAAATAAAAAAGATCATGAGAAATTACTACAAGCAACTCTATGCCAATAAAATGGACAACCTGGAGGAAATGGACAAATTCTTAGAAATGCACAACCTGCCAAGACTGAATCAGGAAGAAGTAGAACATATGAACAAAGCAATCACAAGCACTGAAAATGAAACTGAGATTTAAAATCTTCCAACAAACAAAAGCCCAGGACCAGATGGCTTCACAGGTGAATTATACCAAACATTTAGAGAAGAGCTAACACCTATCCTTCTCAAACTCTTCCAAAATATAGCAGGGGGAGGAACACTCCCAAACTCATTCTACGAGGCCTCCATCACCCTGATACCGAAACCAGACAAGGATGTCACAAAGAAAGAAAACTACAGGCCAATATCACTGATGAACATAGATGCAAAACTCCTCAACAAAATACTAGCAAACAGAATCCAACAGCACATTAAAAGGATCATACACCATGATCAAGTGGGGTTTATCCCAGGAATGCAAGATTTCTTCAATATACGCAAATCAAACAATGTGATACACCATATTAACAAATTGAAGGAGAAAAACCATATGATCATCTCAATAGATGCAGAGAAAGCTTTCAACAAAACTCAACACCGATTTATGATAAAAACCCTGCCAAAAGTAGGCATAGAGGGAACTTTCCTCAACATACTAAATGCCATATATGACAAACCCACAGCCAAGATTATCCTCAATGGTGAAAAACTGAAAGCATTTACACTAAGATCAGGAACAAGGCAAGGTTGCCCACTCTCACCACTCTTATTCAACATAGTTTTGGAAGTTTTAGCCACAGCAATCAGAGAAGAAAAGGAAATAAAAGGAATCCAAATCGGAAAAGAAGAAGGAAAGCTATCACTGTTTGCAGATGACATGATACTATACATAGAGAATCCTAAAGATGCTACCAGAAAACTACTAGAGCTAATTAATGAATTTGGTAAAGTAGCAGGATACAAAATTAATGCACAGAAGTCTCTGGCATTCCTATACACTAATGATGAAAAATCTGAAAGTGAAATCAAGAAAACACTCCCATTTACCATTGCAACAAAAAGAATAAAATATCTCGGAATAAACCTACCTAAGGAGACAAAAGACTCGTATGCAGAAAATTATAAGACACTGATGAAAGAAATTAAAGATGATACAAACAGATGGAGAGATATACCATGTTCTTGGATTGGAAGAATCAGCATTGTGAAAATGACTCTACTACCCAAAGCAATCTACAGATTCAATGCAATCCCTATCAAACTACCACTGGCATTTTTCACAGAATTAGAACAAAAAATTTCACAATTTGTATGGAAACACAAAGACCCTGAATAGCCAAAGCAATCTTGAGAACGAAAAACGGAGCTGGAGGAACCAGGCTCCCTGACTTCAGACTATACTACAAGGCTACAGTAATCAAGACAGTATGGTACTGGCAGAAAAACAGAAATATAGATCAATGAAACAGGATAGAAAGCCCAGAGATAAAGCCACGCACATATGGTCACCTTGTCTTTGATAAAGGAGGCAGCAATGTACAGTGGAGAAAGGACAGCCTCTTCAATAAGTGGTGCTGGGAAAACTGGACAGGTACATGTAGAAGTATGAGATTAGATCACTCCCTAACACCATACACAAAAATAAACTCCAAATGGATTAAAGACCTATATGTAAGGCCACACACTGTAAAACTCTTACAGGAAAACATAGACAGAACACTCTATGACATAAATTACAGCAAGATCCTTTTTGACCCACCTCCTAGAGAAATGGAAATAACAAGAAAAATAAACAAATGGGACCTAATGAAACTTCAAAGCTTGTGCACAGCAAAGGAAACCATAAACAAGACCAAAAGACAACCCTCAGAATGGGAGAAAATATTTGCAAATGAAGCAACTGACAAAGGACTAATCTCCAAGATTTACGAGCAGCTCATGCAGCTCAATAACAAAAAAACAAACAACCCAATCCAAAAATGGGCAGAAGACCTAAATAGACATTTCTCCAAAGAAGATATACAGACTGCCAACAAACACATGGAAGAATGCTCAACATCATTAATCATTAGAGAAATGCAAATCAAAACTACAATGAGATATCATCTCACACCAGTCAGAATGGCCATGATTAAAAAATCTAGAAACAATAAATGCTGGAGAGGGTGTGGAGAAAAGAGAACACTCTTGCATTGCTGCTGGGAATGTGAATTGTTACAGCCACTAGGGAGAACAGTATGGAGGTTCCTTGAAAAACTACAAATAGAACTACCATGTGACCCAGCAATCCCACTACTGGGCATATACCCTGAGAAAACCATAATTCAAAAAGTCATGTACCAAAATATTCATTGCAGCTCTATTTACAATAGCCAGGAGATGGAAACAACCTAAGTGTCCATCATCGGATGAATGGATAAAGAAGATGTGGCACATATATACAATGGAATATTACTCAGCCAAAAAAAGAAACGAAATTGAGCTATTTGTAATGAGGTGGATGGACCTAGTGTCTGTCATACAGAGTGAAGTAAGTCAGAAAGAGAAAGACAAATACCATATGCTAACACATTTATATGGAATTCAAGAAAAGAGAAAATGTCATGAAGAACCTAGGGGTAAGACAGGAATAAAGACACAGACCTACTAGAGAATGGACTTGAGGATATGGGGAGAGGGAAGGGTAAGCTGTGACAAAGTGAGAGAGTGGCATGGACATATATACACTACCAAACGTAAGGTAGATAGCTAGTGGGAAGCAGCCGCATAGCACAGGGAGATCAGCTCGGTGCTTTGTGACCACCTAGAGGGGTGTGATAGGGAGGGTGGGAGGGAGGGAGATTCAAGAGGGAAGAGATATGGGAACATATGTATATGTATAACTGATTCACTTTGTTATAAAGCAGAAACTAACACACCATTGTAAAGCAATTATACTCCAATAAAGATGTAAAAAAAGGGGGGGGCAGATTACAAATGTTACACAATAGCTTTTTCTTTGTCTTAAATTCACCTGTTAGAAGCTTCAAGAAGCTAGTTCTGGGCTTCCCTGGTGGCGCAGTGGTTGAGAGTCCCCCTGCCAATGCAGAGGACACAGGTTTGTGCCCCGGTCCGGGAAGATCCCACATGCCACAGAGTGGCTGGGGCCGTGAGCCGTGGCCGCTGAGCCTGCGCGTCTGGAGCCTGTGCTCCGCAACGGTAGAGGCCACAACAGTGAGAGGCCCGCACACCGGGGGAAAAAAAAAAAAAAGAAGCTAGTTCTAACATTGGCTAGTTTGAACATCTATGTTCTCCCTATGTAAAATCCTCATTATTTACCAAGCCAAGATTATTTAACCCCATGCAAGTGTCATAGTCTTTAAAATCGATCCTCACATATCCGAGATTGCCATTTCTGGCGAGCCAGAGGTTTGTTTCAAAATTCTTGCCTGTTCTCTGAGTGGACCTCACAGAGGTAAGGATAGGTTAAATATTTCCCTGTAAGAGAGAGAGAGCTGTATACCTTTATAATAAAGATGAGAAAAAGCCTTTCCCTTACATGGTTTCAAAAAGACTTTAATTGCACCCTTTTAGTAAGTTGGAGGGTTTTTCTAAACCTATTGACAATGAGGCTAAGATAGATGTGTAAGACATATAAATTATGTAGAAATCTGACCATATTTTAATCATTCTTTTGATTACCTGTTTGTTTTTCTTCACTGCACCTTTATACTAAACCTTACAGACAGGATGGGAACACAAGACGCACTCAAAATACAGACCCAGCATTTTAGACGTGCTTTATAGAAGGATGGAGAAGAGAATGACAAAGCTCACAAGTGATCTATTCAAATATTTAAATGTTGAATGCACCGTGACTGACATTTCATCTAGTCTAAAGACTTTAGTCCCAAATTCCACTGCCTTTCACCAAAAGGAATCAATTCACAAAATGTTCATTGTGTTCTCAGGATACCTGCAACTCTATCACAAAGCCCCATCGGCAGAAAGTTCACCTACTACAGGCGTCATGCAAAACCTGCTTTCATTATGAATTATGTTTGAATATATGAAATCATTTCTTTTAAAGAAAAGAAAAGAAACTCCCTGTTGACTGAGATTTCATCTAGAATGGCCTAAATGTTGCAGAGTACTATTCTTAAGCATATTCTTTCATTGGACTTTTCTTTGAAAAAAGAAATTATCGGTAAATCAGGTATGGCCTCAAGATATGTGTGGATAACTACTTTTATTGAAAGCTTAATACGTACCAGGTTCTGAGCAAAGCGCTTGCTTTATATGCTTTTTCTCATTTAGTCCTCTCTAGAATATTATAAGGGAAAGTTTTCTTACCTCCACTTTATGGGTGAAGAAACCAAGATTTAGGAAGGGTAAGCAACTTGTCCCAGGTCAAATATTCAATAGCTATTTGGAGGTAGAGGGATGACTTAAAACAAGCCATCTGACTCTAAAAGACAGTGTTTGTAATTTCCTCTTGCAGTCATGAAAATAAAGAGGAAAACCTTCTCCTTCCTAGTAATATTGTCATGAATGACTGATTTTGAATGATCAAAGGAGGCCCAGAGGTGATTTTAACCAATGTCCTCATTTTACAGATAAGAAACTGCCTTTAAACATCCATTTTTATTTGTATGGACATAACGTAAGTTATAAGAATCTATATGTCTGGTAAGGTAAAAGTTTATTTCAATAAATACTGTATTTTTAATGAAGTATAGTTGATTTACAATGTTGTATTAGTTTCAGGTGTACAGCACAGTGATTCAGTTATACATATTCTCTTTCAGATTCTTGTCCCATATAGGTTACTACAAAATACTGAGTATAAGTCCCTGTGCTATACAGTAGGTCCTTGTTGGTTATCTATTTTATACATACTAGTGTGTATATGTTAATCCCAACCTAAACACTCTTGCTTTAAAAAAAATTCAAATATGAAAAAAAATACAGTAGCTTCCTAGGAAAACAGCTGTTTATACTGCTCTGTGGCCTCTTCCAAGCTTTACATATAACAAACAATGCACACAATGGATATGATCATATCATCACACTGTGTATTACTTTTCTCACAGTATATTGTTTTTCATGTACCTGGATAGTCTGCACATTCATCATTTTAATGGCTATGTAATATTCCATCAAGCAGATGAAACGTAAAACCAATTCACTGTTTTTATAAAACGTCTGACTTTATTTACTAAATGCAAACTAAGTTTGTGTGAGCATGTATTAGAAATTGCTACACACATTTCCAATGAAAAAAAAACATTGCAGGAATAGGTAGATTGTTATCTATGTTCCACAAACCAGATTTGAGAGAAATGTTTTAATGAAATGCATAGAGATTTATTTATTCTGATTTGAGATTTTGAGGTATGGAATAGCAATTCTATATCTGTCATTTGTAATACAGATTATTGTTATTATGATTATATATGAAGCTTTGTGAATGCACCCTGCACTTTATGAATATATCATAGAGATAAAGTAGGACTCTGCCCCCAATGCTTATGAAAAAAGAAAAAAATGGGTAAAGTACAGACAATTGTGAACATTGAACAGAGATGCATATTAGTAGATGAAGACTTCATAGAAAATGTAAGATTTGAGAATGATTTTAAATGGGAAAGGAAAGATCCTAGATAAAAAATAAATTTATAGTGATGACATCTCTAGGTTTATTTTTAACCAGCTGACGGACTTGATTGACTGCTTCTCTCAAGCACATAATTTAACTTCTGTAATTCTCTATTATCTGAGAGGAGCTTATCTACCTTTTGTGGACAGTTTAACTCTCAGAAGACTAGCTTTTCTGTTTATTTATCCCCAATTAGACTTGTTTCTACCTTCCCTGAGATATTAGCACCTCTCATGTTGAAGTCAACTTTTGCTTAAGGTATGTATCCTGTATTAATCCTTTATAGAATACACTTCATTTTACACTTTATTAAATTCAAAAGATCAAGGGAATAAGGAGGAGGTTTGATGGCAATGTAGCCACTAGGATTGAGTGATAGGGAAGTGTTTCATAATGAAACTAATTGATCCAAGTACTGAAGGAAAATTAGGATATAGTAAAGCCATCAAGGGGGGATAGGGCATCTCACACAGGGAAGCATGGAACATCATGGGCATTATTCATGGTGTCCATAACGTCTGTAAACATTGAAAAATATACATATAAATGTTTACAAATGAATTATTGATATTACATTAAAATACATGGCATATTCGAAAACATCACATGGTATGTTCTATGTGGTACTCCTTACTAATGGTGCAGTTAAATGGGCTGCACAAAATTACAATGAATACAGTGCATTAATGAAGTATTTCCATCAATCTTTGCATATGCATCTATGATTCATTGCTTTAGATGAATTATACCTCTGATTTTCACTGAATAAATCTTCACATTTAACGTAACCCATAAAAAAGTAAGGCTGGGTGTTCAGAAGTAAATACAAATAATACAAAAATAAACTTATCTATGTTTCTAGATTTTATGGCAATGCTATAGGATCTGGTGGCAGTTCAGTATGGCTAGAGGGTAGGATGTATATTGAGGAGGGAAGGCAGGAAGGAAGAACATGTATTTGGAGAGGGGCCACAGTCATTCCAGCTATCTCAGCTGTATTAGTTTCCTTTTGCTGCTATAACAAATTTACCACAAATTTAGTGGCTTAAAACTACAAAAAAATATTATCTTATAATTCTGAAGGTAAGAAGTCCAAAATCAGATTTGCTAAGTTAAAATCAAGGTGTCAGGAGTTCTGGTTCCTTCTTGAGGCTCTGAGGAGAGGCTTTTTCAGCTTCTAGTGTCTGACTATATACCCTGTCTTATGGGCTCTTCCTCCATCTCCGAAGTTCATCATTGCAATCTATGCTTCTGTCATCACATCACCTTCTTCTCTTCTGTAGAAGCATCTCCCTCTACCTCCCTCTTATGAGAACACTTGTGATGATATCACTGGACCCACTATACTCCCCCATCTCTAGATCTTTAACTTAATCACACCTGCAAAATCCCTTTTGCTATATAAAATAATATATTCACAGGTTCCAGGGACCAGGAAGTGAGCATTTTGGTAGTGGGAGGGGGGCATTATTCAGTCTACCACACCAGCAAAGTCCCTTCTAGACCAATCAGCCCCCAGACAACTGCCAGATAACTTCAGCCACATGAGTGAAATCAACTGATCCCAGCAAGATGAGAACTACCCAGTTTAGCCCAAGCTAAATTACCCACCAGCAGGATACTGAGCTCAAAAAATATGATTGTTGTTTTAAGCTACTGTGTTTCGAAGAGGTTTGCTATGTTCAACAGGTAAAAAAAAAATCAATCTGCAAAATTTCTGTATGAGGAAACTATGGGTTCATCCAGGTGGCCAAATTGGCAAGTAAAATTATGGATTTTGACTTGAGCTAGAAATTTAGGGTCACCTAATTGAATTTTAAACCAACAAGCAAAATGCACAGACTTGATTCCTATACTATGAGTTCATATTGGTAGCACCATGCTTACCATCCAATGGGGAGAGCATAGGACTTTGAGATTCTCCTATTCATAAACACTTAACTATAATTTCTCTTTTTTGAAAGGGTAAGTCTAATACTTTTAGAAGAATACATTTCTCAGTAGGGATTCTAGTTTCAGGTTTTGTCTTCCAACTCAGAGCCCTGCCTTGAGAAGTTGGTGTGAGGACACAGTGAGGTAAAGTACACAAAAACCTACAATAGAGCCAGACACTCAGTAAAATGCCCAGTGTGTGTTATCTATTATTATTATCATCTCTTCGCAGGGCCTGCACACAGTTAAGGGCTCATCATCACCCAGGAAACCATGGGTTACTTCTACTGAGTAAGGCTTAGGAGTGCCTTGACTTTCTAAAACCAACAGGCAGCCTTCTTATTTCATCTTTGCTGTGAGACCTTTCTTTGTGAAATGCTAATTCTACAAAGACTAGAATAGGTGAAAAAGAAATGAACTAGGTTTCTAGTCTTAGATCTGCTGCAAACCGTGTCATTTTATTTTTTTTAATAAACTATTTTTATTTTTATGCAGTATACATTTTATTACTTTGTACTAATACATCCTCATATTACAAAAGCAATTTAGTGGAAGAATGTTTCTTTTGATATTTGAATAATTTGAAAGAACACAAACAGAATTATACATTAAAAAATACTCATTTGGATAACAGTAACAACAAAAAAAGACAAGTTAAACAACAAAAAAATTTTCCTTTCTTACAGGTGGACATTGAAGTGGACCTAATTTGGTTTTCTTTTTAAAAGCCTCCAAAGACAAAAGCAGCTTAAAATCTAATTAAAATGAATAAAAAATGTTTACTAAATTACTGGTCTCCGGCACCATTTTCTGTTGTTTTGATGCAGGTTCTTCTTTGTCTGTTTCTTCTCTTGCTCTTTTTACTGGTCTAGATGCACCATTTTCATCATGTTCATCATCACTATCAAATTTAGTTTTCTTGCCCTGAAACTGTACTTTTCCTTTAGCAGACCCAGTCTGGACAGCTTTATTTCCCTTTCCTTTTCCTTTAAATCTGCGACCTTTTGACTTCCATTTGTTTAGGGATTCTTGTTGATCTTCTATTATTTTTCTCAATGCTTCTTTTTCCACATCCCCTTCTAGTACTTCCCAGGTGACCTCTTTGTTCCTAATTGTAGGTTACCATTATTTGCGCCTTTTGCTTTATCCAGTGCTTCCTTAGCTTTTCCTTTAAACAGAATTATTCCCTCTTTGGCTCCTCTGACAAAGTCTATCCATTTTATTTCACCATGATTTGAGAAAAGGATATGCACATCTTCTCTACACGTCTGATCATCTAAGTCCCCCAAGAATTTCAGCAAGCAGCCAATCTTTTCTTCTAGAGATTTCATTTCAGCATTTTCTGCTAACTTTTGTTTTTCTTCTTGCTCTTGTTTAGCTCATAATTTAGCATCTATTTTATTTTGCTTTCTTTCTTCTTCTTTTTTTTTTTTTTGCAAAGTAATCTTCCTTGAAAAGTATTAGCAGGTCTGTGTCTCTGTACTTCTGGGGGCCTCGACAAACTTCTTAGCAGATTCAATGGTATCAAATACAGCAAATATTGATCCCTTAAATGCTTTGTGCAATGTTCTTCTCATCTGAATATTTAGTACCTGACCTTTATCTTCCAACCACTCTTTTATGTCATCAAGGGTTGCATCAATTGGGAAGCCTTTAATATAAACATCCATTTTTTACATCATTTTTATACTCATCAGTCACTTCAGAGAGGGGTTTGCTTGGAGATCTTCTAATTTTAGTTTTATCTTCACTTATTTCCATGAGTTCCGCCTTTGATTTGCTCAATGCTTCTACTGTTACGTTAAAGTCTGTTGTTAGACAGCTTAACCTATTAAATTTTATCGTTATCTCCAAAGGTACCCAGCCTTCATCCAGTTTGATCTGTTCCTTTAAAAATTTGTCGCATGGCAAATTGAAGTCACCAAAATAATACTCGATTTGATGACAGATTTTGGCCTCCAGAGCAGCCATTTTTTCATTATCACTATTTTCTGCCATTCTGGCTATCTTTAAGTTCCCGGTCCCACAGAGACATGCCACAGGTCACTAACAGCAACAGCAACATCTCCTCTCCCCAGAGCCTGGCGGCTTGCCCAATGCACCTAAAGAAGATGGGGGTTGTCCCGGCAACCCTTGCAGCCAGGGTGGGCGGGGCTTCGGGCCTAACTGTGTCAGTTTAAACAAGTCACTTAACCTCTCTGTGCCTCACTTTCCCTGTGTTCTAATATTTATTTAGTCAGCTTCAGGGAGCAATTGTAAGTATCAGCTGAACCAATTAATCAATCAGATGAACTGAGCACTAATGATGGCCTTGGCAATGTGCTAGCTATCCTGAAAACTTAGAAGTAAGTTATTGCCAGACCCAGCTTTATAAGCTGTACCCTTTGTCTTAGTCCACTAGAGCTGCTCTAACAGAATGCCATGGACTGGGTGGTTTATAAACAACAAAAATTTATTTCTTACAGTTCTGGAGGCTGTGAAGTCCAAGATCAAGGTGCTGGCAGATCCAGTGTCTGGTGTGGGCTCACTTCCTGGTTATAGACCCTTATTTTTACTGTGTCCTCACATGACAGAAGGGGTGAGGGATCTCTCTTATGAAGTTACTAATCCCATTTATGAAAGGCTCAGTCCTCATGACCTAATCACCTCTGAAAGGCACCCCCACCAAATACCACCACATAGACGATTCAGGTTTCAACATGTGAGTTTTGGAAAGACATAAGCACCCCTTTTCATGCACATACAAGGGATTCCTGTTCCTGGATTAATAATAATACTCTAGAAAAAATAAAATGTACCTTCCAAGTTCTGTGTACATAACCATAAACACAGACATTATATTAAGGTTTGCATTTAATATTGAAAAATCATGCAAAAACATGACAGAGAACACATGTATAAACTGTTCTCTTCAAATTTACAAGAATTAGAGTAAAGGGGTTAAAAAAATTCCTCTCAACTCTCAAACGCAAAGAGGATGGGAGTGGAAATAACTATAGTTAAGACACATCAAGAAAATTTTTGAAGCTGAAAGCAGATGGACAATTCTTTATGACTTTGCAGATGAAAGAAGAGTAAGAATCTTTATTATGGAAGCCAAGAAACAAGTGGTTTCTTGTCACAGAACCCAGTAAAATTCCTGGAATTATAGGTAGCAGATATCTCAAGATTCAGTGGGGATCAAAATGTAAAGATTGCATCTAGTTAGGTCCTTAGATCTGTATAGCATGACAAATAACACTCTCTCCTAATCTTTCATATGCATACACAGACACACAGCAGAAAAAGACAAGTCACTTATTCTCTGGAGTGTTTGAATAAGAGGGCTTCCCTAAGAACAGTGGTTCTCAAAAAGGTTCAGTTTGCCTCCAAGGGGAGATGTTTTTTGTCCCCAATTGGGGGGTGGGGGTGATGTTATTGGCATCTAGTGGGTAGATGTCAGAGATGCTGCTAACATCCTACAATTACAGGATGGTCCAAACAAAAAAGAATTACTCAATCCTAAGCATCAATAATGCAGAGGTTCAGAAATCCTGCTCTAGAATATCAGAAAAAGTTGAGGATGGGATGAAATATTAAAACCAGAAGAATTAAATGTGTATCTACACACTAAATGGTGAGAGCTATGTCTTTAATTATGAGTCTCCTTTATCCTCTTTACTTACCTAGCTCAGTTCTATGAAACCTGACACTTTGTTTTATAACCTCCAGGCAGGAGATCAGAGGTTTCCTTTCTTGGGAAAACACTGTCTAGAAGAAAAGACCTGTGGATTCCAATAGCAGGAGCCTCCCTCCAGCTGACCACTCTAAGGTAAAGCCTGCCATTTTCAATCAGAGTTGTGACACATTGTGCTTAAATATAAATGGACAGGAAAGGATCAGCAGACATTGAGAAGAGTTATGACCTGAATGATATAGACCAAAACAGAGGAAGGAAGGAAGGAAGGAAGGAAGGAAGGAGAGAGGGAGGGAGGGAGGAAGTAAGGAAGGAGAGCGAGGGAAGGAGGGAGAGAGGAAGAAAGAAAGGAAGGAAGAAAGAAAGGAGGGAGGGAGGGAGGAAGGAAGGAAGAAGGAAGGAAAGAAAGAAGGAAAGAAAGAAAAGAAAGAAAGAAAGAAGAAAGAAAAGAAAAGAGAAAGAAAGAAAGAAAAAGAAAGAAAGAAAGAAAGGAACCAAAACAAGAAAAAGAAGAGAAAGAAAGAAAAAAAAGAAACTTGAAGGAAACAGAGATAAGGCAGGAAGTAAAAGGAAAAAAATGCTTAATATCATCACAGATGTGAGGCTATGAAATAGGAAAAAGATGCTATAAGAAAGGCATATTAAGAGAACCAAGAAAAGGAACTCTAAACATTCATAGATAATATGAAGGAAATTTCCTAGGAAGATTGAAGATTAAAGACAGTAAGGTTTTTTTTGTTTTTGTTTCTGTTTTTTTTTTTTTTTTTTTTTTTTGTGGTACACGGGCCTCTCACTGTTGTGGCCTCTCCCGTTGCGGAGCACAGGCTCTGGACGCACAGGCTCAGTGGCCATGGCTCACGGGCCCAGCTGCTCTGCAGCATGTGGGATCCTCCCGGACCAGGGCACGAACCCGTGTCCCCTGCATCAGCAGATGGACTCTCAACCACTGCGCCACCAGGGAAGCCCAACAGTGAGGTTTTTGATACTACCACAAACATTCACCAGGGCTTGCTCTTGTGAATTGGCAGCTGCTGGTTTTGTCTTATTTTCTACGTAAATATGATTGATATTATGTTTATTTACATCTCACGTTATTCCACAATGTATGTCACACAAATAATTCATACAAATACTCTGTATAAATAATACTAATAAAATGTAGGTGGGCAGCAAATAAACAGAAAGAAAATCAGTTCAAAGGAAAATAAAAATACTTTGACCATAAGTCAACAGAGAGGTTATAGTTTAACTTCAAACTTACTTCAGTAAATTTGTTAAAAAATGAATGAAAGGGTAGTGATATAAATCACCCTTGTTTGTGAAAACACAGGGACAGGGAGTTTCTCTTCTATTTTTTCTTATTATATTTACTTAGAAAAATAGAAATCCCAGTTACCATAGATTTTTGATTGGCATAGGGCTGAATAATAAAAACTTGTCTGGGGTAGTTAAAATCTGCTTTACTTTACACTGATTCCATTCTCATGCAGCTTTTCAGGTCAGCTGTGACATACAGCAAGCTACCCCTCTACCTAGATGTTTCCTTTAGTTTAGTGTTGGACATCATAGTTCTTACAAAGCTCTCATAAAGGGGTTATGATACATACATACCTCCGTTTGTCTGATGCTTTTATTAGATGAGGGCCATCTACTACTAACCTTAGACATTCTCAAGGAGCCAGTAAGTTTGAAAAAGACTGCTGTTAAGGACTGATTTTATTAATAATGAACCTAAGCTCTGTACTTCAGTAATACTTTTCATCTAAGAGTCCTGAACTATCAATACTTTGCGATTTAAATGAATTAAGGGCTATAAGACCCTTCGAGCTAGAGAAGACATGTTTTTGAAGTAGAAGATCTAAGGAAGAGAGATATAGAGTTAGTTTTACATTTAAAAAGTGAAATGAAAAACCACCTTTCCTAGACCACCACCCCGCACGGCCCGTGGTCGTATAGTGAGGCTACAGAGCTGAGGGGAGGGCCCCTTCCTGTCTTCTTGTCTCAGCCCTCCTCCAGCCCCTCAGCTTCCCAGACCCTCATGCAGTTGGTTGTAAATTCTTCCAGGAGATCTTTTACTGTCTACCTTTCAGGATTTAAAAAAAAAAAATCAAAAACTTAAACACACACACACACACACAAGTTTAAAAAAGCAAAATGCAGAGGGAGGAAGCAGTGACAACTTTTTTTTTTTTGTAATTACGCTTTTTCTTGATTTTTAGTATTTGTCAGTTTTTACTGTGGGTCGGCTGTTGATATTTCATCAGGATAACCATTTCTTTGCTGAGTTCAGGTGACTGAGGGAGAGCCACACCCTCAAAACAAAACACACAAAACAAAACCACAGAATCACCCTTAACCTAACTTTGTATACAATGTCTCTGTTTCCCGTAACTTTGCACACAAGCTTCTGTGTTGAGTTGAGTTGTGCCTGCTTTCTTTATTTGCAGAGAGTGTGACTATTGAACTTGAAACCTTTTACAAAAAGTCACCTTTCTTCCCTTTTCTCTCACTTATTGTGTTATGTCCCACCTTGCTCTCTATACCCCTCTTCTCTTTTCCCTTGTTCCTCCTTCCCCTGCTTCCTCCATAGTCTTTTTCTTTTCCTATCTTACCAACAGTCTCATATTCTCAGGTCTCCAACCAAACATGATGGGGGTCTTTCTGTATGAATCTGAACAAATCACTGAATCAATGTGGGGTTGGAATTAGGAGAGGGGCTCCCTTTCTACTTGACTTTGTTTAATCCATTTAGGAAGGTGGCTACATAATCCTTTCCTTCTGCTAAGCTCCCTCTTCTGCCCACAGTCTCATTTGTTAGGGGAGAAAGCAGTGTCCCACTATGAGTTCTGGCTTCCCCTTTCTCCCCACTGTGTCCTATTTGGATATGAAGCTAAGGCCAAGTGGCCTTCCCATTCTCAGTGATGGGAGAAAGAGGTCTGGGGATAACCAAACCCAATCTCAGGTCCATCTAGTCTCCCTGCTCTGGTCCTTAAGCCTTGGGATTTGGCAGAGTACACAATGACTAATTCATAATACCTTGGAATCAGAGTACCATTGCTTTTGGAAAAAAGATCTCCACCACTTTAGTCTGAGCAGAAAGAATTCTCTCTCTAGTTCAGGGGTAGGCAAACTATAGTGGGCCAAATCTGGCTGAGGCCTTGTGATGGTTGACTTTATGTGTCCACTTGAAGGATGTTTTGGGGTTAGATTTATATTAAAATCAGTGGACACTGAGTAAAGCAGATCACCCTCCACAGTGTGGGTGGGTCTCATATATTGTTCTGAATAGAACAAAAAGCAGGAGGGAAGTTCTGCAGCATATGGCCTTCAGGCTTGAGCAGCACTTTGGCTCTTTTCTCAGGGTCTCCAACCTGACAGCTCGAGGACTTGAACTGCAGCTTCAACTTCTCCCTGGGGCTCTGGCCTGCTGGTCTACCCTGCAGATTTTGGACTTGCCAGCCTCCATAATTGTATGAGTCAATTCCTTAACATCTCTTTCTGTATATGGACACATCCTAGTGGTTCTGTTTCTCTGAAGAACCCTGGATAGTAAAGACCTGTTTTTGTAAATAGAATGTTATTGGAAGACAGCCACATCCATTCATCCATGTATGGTCTATATAGCTGCAGGGTTGAGTAACTGCAACAGAGACACTGAATGACCCACAAAGCTGAAAATATTTATTATCTGGCCCTTTACAGAAAAAAGGTTGCCAAGCTTTGCTCCAGCTGATGCCCTATCTCTCTTCCCACTAAGTAAACATTGCATGATTGGAAGTTTCTCCTGCCACCCTGGGCTGCTAGCTTTCCCTTATTCATTTTGCCTCAGTACTCTGGGCATGCCTGCCTCTATTTGAGCACTTAGGATATAAATGTATCCATCTCTGTGTCTCACACAAGAGGGTGGGCTCCTAGAGGTCCAGGGCTGTCTTACTGTTTTATTTATTTTTGTTTGGAATTTTGTTCATGTTCAGAATCCAATAGATATCTTTTGAGGAAATAAATTACTAAAACAACAGTAGATGACATTTGCTAATTGAGCTCCTGTGATGTGCCTATCTCTATGTTAAGCTATTTACATACATTATCTCACTGAATTCAGGCAACAGCTCCGTAATTATCCCCATTTTGCACATGTAGAAACTGAGACCCAGGGAAGATGTGACTTGCCCATGGTTATACAGCCAGGAAAGTGCCGATGTGGGATTTGAGTGCAGACAATCTGACTCCCAAGCCCAGACTCTGATCTACTCAACCCCTCCTCACTGCAATGAATAAAGCTGAAGCTCGGGGCCCACATTAGACTTTCTGTTTCTGTGATATCTGAAAGCTATTATTTTAACAAAATCAGTTTACAATATATTTTAAAGTTCAGGGTGTCTGATTAGTCATATATATATATATTGGAAAACAGGCAATCTATTAGCTTTCATCTTTATAAAAAAACTACAGTAAAAAAAATATTTAAAAGGAAATCGAAACATCCACTTTGATGCCGTTGCTAGGATCCCCTTTTTTTATTATGCAGCTCAGCACCTGTGCCCTGTGATCTGGGGACTGCCAGTGTCTCTCAGGCATAGCTGATGATCACAGGTACCTCATGAATGGAAAAGACCCAGCAACAATACAAACGATCACAAGCCTCATTTCTTTTCTTTCTGCTTTATGACACCGTGGTGCTGCAAACAAAGCACGCGAAAAATTATTTACTTTTTGGTTCAGGTATATTCATTTGATTTCAGCACATCAGAAAAATCTTCTGATCACTGGACTCATCAGACATGGAAAAAGGCATTTTCGGTACCATGTGAGCCAGCTGATGGTCCTGAAATTTCCAGGGGATGCTCTTACTGTAATAAGGAATTACCAGATCACATAAAAGCATTTATACCAATGCATGAAAGGATTATACAATAGGATAGTTTCTTTATGTGGCCCTTAGTCTGCTGCTGTTATTGTGGTGGGAGGCATTGGGTAGACACCTGGGGGAATGCACACAACCTTCTTGGAGACTATGTAATACAGCCTCTAATATTAATTCCCACCTACCTTTAGGGCAAGCTCTTCAAAGGCTGGTGGCAGCAACAAGATGATTTACAAGACCTAGTGCAGAAATAG
Source organism: Hyperoodon ampullatus (assembly GCF_949752795.1). NCBI lineage: Eukaryota > Metazoa > Chordata > Mammalia > Artiodactyla > Ziphiidae > Hyperoodon > Hyperoodon ampullatus. Next base: position 83,652,721 of record NC_136918.1, on the reverse strand, counting down.
CAGTAGTGACTATGTTCTGCTGAGCATTCTGGGAAGTCCCTATGATAGTCTCTTTACATATATTTCCTGCAATCTAAGAAGAAGGGAATCTCTAATTCAAGGAAATTCTATCATCCATTATACAAATGCATAGTTGAGATTCAATGACTGAATGATTCTTCTGAGACCACACAGCTAATAAATAGAGGAAATGGGATATGAACTCGATTCTGTCTATTTCCTAAGCTTGTACTCATTTCACTATTCACAGTATTCCAGAAAGGAAGAAACTGTCAAGCTCTGTTTCCTGGAAACAGAAGACATTGTAGGATTGACAAATGAATATGTTTGATGCTTCATGGTGATCTCTTCCCAAAGCTTAAAGGTTTTGAAGGGATAAAAAATCTGTCTAGTCCTCTATATACCCCAAATATCCTAAAAGCAAAAGGTTACTGGATTACCAGAGTCAAGGACTTATCTTTTAACTTTCTCTTCTGGAGACAGTTTACAGCTCAGATAAAGAGAAATTGTTTTCTGCCCGGGGAAGTCTAAAGAAAGGACCAAAGGTATCCAATTTAGACATATAATTTGAACAGCTATAGAGAAAACAGAAAAACAAAACAAAACAAAAACATGGAATGGTAGCAAGAAAAGTTCCTAGTCTCAGTTTCCTTACTTACTATATACCTCTGGAAACTTTCTGAGCATCTATATTTCGTATTGTACAATGAAAATGAAAATAATAATATTGGCTCACAAGATGGTTAATAAGTGAGATGTGATAGTATAATTTGATAACAATAAAGTGTAATACAAATGTTAGTTACTGCTATTTTAATTTCGATACCATTTTATTGTATTAATATAACATCTGTCTTATGGCTAGGCATGAAAGTGTCAAGGAGACCAAAGAGAGCAGAGTTGACGAAGAAAACATTGCTGTAGAAGAATATAAAATTCTAACTCATCTCAACAACTTAAATAATATAATTAATTTGGTTTTCCATAAACCAGATTGATGTGGCAAATATCACATTTCACCGGGAAAATATCAGTAACTTCCTGGGTCTGAAACAGTGCCATGAATGTTCAGCATTGCTATGGTCTCTTGAAAAAAGTATATTATTTATGAAATGTTCTTTAAGCAGAGAAGAATATCATTAGCATTTTTATACCTGGGTTTCCTGCTCCTTTCAAAAGAAATACATATTCTTTAAAGCATGTTTCTAGAAAATACTTCCAATGTAAATAGAATTTTAGGTTTGTTTCTCTTCAGTACCCCTTTCTACTGTTCTCTGATGGAAAACTCTATAAGATAATCCTTTTAAGTTGAAAAAAGATATTCCCTGAGAAAGCAAAGCTTTCTCTAGTAAAAGCTTTAATTTAGGACAGGAAACTGTTGCTTTCCTAGGTAAGTTTTAGAGAGAGCTAAAGCACACATTCATTTGGAACATGGATGTGGTTTTTTATGTATGGGGGCTTTGTTTCAGATAGAATGTACTCTTGGGCTGGCCTCGATCTACTAATTCTTAGATTCAGAGTATCTCAGAATTTTAGAATCTACTGCTCAGCGGATTTAGAGGCCACATTGTTCTTCCTTTCATCTGAAATTTAAACTCTCTCTACAGTATCTGACCAGTGACTGGCCAATTTATGCTCAAACTCACCCAGAGATAGGACACTGGTCCATACATGTATCCATTCATTCATACTAGATGCACCCTTTGCCACATACCTAACATTAATGTGAGACTATAGGGAATACAAAATAAGGAGAGGATATGTTCTGAGGATATGTTCTTTGAATTACAGTCAGTTGGATTCTAGTTCCATATAAACAATTAAAAACGACTCAAAGGCAAAGCGAAAGAGCGTCATGGACATATATACACTACCAAACGTAAGGTAGATAGCTAGTGGGAAGCAGCCACATAGCACAAGGAGATCAGCTCGGTGTTTTGTGACTGCCTGGGGGGGTGGGATAGGGAGGGTGGGAGGGAGACGCAAGGGAGGGGATATGGGAACATATGTATATGTATAACTGATTAAATTTGTTATAAAGCATAAAAAAATAAAAAATAAAAATAAAATAAAAATAAAAAAATAAAATAAAATAAACCTCTCCAGTTTAAAAAAAAAAAAAGACTCAAAGACTTCCTTCAATTTCATGTGATTTGAAATTCACATGAATATAATTCAAAAAATAGGAGTGATCCTATTATTTCCTTCTAATTCAGCATACACTTAGACTTACACTTAACAATTGCCTTCTACCTGCCTACAACCATGCTTTAAGCTCTCGCATGCATTTTCATAAGTATATCTTTCATCAGACATACTAATTTTATCTGAATAACTACAAAATATTCTGTCCCTACTTCTACTATACTCCCAGAAATTGTCAACACCAATGTGGTTGAGCAATAAAGCAATATTGTCTCATGGTTTCTCCTGCTTTCACTGATATCTGCACTCCTCACTCACCAAGGGGTTTACACATCATCAACATAAGATTTGGGGGCCTGATATCTGTTCCCTTCCTTACCTGTCACATCTCTCACTACAGTTTAACCCTTTCTCAATGGTCAGTCTCATCCATTGTACTCAAGCCTCCAAGTCCTCTCTAGTCACCAAGTGTTCTCTTCTGACCATCTCCTTCATGGTTAGTGACCCTAATTCTCTTCTTCCCACCATCCTGGAAGTTACTGCCTTCCCACACTTACCAAGAACCCAGCTACCCTTCTCAAACTAGTCCTCTACTCACTGTGACCACTTTCACTATCAAAGCTGAAGACCACTTGCCTCTCAGGAACTGAGTCGAAGTTTAGCCCCAGGGGGAGGGCCTCTGGCTCTGTTGTCAGAGACATATTTCCCAGCAATTAAATAAGACTTCAGGTGCATCATTTAACACCTTTGATCTCCCCTTTAAATTATCTTTTTACCTTTGATAACACACATACACATAATCCTTTTGCTGGAAAAAGTCTTCACTTGAACTGCCCCCTGCCCTTTACAACTACTCAAATTCTCTCCTTTTTACATGTTTGTTTTCTGCCATCATAGCAAGGAAGTTCTCTGGAATTGCCTCACAAACACAGTGGCCACTCTCAGTGCCCATTCTTATTTGCTTCTGATATGCATTTTAAAGAGCTAATTACCCGTACTTATTGAACCTTTCCATTGAATTTCCCAAACAACATTTCTTCCTCTGTTTTTCAGTCTCCCACTTCCATTTTTTCTGTCTCTTCAGTACAAAACAGAAATACTCATATGATTACAATAACCACTATGTATTTAGCTTTTATGATTTGCACTGCATTTTACAAATAAACATGATTTCATTTGATCAACACACAACTTTAAGAGTGTGTAATATTTCCACTTACAGATGACAGGATTAAGTTTCAAGGGGGTTAAGTAATTTTCTTAACATCTACGCCAAGGCTTGAGTGTATATTTTCTCCTCTACCTCTACACTTTCTTCCTAGTCATTCCCATATAATATTAAGTACCATTTATATGCTGATGAAAAAAAAAGTTATTATCTCTAGCACAGATCTCTGTGTTAAAGACAAAGCTTACATACAATTTGCCCAGTTGACATCTCTGCTTAATGCCTCAAGGGATCTCAACTTTATAATACTAAATTCTTGATTCTTCTCCTTTGTCTCATCTTAACTTTTTTCACACACAAGAATGCAAACTTGTTTCTTCCTCCATTTTCTCTCTCAGCAAATGGCACCACTATTTGCCCATTTGTCTGCTCAAGCTAACAACCTAGAAGTCATCTTGATTTTTTCTTTTCCTTCACTCCTCTATCCCCAATAGTTATCAAGTTTTATTAATTCTTTCTTCAAATGAAATCTGTCATTTTGCTCCGTCTCTAATGCTTTCACCTTAGCTAGGATAGATTTGCAACTGATCTACCCACTTTCTTTCTTGTATTTCCCCATCTGTTCTCTACACAGAAGCCAGAATGAGGCTTTTACAAGTACAATGGATCCTATAATTTCTTTTTTTAAAGTCCCTAAATGGTTTCCATCTGGATAACTGCATGATGTGGCCTCGATATACTTCTAATTTATCTTTTACCCTTCGTCCCTGACTCACCAGGATAGAGATGTTTCCCTTTTTTAGTTCTTGGTGTATTCTAAATTCTCCCTGGTCTCTGGGTGTACACAGGTGCTATCTCTCCTACTTCAACCTCCCAACCCCAAAACTCTTTGAATGGAAGGTCTCCATTTAGATGTTTAGATCCTGATTGAGAAAACTTTCCTAATATTACTCTCTGAGGTAACCACTGGTCCCCATCACCAATTTTCTCTCATAGCATCCTCTTTGTTTCTTTCCTAAGAAAGTTTATAGTTATATTTTATTTATTATTTCATACTAGATTGTAAGTACTATGAGAGCAGGTACTATGTCTGTATTTTTTTCACTTCTCTATGTATAGCTTTTAGCATGACACAGAGCACATGTATGAGTTGTTTAGGGATGCAGTAACAAAGTACCAAAAACGGGGTGGCTTAAACACCAGAAGTGTATTGTCTCACAGTTCTGGAGGCTGAAAGTCTGAGATCAAGGTCTTGGAAGGGTTGGTTCCTTCTGAGGGCTGTGAGGAACAATCTATTCTATGCCTCTCCCCTAAGAGGTTTTCTAGCAATTTGGCATTCTTTGGCTTGTAGAAGAATCACCCTGATCCCTGCCTTCATCTTCACATGGCATTCTCCCTATGTATATATCTGTGTTTCCAATGTCCTCTTTTTATAAAGACACCAGTCAAAATTGATTAGGGTCCATCCTAATGACCTCATCTTAATTTAGCTAATTACATGTGCAATGACCCTATTTCCAAATGAGGTCACATTCTGAGGTACTAGATGTTAGAATATCAACATATAAATTTTCGTGAGGGGGGAGGGGGGATACAGTTCAACACATAACAGCACATGAAGGTGTTTGATAAATACTGAAAGCTAGGAAGTGATAAAAGTAGCATCTGAACCCATGTCTATCTATCAAACATTAAGCCCATCTTCTATCCCCTGATTTCTACAGGTCCTCTTTTCCCTCCTCTGATGATCTGCATCTTGGGCATTAATTCTCAAATCTCATCCATGTCAAACAGAATCTGAACACAGTACTAAAACCATGATATCTAGATCTGCCTGGAATCCAGAATCAAAGATTTCCTCTAAATAAGTCAGTAGCTTATACTCTTTATGTATTGTATTGGTCACAGTCATTGTAAGAAACAATGAAAATGATAGCAATAGTAATGTATTATGTCAAGTCTTGATTTCTAAAGCTGCAGAGAGTTAGCGATTATGAATATTATTTGACAGTGTTTTCAATTATAGGAAGATGAACATAACAGTTTTAAGATGGCTGTCCCTGCTGCTGTGCCTGAGAGGAGGCTACTGTGTAGACTGACCTCTGCCAGATTTCTCACACTTAAAGAGCTCACATGGACAGCTAACCAATTTTCAAATATATTTGCCTTCTGTTAATACAATTTTGCTTCACAGTTACTTTAATTGCAAAAATTCAGGGTTGAGGTGCAAGTATTCTAAACTTCTCTCTTAACCCAGGTTTTCTAGAAAACAAATCCTGTAGCTTGTATGCTACTATCTGTTGAAGAATCAAATCTCAGAGAAGCAGAAATGAGGGGAAAAGGAGCAAGGGAAGGAAGGAGGAGAAACAAATAAGAAAAAGGACACTAGTGGGCTTGTGATCCGGACTATCTTTAGAGAGGGGATAAGAGAAGACTTCATCTCAGAGAAGGCTCTCCAAGAGGAGAGTGTGAGATGCATTTTTTTGTAGGCTCCCTCCCTGACCCTGCTCTCCCTTCCAGCAAAGTTCATCCCATGGATCATTAACTTTCCTGCATTGAGTCACCTGGTCTCTCCAAGTAGCTGGCTCTAGAGCCCCAGTCCAGCTGGAGCTGACAAAGTTTGAGTTGACAAAGTTTGAGCTCTTAGCCAGTACAACCTAGAGCTCAACAGTCTATAATGGTGAGGTTAGCTGGACTTAGAACCAAGGGAAAAGGACAAGTTGCTGCTTATCAAGAACAGTGAAGGGTCTGAGATTTTACTTAGTTAACCAGTTCGCTGCCTCACGGATGTTGGCAGAAAACATGAGACTGCTGGGACTTTATTACTGGCAGTGATAACATTAACCAGAATGCCAGCATTTGTGCATTTCCCTGAGCCCCAATTCCCACAGTGTGACTTGAACAGGGTCAGGTTACACTTGATACACATAGGTGCCACTTTAGGAGAATAACTCAAAGCTTAGGGAACTCAAATCTTTTATAATGGGCAATAAGCTTGCCTGACCTTTGCCCTGGAGAGAGACATATCCTTACTTATAATGGACACTAAGCAAACTGGCCTTTTGCTCTGCAGGGAGACACTGTCTCCATCTCTGGAATAAAGTCAGTCAGTGTCTCTGCTCACAAGACTTGATGAATTGTGAGAGACCCACAGATGATAGTCTTCTAATACTGTTCAACCAGAAAACAAGGGAAATGTGTATCTGGGGTAGCTTATAAACTAAGTCTAGTACATCTTCCTATTTTCAGATATTTACCTTTTTCAAATATTATGGCAAAGGACTAAAATATGCAAAAATAATCTTTTACACTCTGTTTCCTTTTGCCTTTCTCCCAAGTAATTGTAGGTTGGTTAATACATTTTCTGAAGTTTTGATACCCCGTGTGACTATGAGAATATCTTGCTTAGTTACAGTCTTTTTCTTAGCCTAATTTTTCTATTAGCATATTTAGGTAATCAGAACTATAGAAATTCTGAGATAAATATTACCTTCATTCTATGGCTCTAAAAACTGTGCCATCTGCGTTTAAAAAGTGCTATATATGCATATGTTATGGAGGAGAAGGGTGATGTGAGAAACATAACTAAACTGCAGAAAAGAGCATAAATATCTATAATTTCATTTGTAACTAAGGATCTGAAAGCACCCTCATTCCATTTCATAGATTAGGAAAAGGAACCTCAGGAACATTAAGAAGCTTAAATAAAGAAGGAACCCACTATTAACCCCTGAGGTTTAAATTACACCCAATTTTATGTTCTGTGCTTATAGCTCTCCTTTTAAAGAGTGTCTAACAAATAAATAAGAAAAAAAAGACATTATAAAATAAACACTATAAGCCCTCTCCATTTTTGTATTTCAGGATAGACCCTGACATCTGCATGAGATTGAAGAGAAAAATTAACACTTGGTTTTAATATCATGTACAAAATAATCTTCGAAGGATTTCTCTGTGAATCCTGTGTCGTCTTTAAGACCTGATTATTCTAAGTGGCTCCTTGGAGTAATTCAATATGAAGAGCTCTATGTCCTAGTGTGATCTGCACCAGGATGCCTTCCTGTGGGTGTCTATTGTAATTTTCCAGCTCCAAATAGCAATCTTTTTTCATAACAGATACACACTTCACTGAGTGGAGCTCAGCTATAAACATTTTATTGTCTGAGCGATTCATAGGCACCGAGACATACAGTGTTTAGAATCCTGAGTATTGGGGATGAGAGAAAGGAAAGAAAAAGAGAGGACTAGTTGTTGTCATGTTTCTCCCCACCCCAATTTATCACAATGCTAAAAAAGTATTCAAAAATCCGAAACTGTAATTCAAATCAATGGATTTTTCCCAAAATCATAAAAAAAGATCTGCTTCTTAAATTAATCAATATATCACCAGATGCAGTCAACACAAAGAGGAGTCCAAGTGGTTTTGTAAACGGTTAAATCTATGCAGCACTGTTCAGAAAGCAAACTATGTTGCTGTAATACCAGACTGAAAGCATGGAATACATTTATCTGAAAGGAGTATAAATTATACAAGTGCAGAACTGCCGTGCAAAAAAGCTAGAGACCCCTGACCCATATCTTAACCTGTATCACTACCTTCCCAAATCCCCAACCTTCTTCCTTTTCTCTGTGGTCGCCTTGGTAATGCTGTGATTCATAACCTTTCCCCACCCCCAGCTCTCCCCTGGCTGCCAGTGGAAAGAAAGAAGACGAATGATTTTAATTCTTACTACTGTGCTGTCTGATGCAACTCTGCTGCCAGCTGGTCCTGCTGCAGCCCTGCTTATAGGAGCTTGGGTTCATGTGAAGTTTTTTTTTTGTTTTTTTTCGGTATGCGGGCCTCTCACTGTTGTGGCCTCTCCCGTTGCGGAGCACAGGCTCCGGACGCGCAGGCTCAGCGGCCATGGCTCACAGGCCCAGCCGCTCCGCGGCATGTGGGATCTTCCCAGACCGGGGCACGAACCCATGTCCCCTGCATCGGCAGGTGGACTCTCAACCACTGCGCCACCAGGGAAGCCCCCCATGTGAAATTTTACACAGAGATTACAGGGGTGAAGGAGGGAAGCCCAGCATGGAGAAAGTCTTGCTGCTCATGGAGTAAGATTAAGGTAGCACAGTAGGGCAGCAAGCATGGCACATATGGTTCTACTTCTGAGCGTTCCATAGCCACAAGGTGATGAGGGGGTGATGCTAGCCCAAGACAAAGGCCTAATGAAATGCAATGTATAAAAGGTAACATACATACATTAGCCTATTTAAAAATGAAACAGTGTGTAGAATAATGTGGCATGGCTTGATGAAAAGGATTGTTCTGGACTTGATCTTGTTAATGGCTTTCTCAAACATTAGGAGACTCAAATGCTGAGCTATTTTGGTAGGAAACTGCAAATACAGAATCCAAGGACAGTTATAGGAGGAGAAGGAGAAGAAAAAGTCACTGTAGGGAACAGCAACAGCCCGGTGACTCTTTACCTGAATTCTGTCCCTGACTGGACTCTTACTATGGGAATTTGCCAGGTCTTGGGAGTAGAAGCAGTTCTTCCTTCATGGCTGCCCAAGAAACAGACATACTTGCAAACACATATTATGAGAAGCAGGAGATATGAATGTTAGTAATTAAAGTTAAGAGGATGTTTATCCTGAAGAAAGTGTAGAAAGGAGAAAAGCAAGAAAAAGAAGGCAGCCACCCAGGAAGGAAGTCAGACAGTGACAAATTGGCGGTTCGGTGTGGGGTTGTTACTGGTAAGAAAACACCATAGGAATCAGGACCCGGATAATTTCTTTCAGATGTATAAACATTTCCCTAAAGCAAACCTTTAAAGACTTGAAACATCAAACTGTCACAGCAGAGGGCAGCAGGGAGAAACAGTGCTCTCAAACATAGCTCAAAGCACCATGTAAGATCAGCTTTTTGAAAAGTCTTTGCCAGAAACCTAGATGCACAAAGGGCATATTTCTGTGATCTCTGCAAAATCTTGAGAACGGGTATTTTCCAGGAGTTCAGAACCTCTAAGTCCCTTTAGACAAGATCAATAATAACTGAACCTGAACACCTGTCTATCTTCCATTCATGCATCACACGCATAAAAACTAACGAAGCACACAAAACACATTTCAAACCCAAGAAATGCACATCAGAAGAAAAAAAAAATCATGTCTTGACCAAGAAATGCTGGTTCTAGGCAGTATGCTTAGGAAGTTGCAGGAGTCTTCTGCCTTCAGCCAAAATAGTGAAGATAGGTGAGAGATGAGAGAGAATGATAAGAAAGAGAGGGAGGAGGAAGAGAGAGTGAGAGTGAGGAGGAGGAAGAGAGAGTGAGAGTGAGAAGGAGGAGGGGGAGAGGAGAGAAGGAGGAAGAGGATGAGGAGGAGGGGGAAGGAGAGAGGAGGGGGAGGGAGAGAGGAGGGGGAGGGAGAGAGGAGGGGGAGGGAGAGAGGAGGGGGAGGGAGAGAGGAGGGGGAGGGAGAGAGGAGGGGGAGGGAGAGGGGAAGAGGAGAAGAAGGAGGGGAAGAGGAGAGAAAGATCTTGAAATGTTCTTCCTCCTTGACGTCTCAAATATTTACATTTTCCCTCCTTGTTCCTGCCTATGCCATTTCCTCTCCTGCCCTTTTCATTCATTTCCCTACATCGTCTCTGCCCCTACCACCCCCACTCCTCACAAACGATTCGATTCTTTGGTGATTTGTTGTTACCTCCTGCACAAGTCCACCTGCGTTTTTTAATTTTTTAATTTTTTCCCACGTTCTGCAGGCTCCCTCCCACCCTCCCTTTCCTTCTCTCCATCCTGAAGTAGAATATCTGTGCATGCACAGCATACACACAAATACACAATTGTCCTGACTTCTCTCTGGCACTTTCCAGTGACAGACACTCCAAACATTTAGCACAGCACGCCAAAATATTGAAGTAAAAATGAGAAGCTCTTCAGTTGCAATGCTAATTATTCATAAATGAGCTCTTTTCAAGGTGGGAGTTCTGGCAATGACGCCTGGTGTAGGAGACACTGGGATTCTATTGTTAGAAGACAACAAAGATCGCCTTCAAATGCTAGGTGGCAGTGTTACCTCACTAACAGGCACATATCTAAGACTTGCCAAGTCACACATGTAATTTAGCTTGAGTAAGACACACATAAAAGTGGAGAACTCATAGAGACGGGCTGAAGCCAGAAAAATAAGTTGCCGTGATGGTCCATGAAGGAGTTCATAAACATGGAAAGCTGGGAGTCATTTCTTTAAAAAGGCTCAGCCAAAGACAGTTGTTATTTTAAGAGCCTGCCTTGTGATCTCAGCATCAAGATTTCAAAGCCATACTGTCTTTTAAAAATATGACACTGGAAGCAGAGATACATCAGATGTTTAATATTTTTTCCAATTCCATCTGAATTTCCTATCTGAATAACAGTAATCAATATTCATATCAACAAGAAAATACCTGAACACCAAACATTGCTCTGATCAGGAAGGGATTTCATGAGCAGGTTGTCTTTCTCTTTCTCCATGTGATCACTGCCACAATACCTTCAGTCCCAAATCACGCAAGATAGACTCCTCAAGGACATCTTTTACTGTTTCTTTCTCTCACATCCGAATCAGTCATCTAGACCAGTGGATTCACTCATATAAATATTACTCAAGTCCACACTCACCTCTCAATCCCCATTGATCCTGGTTTATTTAGATTTAAAAATTTTTTCCTTTCTTAGAAGATTGTGGTAGACTTTTGATTGGACATCCTTCCTTTTGTGTCTTCCCCACCATATACTAACCTAACCAAAGTTACAAGAGATCTCAAAAGCAAATACAGATCACTTCAAGGTGCAGAAACTCACATAATCTGTTATCAAAAGCAGCATTCTAAGGACACTTTGTCCTCTTAATAGAGAGAGAAAACCAAATCTAGTCTTGCACCAGCTTGCTTTTAACAAAATTCACTTATTTAATTAACTTCAATCTAAACCCAGCCAATCTTGACCATCCACAAACGCTACATCACCTTCTGTGTCGATATTAGTTCATTCCTTATATTCTCCCATCCAGAGACAAACAGCTCTAAGACAGACATACTCTTTTCCCTTAATAAAATGTAATTCCATTCCTCATACCTTCTTTACTGAAAGCACACATCTTACTTTCCTACTGTATACTGAAATGTTTCCTTTATTATTTTTATTAGCTTTAATTACCTGTTTAAATTAGAGTCCTCAACTCTTAAAAACCTTGATTTCTAGTGAAAACTAAGAAGTAAGCAATTATGAACCATCTTTTACATTAGCATTCTGTAGATTGCTGAACATAAATACCAGTGATAATTTCTAAAAACATTTGCTTTCTTATAGAGAACATCTCAGGGTGGCACCAAACATATTCATTAATAGTCCTAAATACCTTCTTTTTCTGTTTAGTAATTGACGTCTCAGTATCTTATTTTATTTGGAAATGACCCAGCTATTCCACAAACTTCCATCATTTAACTTAGCACAACTCTAAAATTTCATGTTACCAAATATCTGGAGAGATGATCCTCAAGTAGACTTTTCTAAAACATAACTATTCCTATAGAGTTTACCTAAAAGCCCTTATCTCATTTACATTTACTTTTTCTTAAAGTTTTTTTTTTTTTAATTTTGAGTTACTTTCCTTGTTGACAGATTTGTAGCAGATATAATAAGACTTTATTTGACTTCTATTAAACCTAGGTACAATAAATGTATTATACTTAATGTTGATGACTCTAAAGACATGTCTATATTAATTACATTAACAAATTTTAATACCAGATATTAATTTAATACTGAATATTTCCCAGTTCACGTGACCTGAAATTAATTCTGATCAGTTACCTTCTGTATTTTTAAGAATTTATATAAGCACTTAACTTCCTTTAAGCAATTAATTAGGGCTCATTGACAAATTAATTTTGATAATACCATCCAAAGGTAAGGACATATCTATAATGCACACAGATATATAGACAAACATGACCAGAGATCTCATAGCTTCATTTTCTAAACTTAGTCATGAATCAGGTATTACAATATAAAACTGACTAGCTTATAAATAACAGTTGGAATAAGTAAAATTTAAAAAGACTTCTTACCCAGTTTTGCTTGTTTGTTTTGTTTCTTTATTTTTTTTCCTCCTCAGTCTCAGGAATTAGAGATGGTCTAGATAAAATAAGTGCTCCTGAGAGCCCTGGTCTCAAGGCACAGGGAGAGAAAAGCAAGTTCTTCTAGAAAGATTTGTCCCTCAACGTCAGAATTCTGAAAAGACATTTCATCAAGCTTGCCTTTTCTAACTGTATATGCAAAAAGGAGCCAGTTGTGGAATTTTCAAGAGTTTCACCTAAACCAATTTTCTCTGGAGTATAAAGAATATTGTGGCCACACAGTGTTATGATAAAATATCATCTTTTTCTTAGTCATAGGCTCATAGCTAAAATCTTTCCAGTCAGACAAAATTCTCCCAAGAGGGCTCCACAGTGGAACAGAACCAGAATTTCCATTTCATAAGGCAGAATGGTCATCACAAATCACAACACAGAACACAAAGTATAAAACACACACAGGCAAGGCTATCCTAATCAGACACTCCTTTAAATACAAGATTGCAGTCTCTCAGAAAACTTCCTTCAGAGACACAGAACTTCAGATCTGAGTACTGACAGAGTAAACAGAAATATTTCAGGTATTCAAAGATTTCAAAGGGAGGAAAGGAGGTCAGGTTGAAAGAAGAGGAGAAGGAGAAGGGACAAAAGTGGTGGCCTTACAGACATCTCCTGCCACCTGCAGACCAGATGCCTAGGCATTATGAAACTTCCCTGGGCTTCCAGGAAGGTAGGAGCAGAACTTGCCCTATCAGAAACCAGAAACCAGATACCAGGTAATTTGAGTTCTCCGCTCACCAGAGCTGATCAGGCTCCAGCCCTCAGATAACTAAGGCCGTTCAACCAGACTCCTGCATCCAGCATCAGGATAGAAGAAAGGAGGGTAGGGTAGAAAGGGTTGAAAAGAGGGAAGTGAAAAGAGGTCAACAAAGTCGCTTGTTCCTTACCCAGTCAGGGCATTCTGGCCAGTCATCCACATCAGGAGGGAGAACAGGTACAAAATGGTCCTGGTAGGAGCCGCTAGGTCTGGTCTGTCAGTGGCAAGCTAGTCCCTGAGTACCCCGAGTGGTCAGGATATCAGTCATAGTGAAAAAGAGGTCCCACCAGAGTCACCAGTTGTTGCAGGAAGGGGGACCTCTTCCGGGGCCAGAGAGTGGGCTCTTGTCTAACACTCAAAAATGAATTGCCTGAGGTGACACACACACTGATAAAGTAAGAGAACTTATTGGGAAGGTGTGCCCAGGTGGAGATCAGGAGGGTAAAGGAACCCAGGAGGACTGCTGTGCCACGTGGCTCACAGTACCAGGTTTTATGGTAATGGGGTTAGTTTCCAGGTTGTCTCTGGCCAATCATCTTTCTTGGCCCATGGTCTGACTCAGGGTTCTTCCTGGTGGCACGTGCACCTCTCAGTAAAGATGGATCCCAGTGAGAAGGATTCTGGGAGGTTGGTCAGCTTCTCCCACTTTTGGCCCCTCCCTAATTCTCCTGGTTAGTAGCAGCATCAACCATGTTCCTTATTGGGACTTCCTGTTGTGAGACAACTCAGATAAGTGGGCCTGGCCAAGGCAGGTGGTTTCAGTCAATAGTTCCCTAACAGTTTGGCTCTAAGAGAATCAAAAGCCTTGATTCAAGAAATGGGATCCTTTATATCCCAAGAGTTCAGCATGCCATCTTCCAGCATACCTGCTTATTTTATGTTCAACAACTAAAATCCCAGAAGCTGCAGACATCTAACAAGAGAGGACAATTTTACTAAAAACAGTCTAGAATTACAATGACCATTATGAGGAACTTTCCCAATAGATAAGATCATTTTAAAAGTGCATTTAAAAGCAAGGGATCCCAAATCAAACAAAAAGAATGGAATACCTATTCTAATTAGAATGCAAAAGCCTTCATAAGTTTTTGAAATTCCAAGATAGCATCATTGAAAGATCTGTTGCTAAAGGCTAGTAAAAAATTAAAGAGAGAAAAGTTACCTAAGACAAAAACTACAACCCAAAACTGGGGAGGTGGGAACAAATGTCTTTGTCTGGCAAATCTCTGCAGGAACAAACGTATGGCTCTAGAAGTTCAAAGTTCACCTGCTCTTTTTTTTTTTTTTTTTCCAATCGCCCACATCTCACCTATTCCTCTCAAAATACTTGAAAACATCAGGACATTGGAAATAGAATTGTCCTGCACTTAATATATGCCTTGGTGATAAAGATTTCCTACCCCCATCTTCTCTAGGATTTAGAGCCATTCGTTGACATGCAAACTTCAAGGACGTAATTCATATCAGAAGGGGGAAAGTTCATTCAAAACTTAAGTCATTTAAAATTTATGAAAAATTGTGCGTCTTATCCAAAAATACTAAAAAACAAACAAAAAAAAAAACCACTTTAGTGGACAGCTTCATCCACCAGAGGGCAGACAGCAGAAGCAAGAAGAACTACAATCCTGCAGCCTCTGCAACAAAAACCACATTCACAGATAGACAAGGTGAAAAGGCAGAGGACGTGTATCAGATGAAGGAACAAGATAAAACCCCAGAAAAACAACTAAATGAAGTGGAGATAGGCAACCTCCCAGAAAAAGAATTGAGAATAATGATAGTGAGGATGATCCAGGACCTAGAAAAGAATGGAGGCAAAGATAGAGAAGATGCAAGAAATGTTTAACAAAGCCCTAGAAGAACTAAAGAACAAATACCTAGAAGAATTAAAGAACAAACAAACAGAGATGAACCATACAATAACTGAAATGAAAAATACACTAGAAGGAATCAATAGCAGAATAACTAAGAAGAACGGAGAAGTGACCTGGAAGACATAATGGTGGAATTCACTGCTGCAGAACAGAATAAAGAAAAAAGAATGAAAAGATGATGAAGGCAGCCTAAGAGATCTCTGGGACAACAATAAACACAAAAACATTTGCATTATAGGGGTCCCAGAAGGAGAAGAGACAGAGAGAAAGTACCCGAGAAAATATTTGAAGAGATTACAGTCGAAAATTTCCCTCACATTGGGAAAGGAAATAGTCACCAAAGTCCAGGAAAAGCAGAGAGTCCCAGGCAGGATAAACCCAAGGAGAAACACGCTGAGACACACAGTAATCAAACTGACAAAAATTAAGACAAAGAAAAATTATTGAAAGCAACAAGGGAAAAATGACAAGCAATATACAAGGGAACTCCCATAAAGTTAACAACTGATTTCTCAGAAGAAACTCTACAAGCCAGAAGGGAGTGGCATGATATACTTAAAGTGATGAAAGGGAAGACTCTACAACCAAGATTACTCTACTCAGCAAGGATCTCATTCAGGTTCGAGGGAGAAATCAAAAGCTTTACAGACAAGCAAAAGCTAAGAGACTTCAGCACCACCAAACCAGCTCTACAACAAATGCTAAAGGAACTTCTCTAAGTGGGAAACACAAGAGAAGAAAAGACCTAAAATAACAAACCCATAACAATTAAGAAAATGGTAATAGGAATATACATATCGATAATTACCTTAAACGTGTATGGATTAAATGCTCCAGCCAAAAGACACAGATTTGCTGAATGGACACAAAAACAAGACCCATATATATGCTGTCTACAAGAGACCCACCTCAGACCTAGGGACACATACAGACTGAAAGTGAAGGGATGGAAAAAGATATTCCATGCAAATGGAAATCAAAAGAAAGCTTGAAGCAGCAATACTCATATCAGATAAAATAGACTTTAAAATAAAGAATGTGGGGCTTCCCTGGTGGTGCAGTGGTTGAGAATCTGCCTGCCAATGCAGGGGACACAGGTTGGAGCCCTGGTCTGGGAAGATCCCACATGCCACGGAGCAACTGGGACCGTGAGCCACAACTACTGAGCCTGCGCATCTGGAGCCTGTGCTCCACAACAAGAGAGTCCTTGACAGTGAGAGGCCTGTGCACCGCGATGAAGAGTGGCCCCCTGCTAGCTGCAACTACAGAAATCCCTCGCACAGAAACGAAGACCCAACACAGCCAAAAATAAATTAATTTAAAAAACCACTCACTTTAAAATAATTAATTAATTAATTAATTAATTAAAATAAAAAATGTTACAAGAGACAAGGAAGGACACTACATAATGATCAAGGGATCAATCCAAGAAGAAGATATAACAATTATACATACATATGCATCCAACATAGGAGCACCTCAATACATAAGGCAACTGCTAACAGCTATAAAAGAGGAAAGCAACAGTAACACAATAATAGTGTGGGACTTTAACACCTCACTTACAACAATGGACCGATCCATCCAAACAGAAAATTAATAAGGAAACACAAGCTTTAAATGACACAATACATAAGATAGATTTAATTGATATCTATAGGACATTACTTTCAAAACTAGCAGATTACACTTTCTTCTCAAGTGGGCATGGAACATTCTCCAGGATAGATCATATATTGGGTCACAAATCAAGCCTCAGTAAATTTAAGAAAATTGAAATCGTATCAAGCATCTTTTCTGACCACAACACTATGAGATTAGAAATCAATTACAGGGAAAAAAAAGTAAAAAACCCCCAAAAATGGAGGCTAAACAATAGGATACTAAAAAGCCAAGAAATCACTGAAGAAATCAAAGAGGGAATCAAAAAATACCTAGAGACAAATGATATCAAAAACACGAGGATCCTAAAGCTATGGTATGCAGCAAAAGCAGTTCTAAGAAGGAAGTTTATAGCTATACAAGCCTACCTCAAGAAACAAGAAAAATCTCAAATAAACAAGCTAACTTTACACCTAAAGGAACTAGAGAAAGAAGAACAAACAAAACCCAAAATTAGCAGAAGGAAAGAAATCATAAAGATCAGAGCAGAAATAAATGAAATAGACACAAAGAAAACAATAGCAAAGATCAATAAAACTAAAAGCTGGTTCTTTGAGAAGATAAGCAAAATTGATAAACCATTAGCCAGACTCATCAAAAAAAGAGGGAGAGGACTAAAATCAATAAAATTAGAAATGAAAAAGGAGAAGTTACAACAGACACCTGAGAAATACAAAGCATCCTAAGAGACTACTACAAGCAACTCTATGCCAAAAATATGGACAAACTGGAAGAAATGGACAAATTCTTAGAAAGGTATAACCTTCCGAGACTGAACCAGGAAGAAATAGAAAATATGAACAGACAAATCACAAGTAATGAAAGTGAAACTGTGATTTAAAATCTTCCAACAAACAAGAGTCCAGGACCAGAAGGCTTCACTGGTGAATTCTATCAAATATTTAGACAAGAGCTAACACCCATCCTTCTCAAACTCTTCCAAAAAATTGCAGAAGGAACACTCCCAAACTCATTCTATGAGGCCACCACCACCCTGATACCAAAACCAGACAAAGATACTACAAAAAATGAAAATTACAGACCAATATCACTGATGAATACAGATGCAAAAATCCTCAAGAAAATACTAGAAAACAGAATCCAAGAACACATTAAAAGGATCACACACCATGATCAAGTGGGATTTATCCCAGCGATGCCAGGATTCTTCAATATATGCAAATTAATCAATGTGATACACCATATTAACAAATTGAAGAATAAAAACCATATGATCATCTAAGTACGTGCAGAAAAAGCTTTTGAAAAAATTCAACACACATTTATGGTAAAAACTCTCCAGAAAGTGGGCAAAGAGGGAACCTACCTCAACATAATAAAGGCCATATATGACGAACCCACAGCAAACATCATTCTCAATGGTGAAAAACTGAAAACATTTCCTCTAAGCTCAGGAACAAGGATGTCCACTTTCAGCACTATTATTCAACATTGTTTTGGAAGTCCTAGCCATGGAAATCAGAGAAGAAAAAGAAATAAAAGGAATACAAATTGGAAAAGAAGAAGTAAAACTGTCACTGTTTGCAGATGACATGATACTATACATAGAGAATCCTAACAATGCTACCAGAAAACTTCTAGAGCTAATCAATGAATTTGGTAAAGTTGGATACAAAGTTAATGAACAGAAATCTATTGCATTCCTATACACTAATGATGAAAAATCTGAAAGAGAAGTTAAGGAAACACTCCCATTTACCATTGCATCAAAAAGAATAAAATACCTAGGAATAAACCTACCTAAGGAGACAAAAGACTAGTATGCTGAAAATGGTGAAACTAATTAAAGAAATTAAAGATGATACAAACAGATGGAGAGATATACCATGTTCTTAGATTGGAAGAATCAATATTGTGAAAATGACTATACTACCCAAAGCAGTCTACAGATTCAGTGCAATCCCTATCAAATTACCAATGGAATTTTTTACATAACTAGAACAAAATATCTTAAAATTTGAATGGGGACACAAAAGACCCCGAATAGCCAAAGCAGTCTTGAGGGAAAGAAAAGGAGCTGGAGGAATCAGACTCCCTGACTTCAGACTATACTACAAAGCTACAGTAATTGAGACAGTGTGGTACTGGCACAAAAACAGAAATATAGATCAATGGAACAAGATAGAAAGCCCAGAGATAAACCCAGGCACCTATGGTCAACTAATCTATGACAAAGGAAGCAAGGATATACAATGGAGAAAAGACAGTCTCTTCAATAACTGGTGCTGGGAAAACTGGAGAGCTACATGTAAAAGAATGAAATTATAACACTCCCTAACACCATACACAAAAATAAACTCAAAATGGATTAAAGACTAAATGTAAGGCCAGACAGTATAAAACTCTTAGAGGAAAACATAGGCAGAACACTCTATGACATAAATCATAGCAAGATCCTTTTTGACACACCTCCTAGAGAAATGGAAATAAAAACAAAAGCAAACAAATGGGACCTAATGAAACTTAAGAGCTTTTTCAAAGCAAAGGAAACTACAAACAAGACGAAAAGACAACCCTCAGAATAGGAGAAAATATTTGCTAATGAATCATCAGAAAAAGGATTAATCTCCAAAATATATAGACAGCTCATGCAGCTCAATAGTAAAATAACAAACAACCCAATCAAAAATTGGGCAGAAGACTTAAATAGACATTTCTCCAAAGAAGATATACAGATGGCCAAGAGCACATGAAAAGCTCTCAACATCACTAATTATTAGAGAAACACAAATCAAAACTACAATGAGGTATCACCTCACACCAGTTAGAATGGGCATCATCAGAAAATCTACAAATAGCAAATGCTGGAGAGGATGTGGGAACCCTCTTGCACTGTTGATGGGAATATAAATTGATACAGCCACTATGGAGAACAGTATGGAGGTTCCTTAAAAAACTAAAAATAGAATTACCATATGACCCAGCAATCCCACTACTGGGCATATACCCAGAGAAAACCATAATTCAAAAGGACACATGCACCTCAATGTTCTTTGCAACACTATTTACCATAGCCAGGTCATGGAAGCAACCTAAATGCCCATCGACAGATGAGTGGATAAATAAGATGTGGTATATAAATACAATGGAATATTACTCAGCCATAAAAAGGAAAGATATTGGGTCATTTGTAGAGATGGATCTAGAGACTGTTGTACAGAGTGAAGCAAGTCAGAAAGAGAAAAACAAATATTGTATATTAACACATATATGTGGAACCTAGAAAAATGGTACAGATGATCTGGTTTGCAGGGCAGAAATAGAGACACAGATGTAGAGACAAACATATGGACACCAAGTGGTGAACGTGGCGGGGGTGGTGGTAGTGGGATGAATTGGGAGATTGGAATTGACATATATACACTAATATGTATAAAATGAATAACTAATAAGAACCTGCTGTATAAAAAAATTAATTAAATTAAAAATTAAAAAAAGTTAAATTTTTTTTAAAATTAAAATAAAATTAAAAATCATCTTTGCAAAAAAAAAAAAAAAACTTTAGCCATATAAGCAGGTAAACTTATTCCATCTGCCAGAGAAGCAGATTGGATCCAACTTTCCTCTTATAAACTAATGAGTTTTACATTGTCATACTTATTTCATGGTTTAAAATTTTTAAGTGAAAGCAATGATGTCCCTGTGTCTGTCTATATACTCATATCTGTCTATCTATGTATCTATCTATTTTCTAACTATGTTGTAGATGTGTGAGGTTTTTTATGTCCATATAGTATTGCCAAAATTAATTTATAGAAGAGATGTATTTAGTTGGTTTGAAGATAAGCACTTGTAAGGATTGAGTATTAACAGAACTAACCCAAATGCTTTTCAAAGTCATGTGATTTGGAATAGTGTTTGGCAAATGAAAGCTAGTTTATGTTCACTGGTTTAATTAAAACAGGACTTTAAAACTATTAACATTGAATATAATGCAGATAACCAACTTTTATTTTACCTGGATTTACTAGTCAAATTCACATTATCTCTGTTACAAAGTTTGTCAGAAAAATAACTTAGAATGAGGGCTGGTTTTGTCTGACATCTCATAAATTTTTCATAGGTAATCTAAACATTGTTAAGAGTAAGTGATAGTTGCAAACAGGATAAGAGTTTTCAGGTGAATTCTTTAGCAAATTATGTTTTATGTTATGTAGACTTAAAAATAGCCTCCAAAATCTTTCTGATAACTTGAAACTTAAGAGTTTTGCTAAGTTATTTCCAAATATGATAAAATAGTGGAACAATTACTGAATATAGGTTTATCTACTTCTGGCTTCCTATTTCAGAGAAACTAAAGATAAAATTGGGTTTCTTCGTAAACTTGTTTTGTGTCACACTGAGAAATTTTCTATGCAAAAGCATGTTTCTAGAAATTATAAAAAGTATTTATGGGTCCGCCAATCCATAGAATGTTAATATAAAAGACAGTTCATAACTGTTTACTTCTTTACTTTTCACTAGAAATTTAGGTTTTTAGGTTAAAATTTTTAATATATGTAATTAAAGCTACTAGAAATAATAAAGAAAACAACTCTGAATACAAAGGATTTAGAATGTGTTTTTGGCTAAGAAAAGGTATGGCTAATGGAGATGCATTTTTGTTAAGGGAAATGAGATTATTTTTGTTTGAAATAGAACTTCTGGTTTTGAAGGAGAAACTAAATGTATACAAAAAGTTGAGAGAGAGGAAAGGAAAGAAGTTTACCTTGTGTAATCAAGCTGGCTAAAACTGAATAGACATTATAAGGGTGTTAAAAGTAAGCTTTAATATTAGTAATATGTAAAACTAAAACTTGGTTTTATTTCATCTGCTAAAGGGACACAGTATTTTGGATTGTTGGTCTGCTCTTATAAGAAATTGTAAACAAAGCTTTTCTTTACCTTTTAAGCAATCTGCCTAGAAAACAAATATTTGTGTTTTATCAAAATAATTTCCTGTGTTTGCTGCCTTCATCAGTTCTTTGATTACTTAGGAAAACTAAATTTTCTTAATATTAAAAGGGCTAAGTTTTGTTAACAGATAATTGAGTAGTAAGGTTCATAATGATTTGTAATCCTATTTAGGCAAGTGTTTGAAAACCTTTATATATATATATGTATATATATATATATATATATATATATATACACATGTATATATATATATACATATATATATAAATCAAATTCTAAATGAAATCTTTTTGACTGGAAGCTAACTTTGAAATTTTCCAGAGGATCCCTGGAATATTTGAAAAGATTTGTTCTCTCTCTTTATAAAAAAAAGAAATATTAAACTAATTAGGCTTATTTGATATGTTAAATTACATGGGAAGTGTTGTCAATAAGTGATGCTAAACTTTCTTTGATTATATTCATGTAGATATATGCTATTAATACAATCTTGTAGAAATTGTTTTAAATTCCTAGAAATCTGGTATATCCTGGTATAATGTTACCACTTGTAATTGTAGTTGTTATCTTACAATGTTGTATGACATCCTCTGGGACCCCAATAAAAAATAGGCAACAAGTAAACAATATTCTACTGCTCTTCTCTTACCTCCTAAAATTTCTGTCATCAAAATTGAGGCTTACACTGAAAGAACTGAACCTGAATTTCAGAGCAATGCTCTAGTTGACTTTCATGCAAAGGTAGCAGCAACAGAATGTACAAAGATTGTGGCACAAATGGTTGAAGTCCATCCTGTATCCTTAAAAATGGCCCCTCATTGGCAGATTTGTGCCATCTTGATGCCCCTGTAACAGGGCAACATTCTGTTCCTGAATAAGACAAATTAAGATGGGTAAACAATGGCTGCAAATTAAACAAATAGTTGAGGCTATGAGAAACCAAAGCAACTTGGTTCTTCCTGGCTCCCTGACAAACGTCATTTTTATTTTTTTGCATTCCATCACTTACCATAGTACATTTAAGGAAAATTATTTTTGTTCCTAGAGGCCCCAGAACTCCTGACTCTGAACCCTTTGAACACCTGCAGCTGGATTTCTGTCAACTGTCACTTAGTATGAGTTATCAATATGTTTCTGTTATTGTATGTATGCTTTCCTAATGGCTTGAAGCCTTTCCCTGCCACAAGACCAATGACCTCACAGTGACAAAGAAGCTGTTAGAAAATGTGTTTCCCCAATGAGATATCATCTCACACCAGTCAGAATGGCCATCATCAAGAAATCTAGAAACAATAAATTCTGGAGAGGGTATGGAGAAAAGGGAACACTCTTGTACTGCTGGTGGGAATGTGAATTGGTACAGCCACTATGGAGAACAGTATGGAGGTTCCTTAAAAAACTAAAAATAGAACTACCATATGACCCAGCAATACCACTACTAGGCATATACCCTGAGAAAACCATAATTCAAAAAGAGACATGTACCAAAATGTTCATTGCAGCTCTATTCACAATAGCCCGGAGATGGAAACAACCTAAGTGTCCATCATCGGATGAATGGATAAAGAAAATGTGGCACATATATACAATGGAATATTACTCAGCCATAAAAAGAAACAAAACTGAGCTATTTGTAATGAGGTGGATAGACCTAGAGTCTGTCATACAGAGTGAAGTAAGTCAGAAAGAGAAAGACAAATACCGTATGCTAACACATATATATGGAATTTTAAAAAAAATTGTCATGAAGAACCTAGGGGTAAAACGGGAATAAAGACACAGACCTACTTGAGAATGGACTTGAGGATATGGGGAAGGGGAAGGGTAAGCTGTGACAAAGCGAAAGAGAGGCATGGACATATATACACTACCAAATGTAAGGTAGATAGATAGTGGGAAGCAGCCGCAGAGCACAGGGAGATCAGCTCGGTGCTTTGTGACCGCCTGGAGGGGTGGGATGGGGAGGGTGGGAGGGAGGGAGATGCATGAAGGAAGGGATGTGGGAACAGATGTGAAAAAAAAAATGTGTTTCCCACCTGGGGTATATCTTTCATAATCTCTAGTGATTGAAGCACCCACTTCACTGGGCAAATCTCATGAGCCTTAACAAAAACCTTGCACACTTCTTGGAATTATAACTGTCTCCATCACCCTCAATTAGTGAAGAGAACTAAAGGAAAATCTGGATTTGAGCAGAACAAAACAATAACATGGGAATGAATGAACTGGTGAGAATGATTATAATTTTCATGAATTTGTGTTTAAAATATTGCTGGTTCTTTAATTTTTTCCCCAGATTTGAAACAACCTTTTCTCTTAAGCTACCTACAACTTGGTAAGATACACGTTAGTGAACAAACATAAAACATTTACTTTTTCTCTGTACCTGGCCCTCTAGAATTCAGAAACTGTCAGTGAGTATTCTTATTTTCATGCTGCTTATAACAGGACACAATTGGAAACATTGGCTATATTACTAAGACTTTGACTGAAATGATATTCCAGGTAAAGTCTGAAACTCTTTATAAAATGTGCCCACAAAGCAGTCTTAAAAAGGACTTAAATTGTCAATCACTTTTCTTGCTGTATCTATATAAATGATAGGGGCAAGTTTTTATACAAACAAATTATTTTTACTATAATTATCTTTGGTTAAAAAATGGAGATAATTGTAGAGGATAAAATTATGTTTACACTTTTGTAGATGTTAGATTCTAGTCCTGTTGTCTCTGTGGTTCTGTTATATACCTGCAAATTGAACTGGATCCTGAATTCTTCTAGTTTCCTCAAACATCTGGCTATAATTCATGAAACTAACATTTCCAATTTTTTCCCACCCTTCTGATGTGGAATCACTAAGAACAGAAACTGATTAAATCTCCTTAAAAGGAGCTGGTCCTTCTCAGTACCTGGATGGCAGTCAAACTTCAGGGACTTGGTGTATATCTCACAGCTGAAAAAGGCTCCACCTGATACCTGGTCTTGCACAAACACTGGAAACCTCCAAATCAAACTGATGAGGAAAAGAAGTAGTTGACATTGATGTAGAGTATCTCCACCCAAGACACTTATCTCCTACTTTAGCTAAACATGAAATCCTTTCTTCTTTTCATTCTTTCTTTTACTCTGACATTGGCCTAGAAAGCTAATGCTACCATCTGTATTTCCTAAGGCACTTCTAAGAGGGGTAAATCTTTTAGAATGCTGGATTTGTTATCAAAGATTTCAATCAATTCATAATTATCTAGATCATATTTGCCCTCACTGCATTCTCACCAGCAGCACTCATTTTTCCAAGGCACTGAGGATGACTCTTTATTTCAGGATAGGAGATTCTCTTCTCACATGTGCTAAAAACCAGACTGACCCCTGGCTTGAATAGGCAAATTCAGTAACTCTTGAGAAAGAATCTATTAACAGCACCACCTTAGTGGGAGTAGTTTGTGCCATGATGAAATTTATCCATGATGAAATTTATCTGTGGTGATTATCTTTCTCATTGGGACTATAAATGCCTAGGTGACTGGCACATAACTGGACAAAGCCTCTTAGGTTATCTAACTGTGCACCTAACTGTTCTAGAAAGAACCTACCAGGAGGCTTTTCATAATTCAGGGTTCACTTCCTTTGGCAGAGTCCTATTACCCTGGTTAGGGGTAAATGTAAATGAGGCTATGATCAGGAAGCTTTCCTTAACTCTTGGAAACACTACAGATTCCATCGCTAAGACACTAGCTTCCCAAGAAAAAAAGCCTTAGACTCTCTGGCCAAAGTCGTTTTTGACAACAGAATAGCTCTTGATCATCTTCTAGCTGAGCAAGGAAATGTCTGTGTTGTGGCCACCAACACCTGCTACACTTAGATTGACACTTCTGGGAAAGTGGAAACTCAAGTTATATAAGATCATTGAGCAAGTCACTTGGCTTAAAAAGGTGACTTCTTTAAGGGGATCTTTCTTTGATTTGGGTCTCGGGAACCATGACTCCAAAGTGCACTCCAAACATTGGAAATTACTCTGCTTATAGCTATCATAATAACCTCCTTAGATTTATAATCCTATAGATTAGTATAATATCCCGTACATTCTCTCAAAAGCTTTAAATCCAAGTTTCCAGCTAATAACTTCCAAGCAGATGATGTCCCTCAGACTGAAGTGTCATGAAAAAAAATGAAGAGAATGACCAACTTAAAAATTGTGAACCTGAAGTCATGGCCTGTGAATGTCACATGGGTTTTACCACACCAAAGATCAACAAAGCTGCAGGGCAGTAGCTGAGAGTGATGTTAATGCCTTAAAATATTATCACATCCCTCAGTTAGGCTGAGAGTCTCATCAAAAGGGGAAAATTGTTAAAGAGAAAAACCACAGGTCCAGAAAAACCACTTGTGCTAAAGCCCATTATACCAAACCTAGATTTAATACCTAACTTAACTGCAGTTTCAACCTTCCCCAGAAATGTAATCTTAATCAACTAGTTTAGAATATTTCTGGTCAGTACCAATGAAGTAATCTGTCACATGGGTTCTCCCCATCCCCCAGAGGAAGAAGAGGCAATGTGCATTATAAAACCATTGCCATTCCCTTCACCCTCAAAAGAAGCCCTGGCCCCAAATAATTCTTTCTTTTCTTTTGCAAACAGCTCCCTTGCCCCATCCTTCTTCCTATAAAAACCTTTCATTTTGTACAACCACTCAGAATGCCCTTCTAGTAACTAGATGGGATGCCACCTGTTTCATGAATTGCTTAATAAAGACAATTAGATCTTCAATTTTATTCATTTGAATTTTTGACACCTCTTATATCTATACCTATATCTTCTTTCTGTTGGTTCTGTTTCTGTGGAGAACTCTAATACAGAAGGTAAGATGGTTATGTGCACCAGAATGGTAACAAAAGAGTCGTAGAAAGAGGTTGGATTCTAGATATATTTTGAGGCAGGAAAAAATAATATTTTTTAATGGTTAGAATGTTGGTATGAATGAGAATGAAAGAGAGGAGTCAAGTTTGATTCAGAAGTTTTGGATGGAGCAACTGAAAGAATGAAGTTACCATTTATTGAAATGGAAAGACTGAGGGAGAATGAGGGGATAAAGAGCTTGGTTTTACACATACTAAGCTTGATATGCTACTACTGAACATCCAAGTGAGACTGAGTTGTCAGTTGAATAAACAAACCTAGAATTCAGGGAAGAGTTTACAACTGAAGATCAATATTTTGAAGTCATAGACTTTATAGCTATGGCCTAGATGAGATCACCCAGGAAATGAGAATAGACAAATAAGAGAAAAATGTCTGAGCCCTAGACTCCCCAGTAGTTAATCAGTAAGGTTAAAAAGTGGGGAGCATCCAGGAAAGAGATTGAGAAGGATCACTCAATGAGGTAAGTAGGAAACCAACACAGAGTGGTTCCCAAAGACCAAGAAAGATCATCAAAAGACAGTCAATAATGGAGCATGTCAAGTGCTCTTGATACGTCAAAATAATGGTGATAGAGGGTTTTTTCTTGGACTTGACAATGTGGAGATAACTGGTGACCAGCCCAAGGGCAGTGTCCTTGAAGAGGTAGACAAAAAAACCTGACTGGGATCGTTCAAGGGAGATACTATGTTGTTTATGAAAACTATATGGATAAAGCTGGAAATAATTAAAAAGGAAAGATATACACAAAATTTAAGACAGTGGTAAACTTTTCCCTAGGGAAATGAAAAGGGAACTAAAGGAACACAGAGGCATATAAAACAGAATTGGTAGTGTTATAATTCTTAAATTGGGTTATTCTGCTTCATAATATAAAATGTGTTATATACAGTCTCCTGAATGAACCTAACATAACACTATTGAAACTTAATATGAAGAAAGGGGATGGGTAGAATTGGAATCAGTGGCCACAGGCTATTCTTCCAAAAAGTTTGTAGGGAAATGGGCTAGTGGTTGAAGGTGCTAAAGTCTTTTTGCCTTGGTTTTAAGAAGAACTTTATTAAATTATGTCTATACTGCTGGGAAGGTAGAAGGGAGAAACTGATGAAGCAAGACAGAGAAAACTGGTAGAATCAGGGCTTCAAGTACCAGAATCCTGATGCTGTGCTGTCAAGAGTCACACTGCCTGTCTTTTATTACTGCTTGTTTCTGTTGGGCTTTATGCTATAGTAAAAGGCTTTCTCCAAGATGGTAACTATCGGGAACAGCTTCACATCTTCCCAATTTAGCACACCTAGTAGAAAGAGAAATTTCTTCTCTTAACTTTCGTCCATCAAGTCTGGAAAGAAATCTGACTCTTCCTACTTGAATAGTAGTCACTGATGGCTAAACCTAAGTTGCATGTCTACACCTGTTGCTAGGCAATGGTATCTATTAACGGAATATACCGTGTGCTGGGCAGACAAATATAATATATTATCCCAGTCTGCTACATCACTGAATAATTTCTAAAACAAACAAAAAAACACAACTTATGAAAATATTATGTTGTAATAACAGACATAGCTGGGAAAACTCAGAAAGGAATTAGGGTCTGTTCTTGATGGTACAGGTATCTTTTACCTTCCAAAGTAGGTGTTCTTTTTTGTTTTGTTTTATTTTCCTCACTAAGAGAAATGGGGATGACGTGGAGATTGTTTCATTGGCAACTCTGTTTAATATAAGAATATGTCACAGATGAAGGTATGGTTTTCATAGAACTGTAGGGCAATGGGAGAGTTACTTTGGAATGTGACTATCTGAAGAGAATAGCACAGAGTCTTTGAGAAAATCCAGACTGTTGTATTGGAGCCAAGAAGAGAAGAGCAATGTGATTTCAACGGCTATGTGTGGCAGTATCTTAGAAAGATACCTTTATAAAGAAAGGAAAAGATGTATATGTATATATATATATATACATATATATATATATGTATGTATATATATTTACACACAGACACACATAAGAAATGAGGAAAAAGTTTCATCTGGAGCATTATTTTTGATTTACGTTCTTTTGCGGTACACAGGCCTCTCACTGTTGTGGCCTCACCCGTTGCGGAGCACAGGCTCCAGACGCTCAGCGCTCAGGCTCAGCGGCCATGGCTCACGGGCCCAGCCGCTCCGCAGCATGTGGGATATTCCCGGACCAGGGCACGAACCCGCGCGTCCCCTGCATCGGCAGGCGGACTCTCAACCACTGCGCTACCAGGGAAGTGCCGATTTAGGTTCTATTTAATGTCATTTGATTTCCCACTGATTACTGGCACAAGAACAGAAAAGATTTTCTTTTTTGAAGCAGTTCAGATCTAAGCATCTTCGGAAGTTCTCTCAGAGCCAAGTAGTATCCTTTATCTCAGACCAACACAGCTAAAAATTAAGGTAGATTTATGAACTTGACAAGGAAATGCGACTGATTCTCTAGTGTCTACTTCCCAAATGCTAGTAAAACCTTATTTGAATTGTTTGCATATTCACAGGAAAATCCACAATAGCTACTCCCTGTCTTTGCCAGTTGCCAGCTTTGCAATAGCTAGAGACC
Organism: Hyperoodon ampullatus; assembly: GCF_949752795.1. Classification (NCBI taxonomy): domain Eukaryota; kingdom Metazoa; phylum Chordata; class Mammalia; order Artiodactyla; family Ziphiidae; genus Hyperoodon; species Hyperoodon ampullatus. The sequence goes on along the minus strand of NC_136918.1, from coordinate 83,623,532 downwards.
TGCCCCAGGATATCTTCTAGCGCCTCCTCTTTTCTTCCTCCTTCCGCCCTCTCTCCGGGCACCCACCGCTGCTCACCCTGTTCTCTCTCACCCCTTTCCCCCCAACTGCACTCCCTCCATCAGTTTGTTCTAACACTATCATGTCAAAACTTTAGAAAGTTGAAACCTGCAGCAAAGGACACTAATAGTGTGAGTGGAAATATGGCTGCAGTAACTGAAGGGAAACAATGGAAGCCCAACCACCCATGGAAATGGATTAGTAAACTGAAACTATAATCGAGTTTGGGCTGCAAAGAATGTGATAGTCCTCATGTATCATAATTTTGAATTGCAAATACAAGTCTCTAGGTTAACTCCAAGATCTATGAATTGGACAAACAATATTAGTGGGATAAAAAGAAAATGGATACAAGTATAAGATGAAACAGTCAAGGGCTTCACGATCCCAAGAGGTTTTACAGCCTGGTTTACACACACTGTAGGTACACTCCAAAAGTAGGCTGATGGCCCTGCAGCTTGCACTGTAAAAAACTATTACGGAATCTTCTTTTAGATTTCCTCCACCATTCATGAGGTTCCCTCTGTGAATACCTTCATTAAATGCCAAAGGCTTTAAGCTAATATATCTTGTTCCCATCCATTGCAAAATGTTTCTGTTTATTTTTCCAATAATGCTGCTTTTGTAATAACACCAGACTATGAAATGTTGGGGGTGAGGGAGGAGAAATGAAACAAGAAAGAGAAAGGTCACACATTTTTTTAAGCCATATGGGATTTACGTTTGAAGTGTGTTTAGCACAGAGACAAATTGTACATTTACCGCAAGTCACCGGGACTTAATGAGCTCCTAATGTGTCCCATAGTTCAAGGTTTTTCAGAACGGGCCAGTAACTTAGCAACCACAGCTAAACCTTGACAGGAATAATCATTATTTGTGTTGCAGCTTCAGGCTTCCCCACGATAGGTTTCTTTTTTCTTTTTTCCTTCCTGTTTTTTTTTTTTCTTTTTTTTAAAGGACCCCAGAACGAAGCAGAAAAGCTGAGGCTAGGAAGGGAGAATTTCCCTCCTGCTGCTTTAGGTCATAACTGGCATGATGGGAACATGGGCCTGGAGTTAAGAATTACTTCCTGGAGACACTAAGGAAGGTAACGGGAAAAAAAGACTAGATATGGTCATTTCAGGTGAGTGCCAGATATGTTTGCTACCTCAATATTTATGAATTCAACATCTGCAGTTTCGGCAATTCACAAATCAACATAAAATTCTCTGATGTATATAGAAAACAAACTCGTGGTTACCAAAGGGGAAAGGAGGTGGGGGAGGGATAAATTAGGAGTTTGAGATTAGCAGATATAAACTACTATATATAAAACAGATGAACAACAAGGTCCTACTGTATAGCACAGGGAACTATATTCAATAGCCTATAATAAATGATAATGGGAAAGAATATGAAAAAGAATGTGTATATATACATAAAATATATATATTATATATACATATATAACTGAGTCACTTTGCTGTATACTAGAAACTAATACAACTCTGTAAATCAACTATACTTCAATAAATAATAAAAAATTTAAAAACTTCTCTAATGTATAAAATGTTTTAATATTACTGAGGTACAAATTTGTGACATAAACTCCTTAACAAGCAAGTTGCATGGTCAGCAAGTGAACCTAGCTGAACACCCAGCCTCTTGACTGCAGTCTATGTTAGTTGCTCTATGCTGAAGTATTAAAAAAAGAAACCACTTCATTATAAATGTCTACCACTCCCCATTTCCTTTAAAACAATAACAACAACAAAAATTTCTCATGAAGATGATGGAAGAAAAGGAGAGCATATCCAAGCTAGCATTAGTGTCCAACCAGAAAATAAACATTTTATAGGATAAACCCTGACACATATGGGGATTCATACAGAATTCTCCAGGTGTTGCTCATAAGTTTCAAAGGTCTATCAGAGTTATCACGGTTTCTGCAGAACTGAAGAAGTTATATTGCTGGTAGGACACTTTAATAAATTATTATTATCAGGGAGATTGCAGCAATGGTGAGAAGGCTTACTAAGCAGACCTGTTTCTGATTCTACAGGTTGATCCATGGTCCAAATAAAAAGTGCCAGTTGATGATGCCTCCAAAACAGAAGAGAAATGTGTTATTATTTTAACATAGGTCTCTGTTTAGACTTTTTTCAGGTTGAGAAAATAAAAGGGACATTTCTTAGTTTACCTCTATTTTGAGAAGTTAAATAGTACAATGTCATGGATATTCAGAATCTCTTAGCTCAATACCTCACTCTGTGATTAACTAGCCAGGTGAGTATGGATTATTGTTAACCACTCTGGAAGTAGAACCTCTTTTAAATTGTTGTAGGCCAGGGTAGCTCCTTTAGTCTGAATATATGATCTTTTGGAAAAGGCATGGTGATAGGGCAGGATATTGCCTAGCACTGTGAATAGTTCTGAATGAACCACAGCAAAGATGAATGCTAGCTATTTCTTTCCTTCTTTTTTTTCTACAAAGAGAATAATTATAATTGTTTTCAGCACAAGCAGGAGCTTGTGGGACCTTACTAATGCATTCTAAGGTCTCTATTAATAATTTAAAGGATAGACACCTTGTAAGTCTGATTAATGAAAACTGTTCCCACAGACTCTCATGAAAAATAAGCTTTGGTGAATGCTAGTGTCTGATTTTCTTATGTATATATATATATTGGGGGTAATCAGTTTGCTGTCATGTAATTATTTATATGAGCAAAGGTTAATAGTTAGCTAAACTATTAATAGTTATTAACTATTAATAAACAAGAGAGAACTTTGTCTCTTTCTGGACATAACATATAGGTCTCTGTGGTGGGAATAATGGATGGTAGGTGAACACAGATCGCCCAGTACAAGGTAGAGGACTGTTAGAGAATGATGAGGAACCTAGAAGAAGCTTAGGACTGGCTGCAAGGGGATATAGCCCTTGAATGAAACAAGACAGAGAAGTTGGATGCCATGAGAAAATGTAGACTTTCCAGATGCATGGCAAGAGGGACTTGGAAGTTAGACATAGGTATATAGACTGAGGGATCACGGTCAGAACTGTCTTACAATCTTAACAAAGCTTTACTGATTTTTGTCTATATCCCATTTAATTGCCTGAGGTCATATTGTTTATACCGTTGCAAAGATGTCCTTTTGCACAGCTTCTGGGGGTCTATGTAAATGTCTGTGTACTGCACAACTCCAAGGGGGTGCAGTTCACATAGACCACGCTGTGACTGGTGATTCCTGGCATGTGCAGTACTGAGAACAATAGACTCATTCCCTCTAGTCGAATATTTCTGTCTCTGCACATAAATGGATGGAAGCCCCTATTCACTATGAGAAAGGGTTGGAGAATTGGGTGTATATATATGATGGTGGAGAGTCAGTGGGGAGAGAGTTACTCCTAAATCCATGAACAATAGAAAGAGCTACTAGCTCTCTGTGAATGACAACTGGGATGAGGCTGTATCACCAAAAGGAATGAAAAAAACAGCTCATGGGGTAGAGGAGAGTCTGGAGGAAGGTAGAAGACACTGGCAACCTACAGTAGAGTCATGTAATGAACCTGGCATGACTGTTTTTCAGGATTATCTACACTCTGAACTGTAATTTGAGGGCAGAATTCATAGTAATATATGGGTGCTCTCTCAGGGGGAAGAGAATGGGGGAGAGAGAGAGAGGGAGAGGGTCAGGGAGAGAGGGAGGGAGGGAAAGGGAGAGAGGGAGAGAGAAGAAAGAGAAGGAGGAGGATGAAGAGGTGTAGGAGGAGGGTGAAAGTCAGTTTTAGATCAGGGCTTATTTTAATATACCCATTTTAGTCCACATAAAAACTTTGAGTTCCATAGCTAAGATAACTAATGTGTTATGATTTGGGAAATTGTGGTCTGTCTGGTGGGCTAGGAGAACATAAAGGGTACAAAATAAACGTTCATCTTTCTTTTCCTTGGCCAGGGCAAGTTTTGTGAAAACAGAAATATAAACCTCCTCTCTCTTGTGAATTTACTGAGAAATACAAGAAAAATGCTGAGAAGAAATTACTATGAATTTTTATGAAGTGAAATAAGCATATATTTTGGGGGAGTTAAAGGAATTTTCTTCAGTTACTACCCCTAAGTTATGGGAAACTGGGGAGAAGGAGAGATTAGTCTCAGATGTGATCAGACAAGGAAAATGCTCAAATCATATTCATTTAAGAAAAAAACAAGAATAAAAATTAAATGTTGCTGACATGTGGTTGGCTTATGGAGTGGCCCCCATTTTATATTATTTTTGATAGCCATCAGCTTTAGTGTAGATATGTTTAAGCAAACCAGGCAGTCATCCAAAATAAATTTTAAAATTGTTCTGTGTTTCCACTGACTGCAAGGCAAAATTAAAAGTATATATAGAAAAAAATAGCAAAAAGATGAGCAGTAATTCACAAGAAAGGTTTACTATGATGGTTTGATCAGGAATTTTCTTTATCTGTACAGTATCTTTGTGGTACTAATATGACAACATACTGCTGTGCTTTGGGAAGCTTGCAAGCAATTTCCCTTTCACCATAATCACCTTGGCTGAATCAGTTCAGTTAAATTCAATTTGACAAGTGCTTATTGAGCACTTCAAGGTGAAATGGAAAGAAACTGTACTTGGTTTCAGAATTCCTGGATTTGGTTCTGGCTCTGCTATTTACCTGCTATTGACTTTTACTAAATAAATTTATCTTTTTAAGCCACGGGTTTGCAATGTGTAAAATGAAAGTCTACACAAGTAGTGGGGCCCTTTCAGGTGTAAAAACATGAATGTGAACATAACACTTTCCTGGGATTTGAGAGGAATGCAAAATAGTTACATGATCTGAAACTCTGTCACTTAGATGGCAACGTGGACATCCAGACCTAAGTCATTTGCTTATTTGCTCTCAGACCTATTACTTGTTGCTTCTATGTCTTGTTCCACATTTCCCGAGACTTTGCTTTCTGGTTTCCTGGAGGTTTGGCTAACGACAGGCACTGGTGTAAGACTGAAGAGTGGGAAGAGGAGAAAACCCAGAAAGATTTTTTTTCCTCTCTCTGCTTGGATAGAGCCCAGGGCAGCAGCTCCGGCTCTTGTTAGACAACTTCTCCTCCATGGTACCGTATGCCATAGAGCAGTCAAGGAGTGTTCACCAGGATACTTCTGGGCTCTGGTAATACTACCTACTCTCTTAGATTCTCCAGTTCAAGGGTAGTAGTAGCCATGTCTTGCTTGTGGTACTCTCTGGGCTGCTTCATCATCTTCTTTTTGGCCTTTCGTTCTTTTACTCCCAGTACAATCAATTCCCTTCCATTTGAAATACCAGAGTGGTTTCCATTTTCTGACTGGATCCTGAATATTAAGTAATGGAAAGACTATAGATGTGGTATACACACACACACACACACACACACACACACACACATACACACACAATGGAATACTACTCAGCCATAAAAAAGAATGAAATAATGCCATTTGCAGTAACATGGATGGACCTAGTGATTATCATACTAAATGAAGTAAGTCAGAAAGACATATATAATATGGTATCACTTACATGTGGAATCTAAAATAAGATAAAAATGAACTTATTCACAAAACAGAAACAGAATTGCAGACATAGAAAACAAACTTATAGTTACCAAAGGGGAAAGGGGGAGGGATAAATTAGGAGTTTAGGCTTAACATATACACATTACTATATGTAAAACAGATAAACAAGGTCGAACTGTATAGCACAGGAAACTATATTCAGTATCTTATAATAAAATATAATGGAAAAGAATATTAAAAAAAAGGATTATGGTTTTGTAGAAAAAAAATTATGGGTTTGAATCCCAAATCTGCCTATTAACTAGTTAAGTGATAGCAGGGAAAAGTTATTTCATCTATTTAACTATAATTATTGGCATAATAATACTTGTTACAAGGTGTTTCTAAGGATTAAATGAGAAAATACATGAGAAATGGTGCCTGGCACAAGTTAAGTGTCTAATAAATGTTAATTTCTTTCCTTTTATTCCCATGGACTACTCAGGAAGAAAAAAAATAAGGTGCTCTTAAGATAATTATAAAATAACACAAAACTATAAACCATATACAGAATACCAGGAAGTGTTAATAGAACATAACTCGCCTACTTTAAGTACCCCACAATTCTAACCCAACCCACAGACTCTTCCCTCTGTTTCGGAACCCCCTGTATTAGTCTGTTTGTGTTACCATAATAAAATGCCACAGACTTGGTGGCTTAAACCAAGAAATTTATTTCCTCCCAGTTCTGGAGGCTAGAAGTTCATGATCAAGGTGCCAGCCAATTCAATTTGTCATAAGAACTCTCTTCTTTGCTTGTAGATGGCCATCTTCTTGCTTTGTCCTCATATGGCCTTTTCCAGGTGTGTGTGTGCAGAGAAAGGGAGAGAGAGAACAAGCTCTCTCTTCTTATAAGGACACTAATCCTATCGGATCAGGGTCCAAGCTTATGACCTCATTTATCCTTAATAAATTCCTTAGAGGCACCATCTCCAAATACAGCCACACTGGGGTTAGGGCTTCAGCATGTGAATTCTGGTATGACACAAACATTCAGTCCATAACACTTCCTATATACACTTTTAAGGTGTTAGTAATTGAGGCATCCTTCTCTATTTAAAACAACCAATAGGTCTCGTTTGCAAATATAATTTTGCCAATATTCTTCAATCTAAATTTTTCATATATTTTTATTTTCAAGTTCCATAGAACCTAGGTGATTTTATAAATCTGAAAGTTCAAGCTTATATCTAATAATGTACCTTTTCTCTAGTCTCTAAACTCATTTTTATATTAGTGCTGCATTTAAATTTGGAAAAGGAAGAGTTGTTTTGACTTTGGAGGCAAGATTAACATCCTGCTTTGCAATAACATAAAGCCGACTTAAAGAAACAAAGCTATCTTCCCCTTTAAAAGGGTTTCTTAGGTTCACAGAACATTGTATTCCCCTTTGGACATAAAATATAATTTAGCTAGTCACATATAGTAATGAAATGGAGAAGATTCTGAGGCAAATAAGTAGGTTTGAAAATCAGCCACAGAAACCAAATGCTGAGGTGTGACAGAACTTGGTGCACTTAGGGCAAGGGCTTCGTCATGGAAAGCTCAGTTCCACATACTTGCAAAAGGAGGAATACAAAGCAATCAAGCTTTTAACGGACACTGTATTATTATTACATTTGTAAAACACTTTGAAAATCTATTGTCTTTATAATAAAATATTTTTAAATGACATTAGCATGAACCTAATTCATTATTTCATTTCTAACCTATAAAATATAGTCAGTATAACTTTATCTCATTGTAAATGCTAACATCATATGTGATATTTTCCATAGCTGAAGCTCCTTATAATGGTCAAAAAGAATTTTGGGCAGCATCGACACAAATTACGTTCTACATTTACCCAGAAGCTGTGAAATTCTTGGTCAAATTTCAAGTGGATGCCTGAAGAAAGAGTGTAAGTAATTACTGTATCCAACAATCTATGAGAAGTCACAATGCCAGTGGTTAGTCAGGAATAATAGGTTTCTCAGATGTTTGTTTAAAGTTTTGTATTGGATTTCCCCAGGTAATCTTTCCTGGCAAGAGCAAGAGGAGCCTGGTCATTGAATCTCACTCCGGAGAGACAGTGGGAGATAACTTTCTTATGCTAAGTAACATCTAAAAGGCATCACAGGACCCCTGAACCTAGCCTGCTGCTTTTACTAGACTCATTGCCACTATCCCATTTCCAGCAGAAAAAAAAAAAAAAAAAAAAAGTGCTCATAAAATGCATCCTACAAAATGTATTAAGAGCCGGAAAAAGTGTTACCAACTTTGATGAAGTAAATCCATTTCTAGGAATCCAACCAAAGTATCCACTGATTAAGATCCATATATAAAGATGTTTATTATCCCCATGACTTTTAGTGGTGAAAAATTAGAAGAACTTAAATGTCCTCTTGAAAAAGAATTGCTTACTTTTGGTATATTTGTTTAATGGAATATCGTAAGGTAATTCAAATGATATTTAGCAAAAATAATAGAAGAACAAACGTTATCTTTTGGTAAGGAGCATGTACTTTTCTTTCACTTTCTCTAATTTTATTCCCTTCTCAACTATAGCTAAAAGATTATACAGATGTTTACAAAATCCAGAGTTAGCTTACTGGAATCATGAAATCCAAATTTCAAAGTATTTTACAAATGTATTGAATAATAATAATATCCCTAAAATATGAAATCCCATTTGCCACATGATAATTGTATGTCTCATAAGAAAATGGGTATGAATAGCCCTCCCTGGGCACTTCCAGTCTGTCTGTCCTCTAATCCACCCACCTTTCTTCACAAAGGCTGATGTGGTGCCTACACTTTTAGACTGAGGTGATGTTAAAGATTTTTGCTTAATTTAAGCTCCTTGTTCTCTCAATTTTAAGATACCAGAAAATGCCTTCTCCACCTTAGCCCATAACATTGGAAGGCAGGGTATGAAGTGGTCAAGTCCATGAACTCCAGATTCAGACAGTGAGGTTCAGCCACCTGTCACCTCAGTTCTGTCACCTACTTGCTCAGAAAGATATTTAACCTCTCTCTGCTCAGTTTACTCTTCTGTCAACCAGGTTTACTCTGAAGGTTACATGAATATGTTCGTCACTCAAAGCACTGCCTGGCACATAACATTCAATAAATGTTAGCTGCTATCATTATTCTTATTATTATAAGGAGGAGTGTCAGACCCTCTATGTACCTTCTTTATTGTCATTGAGTAATATTCTGGTATTATTTTGTATATTGAGGAATAATCATTGCATTTTTCAAAAGCAGGATGATAATGATTATGAATCAAGGAACACATTTCATGAGTAAAAGAGAATTTAGAAAATGTTTAGCACAACGATTTTTAAAAAGGCATTCAGAGGTTTCAACTACAGCAAGTTATACATTCAGTTTTCGGCCAACTGGAAATAACAACCAGGAATCCTGGTATCATGACTCGCTCTTCCACCAGGAGACACTGGAGCCCCGTGATGACAATGTGCAGCCCTGGGAAAAGCTGCAAATTACACTGGAAGGGAGAGAGGGAAAGCATCATGTGTCTTAGCAGATGAAGCAAGCAAGACTGGGAGAAGACTCTCAACATGTTATTATAAAATCTGAGGTGAATGAGACAATCTCCCCTTTCATTTAAAACTGTTGTCAGAGTCAACAAACGAAGCTGTTAGCTTAAGTACGATGGACACCTGTTCCTCATTGAGAAAATATTTTAAACATCAGATGTAAATTAAAATGTTTCACATATTTCAAATAGAGTGTAATTCGTAAAAACTGTTTACATGTTGCAATAAAGTAAAATATGAGCTTGGCAGTTTTGATCTGTTATTTAACAAACATCTCTGCATCAGTTAGGTTTGGAGGTACAGCTCTACATATATTCCCTAATTATCAAGTGGTTCTGGCTCCCAACTGCTGGCTTCACACTGGAATGACACTGAGTTTTTGCTTTTGGTCTGGTCATCAGAACTCCTTCTAGCTGTGTGTAAATAACAATTTATACCATAGCAGAGTCTGATGTTTTAGCACAAAATGAAAATTCTAAACCTTAAGTCATGAGGACACTATGGGTTTGATCATTCTTAATGTGTGTGAAGCCTTGAAATAGTTTCGGGAATTTTATTATGCATTTCAAACTGCATATTTAATATTTCCAACCATGAAATGGTAATAGAGTTTATTCCCAAACTTGCAAATGAAACCCGGGATAGTTCAGGGAGGGCAGTACTCTGGAGGATGGTATTTGAATTCAAAATGACATTGTTAAATTGGAGAAGTAATCAGAAATCAACAAAATGAAGCTTAACAGGGACCAGTGGAAATCATAAAAAAAAAAAGAGTATGTGGCACATTGGAGATATGGAAATTCTACAGGAAAATGCCCTGTACTCAACTCAACAGATCACAATCTTAGAATAAATTAGGCCAAGAACTTATTAAGCCTAGCTTTTTTCCCCCCTTTTTCTTTTGTTTCCTTCCTTAAATATAGTACTAGAATGCATGAATCCTTGCCTACCAGGCTAACTTCGTCCGCTCCCTCTTTTACTCCTTATATTCCTTACTTTGGTCATTCTCGCCTTCTTCAACTTTCTTCAGGCTTTATGCTGTCTACATCAGTCATCTGGTTAGTCCAAACACTAATAGCAAAAGTGGTAAATAAAGAAAGAACAAGAGTCATCCCAAACTACAGCTAAAAATGACCTGGGAGTCAGTCTATATCACGGGTTAAGAAACTTCTACGCTCCCAGAGGCTCAATGAGGTAGAAACTGAGCATATTTTGGCATAGTTCTCCCAGGTAGATACTAATGTCCCCCACTCCTCAGTCTTAACAAAGGCCCCTGAATTGTGTGAAGAGGTACATTAATCAGCCCCTGGTCACAAAAGATATAACCAGGTTTATCTGTGGCTCTAAACAACATCAAGGCCCTGGGATGCCTCTCTTACCAATAGGAGACAGAAATAAGAATTATAGTTACACTCTAAGAGAGAGGTATATTTTACTTTCTAAGAAACAGCCAAATAGTTTTCAAAAAATGCTTGTGCCATTTTACATAATTCCAGCACGTATGAAATTAAATTTACTCCACATACTCAAGATCATCTTATATTGTCTTATTTTTCTTTAATTTTAGCGATTCCAGCAGGTGTGAAATGGTATCTCATTGGAGTTTCAATTTGCATTCTTCATTGAGTTTTCAATTTGCATTTCCAAGATGACTAATGATGTTAAGCACCTATTAACATGCTTACTGGTCATTCATATATCTTCCTTTGTAAATTGTCTGTTCAATACTTTTGCTCGTTTATAATTAGATTGTTTGTCTTTTTATTATTGATTTTTAGGAGTGTTTTCTATATTCTTGATACAATTTATTTGTGAGAAATGCATTTTGAATATTTTCTTCCAGGCTGTGGCTTGCCTATTCATTTTCTTAATGATGTCTTTTGATGAGCAGATGTTTTTAATTTTGATGATCTCAAAATTAACAGGATTTTTATTCCCCATTATGGCTTCTACATTTTGGGTTCTAAGAAATCTTTGACTTCTATAAGGTAAAAACAAAATTCTCATACTTTCTTCAAGATCTTTATGGTTATAGGCTTCATGTTTAAATGTATGATCATTTCAGATTAATTTTGTGGCATGGAATGAGGTAGACATAGAAGTCATTTTTCCCCCATTGTGAGCATCCAGTTATTCCAGAATCATTGGTTAAAATACTTTCTCTCATTTAATTAATATAGTGCCCTTGTCAAAAATCAATTGACCAGACTCAATATTAATATTAATATGGAAATTCTTCCCGAATTGATTCCCAGCTGATGTATGGATTCAACATAATCCCAATCAAAATACTAGCAGGTTTTATTTTATTTTTAAAATTAAATTAAATTAATTTTTGTCTTAAAATATTTAATTATTGTATGTAAAATCTGTAATAAAGAGAATAAAATTTAAAAAAACAATTTTTTTAATGTAAGGATAGGTAAAATCATTATATCAGTCATACAAACAATATGTATGACATATAATAATGAAATTGAATGATCTAAACTGCAAAAATCCTAAGTTAAACACATAGAGCACAACAATTACTCACTCTGTCAAATGCTTTCCCTCATTCCCAGACAGAGAACTAGTCTCAGGCCCTACAACAATCTTTTCATATGTTCATCACAGTACATATGACACAGTGTAATGTTTTATACTATTCTCCTGTGTTTGAAGGGCCATCTTTAAAAGATGGTATATATATAACATACGGCTATGTATATTTTTATTTCCAGCATAAGTCTCTGCATATGTCACACCCACAATTAATGCTGAATGAAAAAAAGAATAAATTAATGCATGGTTACCCATTATCACTAAGTAATAATGTCCTTATGGAACCATTTTGTAGCAGGCTTTTTTAGTAGAAATTGACAATTTGATTTAAAACTCTGTACAGAAATGCAAAGGATCTAGAATAGGCAAAGGAATTAAAAGAAAGAAGAACAAAGTTAGAATATTTACTCGACCTGATTTCAAGGCTTACCATTAAAACTATAGCAATCAAGATAGTTTGGGGGCTTCCCTGATGGTGCAGTGGTTAAGAATCTGCCTGCCAATGCAGGGGACACAGGTTCAAGCCCTGCTCTGGTAAGATCCCACATGCCACGGAGCAACTAAGCCCGTGCACCACAACTACTGAGCCTGCACTCTAGAGCCCACAGCCACAACTACTGAGCGCACATGCCACAACTACTGAAGCCCGCATGCCTAGAGCCCATGCTCCACAACAAGAGAAGCCACCGCAATGAGAAGCCTGCGCACCAGAAAGAAGAGTAGCCCCCACTCACCGCAATTAGAGAAAGCCCGCATGCATCAGCGAAGACCCAATGCAGCCAAAAATAAATAAATAAAATAAAATAAATAAAAACAAGAAAAGATAGTTTGGGTATTTGCAAAAAGATAGGCATAGATCAATGGAACAGAAAAGAGAGTCAAGAAATAGACAAATACATATTTGAATTGATTTTTGACAAAGGTGCCAAGGAAATTCAATGAGAAATGAAAAGACTTTTCAATAAATGAATACCTGTATGGAAAAATGAGAACATCTATCCTTACCTCACACCATGCACAAAAATTACCTCAAAGTGGACTACAGTTCTAAATGTAAAACCTAAAACTATAAAACTGCTAGGAGAAAATCTTTGTGATTGTGGGGTAAGATTTCTTAGAACATGATAGGACGAGTCATACAAGAAAAAAAAAAAGACAAATTGAATTTCATCAACATTAAAAATTTCTGATCTTCAAAGATACCATTAATTCAACAAAAAGACAAGCCACAGACTGGTAGAATATACACACACTGATCAGACAAAAGCTTGAATCCAGAATATATGAAGTACTTTTTGAACTTAATTATAAGAAGGCTAACAACTCAATAAGAAAATAGATACAAGATTTGAAAAGACATGAATGGCCAATAGCACATGTAATGATGCTGAGCATCATTAGCCACTGGAGAAACAAAATCAAAAACACAAGGAGATACACCCTATATACCCAATAGATAAGTTAAAATTTAAAAACCACCCCTACTACAAAAAAAATCTGGCCATTTTAAGTCCTAGGGAGGATGTGAAGTAACTGCAACTCATATACTTTGGGTAGAAATGCTATAATCACCTTGGGAAAAGTTATGGAAATGTTTGGATAAAGTTTGGTAGATTCTTAAAAAATTCAATATATTCCTACCATTCAGTCCAGTCATTTTACAACTAGTTATCTCCCTAACAGAAAAGAAAGCAAATGTCCACACAAAGACTTGTATGCAAATATTCATTGCAGTTTTATTTGTAATAGCCAAAATCCATTTAGGAAAATCCAAATATTCATCAACAGCTGAATAGACAAGCAAATGGTGGTATACCCACACAATGGAATACTACTCAGCAATAAAAAGGAAAGAATTATTGAAACACACAACAACATGGACTATTCCTCAAAATCATTATGCTGAGTGAAAGAATTATGCCAGGAAAAATACAGCACATATTGTATAATTTCATTTATATGAAATCCAGAAAATGTAAACAAATTTATAGTGTCAGAAAGCAAATCATGGATTCCTGTGATGGGGTATTTAGATATAAATGGATTACAGATTGACACAGGATACTTTTGGGAAATGATGGGAATATTTATCTTGATCAAGAGTATATACATATGCTCAAACTGATCAACTTATTTATTTTAAATATGTGCAGTTTGGCATGCTTCAATTATACCACAATAAGGGTGAATTATCAATTCATTGTATATGTGTGGGTCTAGAAGTGTCACTCCTAAGGTTTTATCCAAGAGAAATGAAACATATGTCCACAGAATAGATTTGCAAAAACAACTGTTCATAGAAACCTTATTCATTATAGTCAAAAGCTAGAAAGAAGCCAAGTGTCCACCAACTGAAGAATATGGTATATCCTAGTACTAGAAAAGAATGAGCTACTGATACATATGATGACACGAATGACTCTCCAACACATTATGTTAAGCAAAAGTAGCCAGATATACCTCCACCAGCAAAAGAAAAATTTGAAAGTCCTGTACTATATGATTCATTCATATAAATTCCAAGAAGGGGCAAAACTGATCCATGGAGATAGAAATCAGAAAGTCATTCCTTGAGGGAGAGTTAGAATTGACTGGAAAGCACCAGAAAACTTTCTGTGATGATGTAAATGTTCTATATCTTGTTTTAGAAGAAAGTTACGTATGTACACGCAACTACTAAAATTTGCCAAAGTGCACACTTTAGAACTGTGAACTTTATTGTATGGAGTGAAAGAAAAGGAGAGGAAGAGTGAGAGGGAGAGAAGGAGGGAAGAAAGATGGAAGGAAGGGAGAGAGGAAGGAAGGTGAAAGAAAGAGAGAGGGAGGGAGGGAGAGAGGGGGAGGAGGAGGGGAAGGAAGGAAGGAAGGAAAGAAGGAAAAAGAAGGGAAGGAAGTCAACTCAAACATCAGCTTCTCTGTAAAGCCTCCCTAAGTTCTTGGCCAGAGGTAGTATCTTAACACAGATTGATACATAGACCATTATTCTGTGTCTAGTACACCACTCAGCTGATTTGTTTTACTCCATGAAAGACAGGAGAACATTATAGCACAATTCATGGTAACCAAATAATTGACGAGGAAAATTTCTTCATTATAGAAGAATTTTAGGTGGAAAACGGAATAATATAATTTGAAATCACTATTTCATAACCCGTTAATGAAATTGTGGCCTAGGCAATGCTCATCAATGGAAACTAAACTATTAGGTAAAATATTAATGGGAACCTTTATAAATCGATGGGGCCAAACTGACAGCACACGAACCCATTGATTAATCTTAGCATCACTAAAAGTGTGACCACAGCTATTTGGTGCTGGCCTGCATATGTGATACGGATGTACCAAGCATGCCTGTAAAATATTCCTGAAAAAGGGGCTTCCCTGGTGGCGCAGTGGTTGAGAGTCCGCCTGCTGATGCAGGGGACACGGTTTCGTGCCCCGGTCCAGGAGGATCCCACATGCCACGGAGCGGCTGGGCCCGTGGGCCATGGCCACTGAGCCTGCGCGTCCGGAGCCTGCGCGTCCGGAGCCTGTGTTCCGCAACGGGAGAGGCCGCAAGAGTGAGAGGCCCATGTACCGCAAAAAAAAAAAAAAAAATTCCTGAAAAAGATCATTGATTCTGAATCTAATCAAGCTCTAACTAGGAACATATGTAGAATAGAGGAACCATTTAAACAACAACATAAAGAAACAATTAAACAAATCTAGATATGGGATATTTCACAAGACAAATAGCCCAATTTCCCAAACAAATAAAATCTTTGGAGGAGGAAGGCCATTATACACTAGATATTTAAGAGAGATTACAACCAAATTCAACGTGTGGACTTTTTTTGGATCCTGGTTAGAACAAACCAACTACAGAAAGACATTTCTAAGACAATTAGGGAATTTGAATATGGTCTAGTTATTAAATAATATGAACAAATGTCTTTAATGCTGTTAAGTATGATAATGTTACTGTGGTAGTATTTTTTAAAGTATGTCCTCATCTGTTAAAGCATGTTGAAGCATACTAAATTATTTATGAGTGAAAAACTGTCAAACCAATATTTGCTTTGCAGTACTCTGAAAAAATTAAAGGAGTGAGTTAGGTAAAACAACATAGGTGAAACACTGATAAATGTTGAAGTTGATGATGGGTACATAGGGTTCACTACACTATTTTTTTTCTTTCTGGTATTGTGTATGTTTTAGAATATTCATAATGAAAGACATAAATACCTACTAAAAATCCACATTTCATATTTTCTTTTCTTCCTAATATTTGAGTTACCATTTAATGATGTTTATGAACCCTAACTCCATGTGTTTTTCTGATGTGAAATGCATTTATTTCTACCTCTTACAACGTTTTATGACAGCCAAGCATGTGTAAGAACATGTTTTTATCTTCAGAGACATACCAATGTACTCCCAGTCCACTTTCCCATTCTTAACACCCTCTTTTTTTCAGGCTCCTCTTCCTTTTACTATGAAAGAAAAAGCACAAAAAGACACAAAAACTCATTCCTTTCTCAGAACACTTCCTGCTTGCAAAGCCAGAGAATGTCCACATGTTTACATGCTGTCAGACTGCTGACCACTACCCAGCATACCCAAGAAGTAGACTGGAACAATTGTACTGGAAATACATTCTAAAACTCACATTTTATTTGAGCTCTTCTTCCTCTTACAGTAATAAAAGAAATAACATCTTTATAAAGGGACAATGGGAAAAAATTCATAACCTTTTTCTTTGTGCATCAAATCCTGGTACAAATATATTATTATCCACTTGCTGTCTGTGTTTCAGCCACAATGAATTTGTTGCTGTTCCTAGAACCTTCCAAACTCATTCTCTTTTAGGACATTTGCTCTGGTTCTGTAGATACGTCCAGGCTCAGCTCGAAAGCCATCTCTTCTGAGAGAGCTTTCTGAGCATCCAATCTAAAATACCTCATTTCTCCATCACCTTTTTTCACATCTACCCTATTTATCTTCTTCTAAGCATTTATCATTATCTTTTTTTTTTCACTTCCTTTTTATCTGTCTTTATGTGCACCATCATCCCCAACTAGAATATAAGTTCAGGGATCTTGACTGTCTGATTTATTGCTAGACCCACAGTGACAAACAGTAATCAACACACAGTACATATTCAAAATTTTACTGTGGTTTGAATAATTTTTTATATTGATAAAAATATGTACTGTATCATGACTTTATGCCATAATACAACAGTAATAGCAATACAAATGATACTATCAATATTATTAGACCATTTTCCAAAAACTTCTATGTTGAGGTGTCTTGATTGAAATTGAAGATGACAGTGTGATAGAAACAGTCAGGACTCCAAAAATGAGTGATAACAGTAATAGACACATAAACGTTATTAACACTATTAATGAACTATGTTCCTAAGTATATTAATAACCCAAGTTGGATCAATAATAATCAATATTATTAATCTTTATAATAGCCATAGAAACTCTAAGGGGAAGAAGCTACACAAAGGAATTAAATAATTTGGACAAAACCACTAAGCATGTTTATGACAAAACTCAAGCCTTCTTATCAAAAATCAATTATTCATCCATTCATTTGTTCAATAAGCACTTATTGGGAACCTATAATGCATCAGGTACAATGCTGGACATTGTCATGAGCAAATCAAACAAGAACCCTATGTTTACAAGTTATTTCCAAAGTCTTATTATGCTCCTATCTACTGCTACACTTTATGGAAGAGAAAACAAAAACAAAAACAAGGCTCATGAAGCTTTTCAATGCAAAAAAAAAAAATCCTATAGCTAGTCAGGATAATTGCTTAAGGCATCCAAGCCACATCTTTTTCAAATGTGGTATTATTGATCAAGCACATGCAATTTTCTACACAATGGGTATTTATTTACAACTTCTTAATTAAATAACCTATATAAAAATATGATATTCCACTACTGCTTCATCTCCTGCCCCTCTTGATCTCTGTCTAGAAGAACAGTTTTCAAATTGTTGGCTTAAACTCTCTCAGAGATGAAAAAGAATAGTTTAAAATTTTTTTTTTTAACAAATGTGAGGTCAAAGAAAGCTACAGTTTCAAGTTTTAGTTCTGTGAGCTAAGAAGGAAAATGGGCCAACCCTCCTGGGGAATCCCATCTGTCCTGGTTCTAGTGACCGACTAAGCTGCTGATTTGACATTCCAGGGAATTGGGATGTATTCTTCACTGGAGAAATCCCAAACTGCCTGACAAAACCTAAAGCATTTGACCTTTCCAGGCTTACTGCTTTCATTATTTAAAATGAAAAGAGAAAAAGAAAAATGAGAGAGCAAGCAGAACTATACAAAAATTTGCTTATCAGACTCCATCTTCGGCAGTGCTTTAGACCTTTTTGAAATGTGAGCACAGAATTGTTAACTTGAGGGTGAAATTGGGCCAAATTGAAATGCCAACTCATATTTCAGAGAGCCATTATTGTTATGGGCCTCCAGTGACAGACCAGAACCCCAAAGCTTATATGTATGTATGTATATATTACTCTTATGGATGGGAGGGGGGCAAATTTTTACATTTCTATAGTGAACTCTGTTCCTAAGGGAAGACATGAGTTATGCTATTCCTGAAGAAATCTAAAAGACAAAACAAAATTAATAATATGAAACTTTAAGAAAATAGGATGTAAAATAAAATCTAACTTGTTACATCTGGCTGATTTGGTGATTCTGGGAAGATATGATAATGCTAAGTAGACTAAGTCCAGTTGAAATCCTATCAGTTTGTGTGTGTGTATCTATATATCTATATCTACTACATAATTTATTTATAATATGTATAAATGTCTAATATATAAAACTGAATTTTATTTATTAAAATTTATATATTATGTATACATTATATATTGTATATTATTTTATATATTATATAATAAAATATATACCCCATATAATTAGTAATTAATATTTATATTATATTTAATTATATATTATTAAATATAAATATATTTTACAAATTTTAGATAGTTATATAGATGATATATAGATGTATCGATATGACAGTAAAATAAAAAGTACTACCTGATGAATTATCTAAATTTTCCTATTTTCCTTGGCCATGGAGATCAAACATCAGTTGTCACTTGGAATATTTATGTTTGTTTAGGGACATAATGGGAGGAAGCATCAGATCAGTGCATTAGAAACTATAATAATTTTCCTTTGTAATATACTAAACTACATTTATGAATCTTGAGTTCTGGCATATTTCCCAAATGGAAAGAAAGGTAATAGATAAGTTATTCTTTGAGGGTGGAGATCATTTTTCCATTAAGCTTTCTCTGTACAAGTGACTTTGAGGAATGTGTACAACTGACCAACCAGTCACATAACACCATTTCTTAAACAATAATAGAAGTACTCAGCCCTGTAATTTAACCTGTCTTTTCTTTTGTTTAGGGAGGTGGGCTGCAAATTCATGAACTCTACCTAGTCTTAAAATTCCAATCACTATTTTCTCATACAACTTATAGTCAAAAGAAGAAGGAGAGGAGGAAGAAGAGGAGAAGGAGGTGGAGGAGGAGGAGAATGATGGGAGGATTACACAAAACTTATTTCTAAAAATTGTCTACTCCCACTAAATTAACACATGTGTCTTCTATTCTCCCACCATCTCTGAAACCTTGCACTTCCCTGCCTTCTTGTCTGGGATTGTGTCATTGTCTACTCAGGTAACTCCATTTTCCATCTGTACCTGTCAAATAATCTAGCCTACCAGAGATCTGAGTCTCTTCCAGTCCCCTCTACCTTAGCAAATAGCTTCCATCCCTTCACCCTGGGCTTCCACACCATCTCTATCTACTCTCACTCGATTTTACCACTCTACTTCAAAGTCACGCATTTCACTGTCTTCCTCCAATTACAAGCTCCTATTTTTTACCCATCCCCTCTGCTGTTCCTTAGGTTCATTAGATCTGCTATTTGATCTCACTGAGACTTCTAGTCCTTAGGTACCTCAATTTTCCTTCCATCAGTTTTATCCTAATTCCAATTCCTTCCACCACCAGCCTGGATCCATTACTTTGAGCACTTTATATCACTTGCCCCCACTTTACTTGCCCCTCAGTTTTTATCTCCATGTAAACTCCCACCTATATGCCAATTCTACAGAAACATTTTCTATTTCTACACCAGGGCTGCTAAGTCCTGCTAAAGAAACTCATAGAGCCATATAGATGTGTGCCATCATGTGTTTTGGTTTTTAGTATAAGCTGTAATTCATTGTCAGTTCTGAAAATATAACCCTGGTTGAAACCTTAGTTCATTTACTAATTTTTTTCATAGTTTTTATTTAGCCCAAATCCAACTCCTACTTTTCTCACTCCCAGAAAATAATCTGCAATACAAAGAAAAATGAGGCAATATCAACTAATCTCATTTTCATGTAGAATTAAGGTGCTGTGGTTTTGAGGGAAATGATTTGGCCCAGAGGTAGGGGAGAGATGAGACGGTCTATGCAGTGACTACATCTTCTGTTTCTGGGCTCTTTAAGGTATGAACTGAAGCTGCTGTGAATTACCAATGGAGTCACAAGACACCACTCTCACTCCTTCATCTAATATTACTATGACTAGTATTGCCACTGGTGCTTATGCTGCTGTGTCACAAACTGCTTTCATATCTGCTCTCCCAACTTGTGAAGGAATTGCATATGAAGAACATTTCATTAGCACTGTTATCAAAAGACTTAGAAAAATGCAACGTCAAGAAAGATCCAAGAACACAAAGCAAAGTTTCAAACCATAATAGAGCCTAGGCCATTTGTAAATGCCAGATCTTCCCCAATATATGTAAAGCATTATATTAAAATTTTGATTTTTAATTTTTCACTACAAAATCCTCTATCTGTGTTTAATACTATGCCTTGCAATACTCATCATCACATTATCAAGAAATGAGTAAACTGATCAGTTTCAATTGCTGATAAAGGAAAACACATATTTATCCTCACTCGGATTTTAACCAAGAATTTCAATTTATTGGAGAATATGTTTAAAACTCTTCATCTTCTCCATGACAGGGATGTCCTGAAAATTTTGTGTCTGATTTCAAGCTTAGTGAAAGGTTCTGGGTGTCTGTAATTGTATTAACTCCAGATGCCTTCTTACATAAAGTGAGGGAAAGGAACTCTCCCACATGGGTTCAGACACCAACTGTAGACAACTTAATTTAAGGGAGAAAATGTGGAAAATAAAGCCAAACAAACAGGATTTGGTAGATTTAGATAATAGTAAGCCTAACATGTGCCCATCCATAATGGAACTGTGAAAAAATTCTGAAGGAAATTTTAGATGCCACAATAGTCATGGTAGTATCTAGAATGAGGGGGTTGATCACCTCACTTTACTCTGCACTGATAACACCAGGCCCAGTGTTTTCAGAATGCACAGTGGTTAAAAACTTGCACTTTGAGCTCTATAGTCCTGTGTCAGAATCCCAGTCCTGCCAATTCCTGGTTCTGGAATATTTTATAATCCCTATGCCTCCATGTCTTCATCTATAAATTGAATACATACCTGTCGTGTAGTTATGTAACATCTCTGACTTTCACTTATTTTTAAAATGAGGGTTACTGTACAGATGAAACGAAATTGAATGTGTAAAGAACCAATGAGTGAAAACTACCAAAGGACATCCACTCCATGGAGTGTTCCTACATGGGCTTGGAGAGCACTGAACACAAATACTGCAGAGGGGATTTGGTCCCTGGCCCAATCAGTGATGTAATGTTCCCCTCAGAACTATAAGATATCACTCTTACAAAATAAGTGACCCAACTCTCATTTTTCAGCTCTGCCTAAAGTGCCTGTTACAGAGTCTACTTCTTAATAAGTATTTTAAAATATTATTTTATTTCCCATATAGGGCTCAATAATAAACTCCGAAATCAGGGAAAGATCAAACAAACAAACAAGTTTTTATTCCAGTGGCGTTTCTGAAAGGAAGATGAAGATGAATTATACCATGCACATGGATAAAAGAATCAGTGAAATGCTATTAATAAATCAAGTTTTCAGTCAAAGACAAATAAAATCTAAAATACTGCAGCCATGCCCTCGGGGTCCATGCCTTGTTATAATGAATTCATTTCAAGCCTTTTTCAAATGAGATCATTCTTTTAACAAGGTTCTTTTGGTACTTTTTATATGAGATTGAGTCCATTCAACCTTATAAATAATTTTATTTAGTGATATGCCACTGTATAACAAGTTTCACTCATGGATTTCCTGAAACTAAATTTTATACGCATCTGCATATAACTAAATCTTAAACTCAATGAATCAAAATGCAATACTGACCCATATAGCTTTAATGATTCCAGTGGCTTTAATTAGCTTAAACATAACTCTTTTAACTGTCAAAAAAATGGAAATTTAAATGAATTTGAAACACTGTATTGTATTTAATGAAGTATCAATTTTTCTGTCAACTCACTCTGTTGACAAGGTTATAGTGAAAATGACACACTAATTCATTGCTATTGGCATTATATATTGGTCAATTCATACATAAAGAAAAGGAAAACTATGCAGCAAAAAAGCCACAAGGACTGGTATATCTTTTGATTCAATAATTTCACTCCTAGAATTTATATTAAGGTAATAATTCAGTACGCATATAAAGATGATCATTGTAGTGTTATCAATAATAATGAAAAAACTAGAAACAATCTATTTCACACTAATAAAGAGTTTAACAAATCATAGGATGTTAATACAACAAAATGTTGTATAGCTAATAAACTGATCAATATTTAGGTAAATGACAAAATACTTGGCATGTTAAGTGAAACTTACAGGATATATAGTAATAATTATCTTTTTGTACATATGAAATACATCTATGTATGAAATATAGAGGGCAGTTTTTTTTAAGTTAAATTATTGGTTTAATAAATTTTTAAAACTTAGTTTTAATTAATTGCCATCTCAACAAAAAATAATAAAAGACCCAAAATTGGCAGAAGATATAAATTAGGTAAATAAAGTTGGTAATCAGGTGAGTTTTCTTTACATTCCCATACAATGGGAAGTTCCAAATTCTTAAAGCCTTGATATCCATAAGTTCACACCAATCCCTTTAACCTGCCAAGTTGTAGCTTCCTTCTGTTTTTTTTAAGAATAAAGTGATAACGACCAAGAAAGTTTTTATTATAAAATTTGAGATTTTAAAGTATTTTGAAAATAAAAATATAATCAAATACTGATTAATAAAAATATTAGTGGGAGAAGAACAAGCAAAGATTTCCAGGGGGAAGCAAGATTCTCTCCTTCGTGGAATGTTAGATAATGCCGGTGCCTTAAGAAGGAAGCACTGTTTTCCCCTGTGACTCCTAAACTAAGTGAGACAAACTCTTTGCTTACTGTAGTTAATTAGAATTACCTGGTATTGTATGTTGATGGATCTTTATTCAGTCCCTTGGTTCTTAACAAATAAAAAATCCATTTCCCTAGGCTGACCCATTAATTGAAGTCATTCTTTTGGTTTGGTTTTGCTTTCTTTTTTTAACATATGCAATTTTGTCACAGTAAATTTTAATTTCCCAAATGGCAAAACATTTCAGAATATCTCCAAGGTGCTTGGAACTCAAGATCAGCCACGGAGGTATTACAAGTGTAGCCACACTTCCTTCTGAAGTCTATCAAGTCTCTTCTAATTAGCCTTTTGCCACATGACATCTCACCAACTTGAAGAGATTTAGGGTTGTTAACCCTCCATCAGCAATTACATTATGAAGATGATTGAGTTTGCAGACTGTAGATAAGTAAGGTAAACTTTACAAGTCCCTCTTTGGGTTGTTTAGTGGAGGTGAATTTGGACTATTTGGTGGATGATGCCAGAGTTAAAGAGTTGGCTTTTTAGATTTTGTTAGTCAACTTTGTTGTATTTACTTCTCCCTATATCACTTCTTCATTTTCTCCAGATGCAAGACAATGCTAGAAACATCTGTCCTAGGCACTTTCTCCTAGGAATATTTGATAGATAATTCGTTAAAGAGGGCGTTCTACCTTGCTGGGCAAGGGCAAAACAAAAATACAGGTAAATTTACACATCCCATCATCTATTCTTATTATTTCCCTATATCCTTTGTCTACTATTTAAACTCAGAGATTTGTGATTACTGATACAAATCATTTGCCATTGACGGCCACAATTTGGGAACTATTTATTGTATTTTATTTTATTTGAAATGGCAAATTATACACTAAATACTAATCTCTCATGCACACTTAACTAAAAAATAT
Source organism: Hyperoodon ampullatus (assembly GCF_949752795.1). Classification (NCBI taxonomy): domain Eukaryota; kingdom Metazoa; phylum Chordata; class Mammalia; order Artiodactyla; family Ziphiidae; genus Hyperoodon; species Hyperoodon ampullatus. The sequence goes on along the minus strand of NC_136918.1, from coordinate 83,599,529 downwards.
GACATAATAACAAAGCCTTTGTATGCCCAAAGAACTTTAGAGATAGAAATTGATTATTTGTCTTTCTCACCGGAATACGGCCTTGTCTCACCAAGGCACAAATTATTCAGTGTTCTTGCAGTTTCACTGAAACTAAGCCAGTGCCTGAACTGGGAACACCTTCATTCCTATAAAACTTAAAATAAAAAAGTTTTCTATGGTCCCTAGAAAGTAAGTTACATTGCTCTTATTTTATTCCTTCAAACAAATTTGAAAGAGCTCTGGCTTTTAAAGATCTCAATATTTATTCCCATTCCTAAAAAACAGAGTAATAAATAAGCCACATTATTGGGAAAGTAAAATAGTGCATTCACTGCAGATTTATTGAATTGATATGCTATGTATTTCTCATTTATTACTTTAATTTTGTTGTCAGCTCTCCTACTGTAACATATTTCCCATGGGTTCAGATGAGACTTTACTCTCATTTTTTAGCTACTTTATCGCTAGGTATTGCTTCTTATCAGTTATTTATTTAAAGCTTTCACTAAACTGATTTGATCTGAATAAATTCATTTGGATATGTGCTTTCTCTCTATAACAAAGCTCAGCTTTTGATGGTATATTTACATCATATTTTTATATAATATTGAAAAGATCCACAATTTAAAGAATGATCTTGATTTGCTTTTTTAAAATTTTTTATAGCTAAAGTGAAAGTTAAAAAGAAGGACAATTGTGTATAATTTTTCTCTAATAGTTACTATCCTTCTATAAAGGAATTCTGGAATAAGGATTCTTTAAAAAATAAGGTGTAAGCGTACTTCATTATTTTTTGTTTCTTTGTTTTGTGTTTTATTTATTTTGTTTTTATTTCCATTACTCTAGGAGGTGGATCAAAAAAGATCTCGCTGTTATTTATGTCAAAGAGTGTTCTTCCTACGTTTTCATCTAAGAATTTTATAGCATCTGGTCTTACATTTAGGTCTCTAATCCATCTTGAGTTAATTTTTGTGTATGGTGTTAGGGAGTGTTCTAATTTCATTCTTTTACATGTAGCTCTCCAGTTTTCCCAGCACAAATTATTGAAGAGACTGTCTTTTCTCCATTGTGTATCCTTGCCTCCTTTGTCATAGATTAGTTGACCATAGGTGTGTGGGTTTATCTCTGGGCTTTCTATCCTGTTCCATTGATCTATATTTCTGTTTTTGGGCCAGTGCCATATTATCTTGATGACTGTAGCTTTGTAGTATAGTCTGAAGTCAGGGAGTCTGATTCCTCCAGCTCTGTTTCTTTCCCTCAAGACTGCTTTGGCTATTTGGGCTCTTTTGTGTCTCCATACAAATTTCAGATTTTTTGTTCTAATTCTGGGAAAAGTGCCATTGGTAATTTGATAGGGATTGCATTGGATCTGTAGATTGCTTTGGGTAGTATAATCATTTTCACAATATTGACTCTTCCAATTCGAGAACATGGTATATCTCTCCATCTCTTTGTATCATCTTTAATTTCTTTCATCAGTGTCTTATGGTTTTCTGCATACAGGTCTTTTGTCTCCTTAGGTAGGTTTATTCCTAGGTATTTTATTCTTTTTGTTGCAATGGTAAATGGAAGTGTTTCCTTAATTTCTCTTTCAGATTTTTCATCATCAGTGTATAGGAATGCAAGAGATTTCTGTGCATTAATTTTGTATCCTGCGACTTTACCAAATTCAATGATTAGCTCTAGTAGTTTTCTGGTGGCATCTTTAGGATTCTCTATATACAGTCTCATGTCATCTACAAACAGTGACAGTTTGACTTCATCTTTTCCAATTTGTATTCCTTTTATTTCTTTTTCTTCTCTGATTGCCATGGCTAGGACTTCCAAAACTATGTTGAATAAGAGTGGTGAGAGTGGACATCCTTATCTTGTTCCTGATCTTAGAGGAAATGCTTTCAGTTTTTCACCTTTGAGAATGATGTTTGCTGTGGGTTTGTCATATATGGCCTTTATTATGTTGAGGTAGGTTCCCTCTATGCCCACATTCTGGAGCGTTTTTATCATAAATTGATTTTGAATTTTGTCAAAAGATTTTTCTGCATCTATTGAGATGATCATATGGTTTTTATTCTTCAATTTGTTAATATGGTGTATCACATTGATTGATTTGCATATATTGAAGAATCCTGGCATCGCTGGGATAAATCCCACTTGATCGTGGTGTATGATCCTTTTAATGTGTTGTTGGATTCTGTTTGCTAGTATTTTCTTGAGGATTTTTGCATCTGTATTCATCAGTGATATTGGTCTGTAATTTTCTTTTTTTGTAGTATCTTTGTCTGGTTTTGGTATCAGGGTGATGCTGGCCTCATAGAATGAGTTTGGGAGTGTTCCTTCTGCAATTTTTTGGAAGAGTTTGAGAAGGATGGGTGTTAGCTCTTGTCTAATTGTTTGATAGAATTCACCTGTGAAGCTATCTGGCCCTGGGCTTTTGTTTGTTGGAAGATTTTTAATTACAGTTTCAATTTCATTACTTGTGATTGGTGTGTTCATATTTTCTGTTTCTTCCTGGTTCAGTCTTGGAAGGTTATACCTTTCAAGAATTTGTCCATTTCTTCCAGGTTGTCCATTTTATTGGCATAGAGTTGCTTGTAGTAGTCTCTTAGGATGATTTGTATTTCTGCGGTGTCTGCTGTAACTTCTCTTTTCTGATTTCTAATTTTATTGATTTGAGTCCTCTCCCTCTTTTTCTTGATGAGTTTGGCTAATGGTTTATCAATTTTGTTTATCTCCTCAAAGAACTAGCTTTTAGTTTTATTGATATTTGCTATTGTTTTCTTTATTTGTATTTCATTTATTTCTGCTCTGATCTTTATGATTCCTTTCCTTCTGCTAACTTTGTTTTTTGTTTGTTCTTCTTTCTCTAGTTACTTTAGGTGTAAGGTTAGATTGTTTATTTGAGATTTTTCTTGTTTCTTGAGGTAGGCTTGTATTGCTATAAACTTCCCTCTTAGAACTTAAGCGTACTTCATTATTAACTTAAAAACTACAATTTGTGGGGCTTACCTGGTGGCGCAGTGGTTGAGAGTCCACCTGCCGATACAGGGGACACAGGTTCGTGCCCCGGTCTGGGAAGATCCCACATGCCACGGAGAGGCTAGGCCCGTGAGCTATGGCCCACTGAGCCTGCGCGTCCGGAGCCTGTGCTCCACAACGGGAGAGGCCAAAACAGTGAGAGGCCCGCATACGGCAAAAAAAAAAAAAACAAAAAAACTACAATTTGTGAATCACTGGATTTTACCACTTTTTGTGTAATTTGGAGATATGGAAAGCCAGAAGTTCAGCTTACTGTGTTAGGAATCGGAAGAATTTCTAAGTCTGCATTAGAGTCTTTCCTCTAGTTATAGCAACTGGCTTTAGTATAGATCAAATTACTGCTCATTCATATTTGGTAACCTACCCTCCAATGCTCCCCTTCTGCAGGAAAATTATACATTCCCATCTTGTTAGAGTAAGAACTGGGCACATGATTTGGTTTTCCCTACTGATGGCAACATTAAAGATACAGGTTCTAACAGATAGAGGCTACTCCATCAGCTAGAGTATCCTGAGATGAAGACAACATGGAACAGAATCATAGCAAACCCATGATAACATGGTGAGTGAGTTGAAATACTTTATTACTATGACAAATTAGGATATGGGGGTCATTTGTTACTACAGCATAACCTAGTTTGTCATAACTGATCCAAGTCTTAATGCTGGGATCCTTAGAGAAACCAGGTTAAAAGAGGAGCCATTCCCCAGCAAACAAATAAACAAAGAGTAAGTGCACTACAGAACATGCACTACAGAACATGCACAAGAAGTAAGCACCTCAATTCAGTTGACTGAGGTTAGGTATGGAACTAAGGGACTTACCTAAAGACCTATATAGACCTATATCAACATTATAGTGTTTACATCTTGCTAAGGCATCAAAGCAAACTCAAAGGAATTGATGCTTGACTCACAGATATAGAGAACAAACTAGTGGTTACCAGTTGGGGGAAGAGGAGCAACATAGGGCTGGGGGAGTGGGAAGTACAAACTATGGGGTGTAGGATAGGCTACAGGGATAGACTGTACAACACGGGGAATATAGTCAATGTTTTGTGATAACTGTAAATGGAGTGTAAACTTTAAAAATTGTATAATTTTTTTTAAAATAAAAAAAAAAAGGAAAATGATGCTCATGTGGAGAAATTGAGGTGAAGAGTTCCAGGGGCTGGGCCAGACTCAAATAATTAGTCTCTGAGCTGTGTTTAAGACGGTGACTCTACAAGGAGATTCTAGACAGCATTTAGGGAGGAAAAGAAGTTCAGATCTAAGGAAGCAATGCCAAAGACTGAAGGGTGGGGAGAGGTAACAGGAGAATGAACATTTAACCAAGAGGTAAGGGTGACCAAATATATGGAGAGAATTATATTTCAGTTGGCTGAGAGTAAGGGGTTCAGTCTAATAGTTCTAAATTTTAAGAGTATTAGAACCTAGAAAGCGCTATTAATGCAGCACAGGAAATCTTCTAAACGATTTGTACTGTTGTGAGCAGTGCTCTCTATCTTCTATACCTCAAGAGCTCTGCAGGCCTAGAGCTTACTTAGCTAAAAGTGTCCCCAGATGGGTACCTAGTGACACATCTGGATTCTGAATCGAAATGTACCCCTGGGCTCACAGATCACTCTGCCATAAATAGGTATGCTATTGATAATTTCAGTATCTGCAAGTTTGTGCTGTGAAATTTCCAATCAAGCATGTGGGAACAGAACATAAGACCATGCATAACTCTGTGGTTAGAGATCCTATCAACAGAAAAATCCAGTGAATGAGCCAGACTTGGCTACTTTAGTCCTAACTATCGTATTCCATGCTCATAGCAACCAACCTAAGGAGGTATTATTATTGTACTCATTTTGCAAATGAGGGAACTGAAGCTCCAAGAGGTAAAGTAGCTTTCTTGAGATTACGTAACCAAAAATGATGGGGGCAAGTTTTTAATCTACATGGTCTAGCTTCAGAGCCTATGATTTTCAACCACTAGCTAAACTGCAGTTCATGTTACTGTTTAAAACTAGTTAGTTATGGATTTCTTTGTAATTCAAAAAAAATTATGGTCAAAATGAGAAAAAAATACTTCAGATACGTCTCATAGAGCCCCAACTACCTTAAGGTTTTCTCCTCACACATTTTATTTATGGGAGATGTGGTCTGATTTTTGTAATGAAATAATCAAGAGAATCTCTGCTCAGTATCCACAATAAGCCAAAGTATTATCTTACATTGAATTAAGGGTATATTGGATTTTAGACTATATTTCCATGAAAGGAGTTAAGACCAGAAAATATCACCTGAATAAGTGGGCAGTGGAAAGGCGGGGTGCTATTCTTCTCTTTCCCCCAATTTATCCAGTTAGCTGACAGCAATTCAGGTGTTGTCTCTGAATAATTTGTGAAAATGTGCCCATTCTCGGCTTTCTGTGGGATGCGACCAGATTTTATTTGATCTTCACCTCTTTATTCAATGGCAGTGCACTATGGGTCAGCAGTCTGCAGCAGGGTGTGGAGTAGGGGTGAGTGGCTGGCCCATTACCACTGATAAGCCTTTTACCAAAGACAGCTCGCACTGAGAGGAGAGAACAAGACTCCCACTGGCTACAAAGTGGGTTTCGGATAAAAACTCATGACTCTCCAAAACCTAGCTCAAAGACCAGAGAGTTATCCTGAGGAGGCTACAGTGAAGTTCACCTAATTATCAATTACGATATATCTTCCTTCCTCCTCTGTCTAATTTAATCTCTTAAATTCTTCTTTTGAAATGCTAACGGCTGGAATAGTTTTAATCAGAACCACAATCAACCACAGAATTTTAAGGGAAAGGGGTAAAAGATAAACTGTCCTAGAGAAAACTTTACTAGGGAAAAGGATCCGTGATGTGTAACTGTAGAGTCTAGAGATTACCGGGAAGGGGAAAATGAAAGATGTCAGGGCGATGAGGACTGTCCTAAATGCACCTGGCAGGGAGGCTCTGCTATCTCACAAGGCATACATGAGGTTCAAAACATGAACCATAACTGAAAACAAACAAACAAAACAAAACAAAGTAAATATGTGGAGGAGGCCCACTGATGGGGAGAAGGTTTTTGTTTTTTTGCTTTATCTTGTTTTTAATCTTTCTCCAGTTTGATGCTAATCCTTTGTGCCGGGGTGGACAGCTGTGTGTGATTTTCATAACTGAAGAGCAGCTTTATCTTCCTTAGCAGCAGGAAGCCCCTCTCTGCTGCCTTTTAAAGTTTTTTCTTTTTTTTAATAGAAACAGGATTATATAATCCTCCAAATAATTCCCCTGACCCTAACTTTTGGTAAGTTTTCATGGCATGTGTTGATTGATATTGCAGTGTTGAAAGCGGACTGGTACTCTGGAATTGGGAACAGGATTCAGAATCTTTCTCAAGATTCTGGAGAGACACATTTTTCACCTCTCAGAAACTGTTACTCCCTTTCGGCTACCAAACCATTCAGTCCAGGAGAAAAGGCTGGCCAGACTGCCCCACTAGGTGGTCCTATTCCCAAAATAAAGCCCCATAGCACCCAGCGGGGAGAGAGACCCGTGCCAGCCCTCTGCCCTCTGATTAGTTCATGAAAGGAAAAGCTCTCACTGAGCTCTCACCCCAGAGTCTCTGCAGGGCTTCAGAGGCCTTTGGAACTTCCCTGAGCTTCTAGAGGAACTGGAGGCAACTAAAAACAAAACAAAACAATACCAACAAAGAAAAACAACCAGTACATACAGCTAGCTGTTTCTTTACAGCTAGAGAAAAATCTCCTAACCCAGATCAGAGAGAATCATGACCTGCCTGTAGCAACTTAGATGACCCCAACGGATAGGTTTTCACCATATAGAACCAGAGGCTCTGCTAAAGAACTCTTTGGATACTGCAAGTCAGCACACTCTGCATGTGTATGCGGTAATGCACTCTGCATGGATTTTGAGAATCCAAGATCAAGGATGCAGCACTATCGCCAATAACTTCATGGGAACTTTGATGGAATTGGGGGCGAAGACATTCTAGGTTTGATTTCTTTTTCAGGCACTGTGCTAAACGTAATAGCAATACATACTAGCAGGCTGAAATGTGATCTAGACACACAAACCATAAAAGAAACCATAACAGAAAAGAGCCAATGCTTTAATGTATGCATGCAATATCTTCTATAGCCCTCTTCGAGACATCTCAAATTGCTTCCACTACGTCCCTGGCTACTGAAAAACAAACAAAAAGGAATTAGAAGGAAACCTTTGCGCTGTTTAGATCACATTACCATTGGATAATTCCCAATACGCCACCTCTGAAGAGCATATCTGGGTTGGAAGTATTAAGATTTTTAAGAAAAACCTGAAAAGCAACCACTGCCCTAATCAGAAAGATTTTGTTATACACATCAGCCATGCTAAGATCTGGTCAAAAACCGAGACTTTGAGATGGCTAAGTAATATGGTTGGAAATATTTGTTGAAATAACTTGAAAGATGGCTGACTCCTATTGGTTATTGCTAAAAACACCAAACCAAGATGAATCTATTTGGAGTGGCCTCATCTCTAGCTGCCCGACTATAGACAGGTCTCTCTTCCCACTGAGACTCACTCTCCTGGATGTTATATAAGATAGGATAATCATAATATTTGCCTGGCTTATTTCATGGAGTCCACAACTTGGACAAGACATTCTAAAAAGCCTTTACAAACTGTAAAGTGGTATCCACCAGTTAGTGAATATATTAGGTGTTCATCTACATGTGAATATATGTATATTTATCTTCCCTCAAAACGCAATTTCTTAGAGGAGAGATTTGCCATTTTAGGTCATCTGTGAAGAATGACAATTCAGGAAAGCTGCCCAAAGAGAAGGTATCAAGTGGTTTTGTGGCCATTTGAGTAACTATGTGGCCACTGAAAGAGGTCTTCTACTTCTTTGCATCCTCAGTGACAAACCCAGAGTTTGTCACAAAACACTTACTCAAAATAAAGGCAAGTGCTCCCCAGTGTTCCCATTTGCTTTTCCCTGTGGCTGTTCTCTGTCGAATCACACAATCCGTGCATTGTTAGTTGTTCAGTGGTTTCAAATTATTTTACAATGCAGTGGGGGAATAAATGTGGCTATAAAGAACAGATAAATTAGAGGAGCATAACCTCACATGATTAAAGACAACACAATCATGCTTAACTTCTCCTTTCTTCCTGTTGTGTTGAGGCTGTCATAGCTTCCTTAGAGAACTCCAACCATTCTGTGAGTCTCAACTTCAATGCCCCCTCCTCTCTTGAGCCTTTTCTGGTTTCTCCCAAAGAAGAATTGATCTTGCCTTCCTCTGAATTTCCATGTTACTTTGTCTCCAATTCTATCGTGGCACTAAATTCAATCTAGTATTTTATATTTTCTTTAAGAGCTGAGACTCTGATAAACACTTCTGTCTCTTGTCTGCACTATGCTGCCCTTGGTTTCGTACATAGTAGCTGCTCAATAATTATTGATTAATAAATGAGTGATTATGTGAAGAAAATATAAATGCGTGTTTGCTTTGCTTGTACTGTTACACAGAAAACTCAGAATTACTAGGTGTCAGGATATAAGGAAGTGATAAAAAGCCCACCTCAGATTGGGTTGTTTTTTGTTGTTGTTATTGAGCTGCATGAGCTGTTTGTAAATTTTGGAGATTAATCTTTTGTCAGTTGCTTCATTTGCAAATATTTTCTCCCATTCTGAGGGTTGTCTTGTCATATTGGTTATGGTTTCCTTTGCTGTGCAAAAGCTTTTAAGTTTCATTAGGTCCCATGTGTTTACTTTTGTTTTTATTTCCATTTCCCTAGGAGGTGGGTCAAAAAGGATCTTGCTGTGATTTATGTCATAGAGTGTTCTGCCTATGTTTTCCTCTAAGAGTTTGATAGTGTCTGGCCTTACATATAGGTCTTTAATCCATTTTGAGTTTATTTTTGTATATGGTGTTAGGGAGTGTTCTAATTTCATACTTTTACATGTACCTGTCCAGTTTTCACAGCACCACTTATCCAAAAATGGGCAGAAGACCTAAATAGACATTTCTCCAAAGAAGATATACACATTGCCAACAAACACATGAAAGAATGCTCAACATCATTAATCAATAGAGAAATGAAAATCAAATCTACAATAAGTTATCATCTCACACCGGCCAGAATGGCCATCATCAAAAAAATCTAGAAATAATAAATGCTGGAGAGGGTGTGGAGAAAAGGGAACACTCTTGCACTGTTGGTGGGAATGTAAATTGATACAGCCACTATGGAGAACAGTATGGAGGTTCCTTAAAAAACTACAAATAGAACTACCATATGACCCAGCAATCCCACTACTGGGCATATACCCTGAGAAAGCCATAATTCAAAAAGAGTCATGTACCAAAATATTCATTGCAGCTCTATTTACAACAGCCAGGACATGGAAGCAACCTAAGTATCTATCAACAGATGAATGGATAAAGAAGATGTGGCACATATATACAATGGAATATTACTCAGCCATAAAAAGAAATGAAATTGAATTATTTGTAGTGAGGTGGATGGACCTAGAGTCTGTCATACAGAGTGAAGTAAGTCAGAAAGAGAAAAACAAATACTGTATGCTAACACATATATATGAAATCTAAGAGAAAAAAAAAAGAGGTCATGAAGAATGTAGGGGCAAGACGGGAAGAAAGACACAGACCTACTAGAGAATGGACTTGAGAATATGGGGAGGGGGAAGAGTAAGCTGTGACAAAGTGAGAGAGTGGCATATATACACTACCAAACGTAAGGTAGATAGCTAGTGGGAAGCAGCCGCATAGCACAGGGAGATCAGCTCGGTGCTTTGTGACCACCTAGAGGGGTGGGATAGGGAGGGTGGGGGGGGAGGGAGATGCAAGAGGGAAGAGATATGGGAACATATGTATATGTATAACTGATTCACTTTGTTATAAAGCAGAAACTAACATGCCATTGTAAAGCAATTATACTCCAATAAAGATGTTAAAAAAAAAAAAAAAAGCCCACCTCAGGCTGGCTCTTGGATGGCTCATCACGACCAGCTCCCAGTAAAGCATCCAGACCCTGGGGGCATAGATCAAATCTCGGCCACATCAAACTCCCAAGCTCTGAATACATGTGTATTGAAGAGAAGAGATGATAATTCATATGTAGCATGACTTTCTGCCCCAACTGGCCCTCAGGAGCCTTGAAAAGTCATGTATTCAGATGTCTGACATTCTCATTCATGGGCAACATGACTTTTGTGCTTCTTACCTCTTCCTTGTTTCTCTTACATTTATCCCTAGCTCCATAAATGCTTCATTTGTGTTCTGCTGTGGCTGCTGCCTTCATTAGAATTTTTTGCTTTGACTAATTATTGAGCCCTCACTGCAAACCGCTTTCCACTCTCCACTTCTCATCACTGAGGTCTTGTAGCCTACCTGCTCCACTGGTCCTGATGGGGGCTTGACAATGTTCCGTATTGAGACAGCTCAGAACCAGTTGTTTTTCCATGTGGGCTTTTTGGGTGAACGTGGCAGGGACAGGATTTTGTACACATTTCCTCGTGTGTGTGTGTGTGTGTATATAAAAATATATGTGTGTATATGTGTGGAGATATATATGTATATACACACACATGAACTCAGAAGTTCTAGTACACATGTCCAGACTACAGCAGAGCACAGTAGACAGCAACACCAGAGCTGCAATTTCCTTTAGTAATTTTTCTTCAGTTTTTTTAATTTTCATTTTAATTCTATATGCCAAACTTCTGACCATTTCACCTTTGGTAGAAAAAGAAGTTATTATTTGCTTATTTTCCCATATTGCTTATCATCAGTTCTTTGTAACCACTTATATGTTCTTCAGGATTTCCTTGAGCTTCCAGCTACGATATGCACCTCCTCCCCCTTCCTGGGGTTCTATGAAGGAAAATTCACTTCCATGATTTTAAAATCACCTAACAGGATTCTTAGTCTTATTTACAGCCTTATAACCACTTTCCTCCTCTCCTCTCTCCCCTGACCCTGCAGAAAACCTCTGCACCCCAAGGAAGCTCTATTTCATGGAGGATGGAGAGAATTCGGTGAGGCGATGACAACCGTCGCTAGTTCTAATGGACCCTGCGGGGGAACCTTCCCACTTTATCAACCAAGAAGCTGATGGGTTTGGGAACAGTCTTTTCTGTGATATTTCTAAAGACTGGAAAGTGATCAGGCACTGACCACATGGCTTTATTCCAGTGAATCAATCACTTGGTTAAATGCTCTCCTTGGTTTTGTTTCTGAACAAACATGAACTTCCTAATCCCTCCTTTTCTACTTGGATCTTGCCCTGTCTCTTTGGAAACTGAGAACAACTGGGGAATATGAGAAAAGGTCACAAGCCTTCCACGTAGGGAAGTGCGCCCAGTGACATGCTCCCTCCCCGGCACGGATCTGTACTTCCTTAGGACTTGATCAAACCCACGAACTACTGTGAAATTAAATTGAGGTTTGAGCTTCCACTACCAATGAATTACACAGGCTGCAGAGAGGTCTCTACTTCTCTCGGTATCTATAAAATAAGGATAATTAGTTTCCATTGTCCTCCCTCACAAGGATACTATGGAAATTAATGACCTAATATCTTCAATTGACCTCACCCCGGCACAAAGGTATGAACAGGGTACAAAGAATAACTGTGACCATTTTGCTTCTTATGCCTTTTTTTTTGTTTTTTAATCTCCCCACAATGAAAAACTAGTTAATTCTCCTGACAAGAAATACAGTACTTCTGTCTGCATGGTCTGATTCATGCCAGAGACTTTCTCAGTAAGAAGAAATTAACCACGAAATCTTCTCCCTGCCTCTCATATTCAGCTTCCTTTTATCATGGTTGTTATTGGAAAGACTGGAAGATTGCATCCTGCTCAGCTGTCTAAACATATGTCTTTTTCCTCTGTTCTCAAAACCCATTGCTCCAGAGGGCCCGGGCAGGTCAGGCAAGTGTGTGTGTGTGTGTGTGTGTGTGTGTGTGTGTGTGTGTGTGTGTGTGTGTGTGTGCGTGTGGTGGGGGTATCCGATCCAAGTAGCAGTCAGGGGGGAGTGACAGCTCATCAGATCAGGCACATATTCATACAGAAGGACAGAGAGCACACAAAAGAATTATGCGAGCTGGCAGCCAAAAGGGCCAAGGCTTATTCTGAGCAGCAGATAGCTGTACCGTTTTACAGGTTAGTTGGTGGCCATGCCAGTGACAATGCTTCTAGCGTGTACCTTTTCAGATTCAGGCACTACAATGCTGGAAGATTCTATGCAATGCAAAGGAGCTCACAAAAGGAAAACTGTAACAATGTTAAGAATGGAGTATTTTGTTAATGAGAAAAGGTTAAAGAATTTTTAATATGTGCATCTTAGCCAAGTGCTGGTCATGAGGTGGAGATGATTACACTTTACCAATAATTGAAAGCATAAATAAAAGTGAATGATTTTTTTTTGTCAAGAATGCTAGGAGGGGAGGAGCATAAACAAAGCAAAGTTGGCAAAAGGTGGGCATTTGGTTATAAATGGTAACCACCTTCCTGATTCGGAGTATCAGAGAAATGCTCACAGAATGATTTCTTAAATGATAACAAACAGCACTGAATCAGAAAGAAAATTAGAGGTTTTTTTAGGAATTAACTAAATTGTAAATTAACTAAATTAAATTAGCACATAACTGCTGTTCTCTTTGTTACTGTATCTCATGAATGCCTGTTATTTTGTCTCCTTTGGCTTTTAATGAGTTGCATAGAATCTAAGCTATCACCAACGGGCCTGAGAAATGTCATATATTTTTTCACAGTTAAATAATTTGACTGAGCACAGGCTTTGTCGGGGAATGAATGAGACCTCTTTCTAAAAGCTGAGCTGGCAGGCAGATTTTCGTTTTGCAAAAGTAGTGTGTATCAAATGGTCCAGAAGCCCCTAAAATTTGCTCACCACACTTCCATAAATTTGTTTGGTAAGGAAACAATAAGCCCACATTGATTTAGACAATCTCTTACTCATGGAAGGGTAGGTTCACATCAGTTTCTCTTGTCCCCCAAGTTCCATGGGGACAATTTGGAACCATCCCAGGCAGGTGCTGGTCACTCGGGGCTGTGCCAAAGCCTGGAAACACTGAGTTTAAGAAACTCCTGGGTTTCCCTGGTGGTGCAGTGGTTGAGAGTCCGCCTGCCGATGCAGGGGACACGGGTTCGTGCCCCGGTGCAGGAGGATCCCACATGCCGCGGAGCGGCTGGGCCCGTGAGCCATGGTCGCTGAGCCTGCGCGTCCGGAGCCTGTGCTCCGCAACAGGAGAGGCCACAACAGTGAGAGACCCGTGTACCAAAAAAAAAAAAAAAAAAAAAAAAAAAAAAAAAAAAAAAAAAAAAAAAAAAGAAACTCCTAATGTCAGAAGGGGCTGCTGGCAAACCTGCTCATCCTCCCCTCTGGAGATAAATTAGCTTTGGGGGTTTTGTTTTTTACCTTAGAAAGTAAGTGCAAACCTTCTCTCTAGGTAGAGGTGGGTGGGAGACTTTACTATTTTTGACGGTCTAGCTGGATCTCTATCTTTAGAAAGACAGGAACTCTAGCTTCCAAGGTTGTTTGTAAAGCAAATAACCTTCCAGTGGCTCAGAAAACATGCAGAAATGCCAGAATTGTGCAGAATTCTCTCTCAGTGCTTTGGCTTAGTGGAATGCACTTCGGAGGCAGAGATCCGGGTTCGAGTCCTAACTCCAATATTCAGTCCGGGACATTTGGCACATTTACATACACTCTCTCTACACTAAAGCCCCTCACTAGCAAATGCATGAATCATTTCATTAGCATACAATGACTCTACAAATGCTGCAATAAAGAACTTAGCACAATACCTAGAATATATTAAATGCTCATTAAGTTTGATTACCTGCCTTCCTCTGTCTCCCAAATTCATTCAGCTTCTGAGATGACTCATCAACTATACACTGTGTATTGCTTTAGGTAACAGAGGGTGAATTACCAATAACACCTCTTTAAAGTGAAAAATAATTCACATGTGCAAGGTGTTTGTCCTAGAAAATAGACAATTATTCATTAGCTTCCTGGGGTTGGGAAAACCATCTGACCTATTTGGGACTCAATTTCTTCATTTTAACATATGAAAATTATTCTAAATGATCTCTAATTGCTCTTCTAAATTCTAAGTTCCATTTTCTTATTTCTGTTTTACATACTTCTATCAGGTAGAGAGTAATGCTTTTAATTTAGTTTATTTTATGTTTTGTATTTTCCTTGAACTGTGAATTGACTGTTTAAAAATATTGAAGTTTAAAATTTTTTTTTCTTCTGCCAATAACACAGTACAAACATTCTCACAATCAAACAATTTTTTCTTCTGCCCGCACTTGTTTACAAGCACTAATACATATACCTATTAGGAATGCCTTTCCTCTTTCCATAAGGTTTCCTTAATATGCACATATTTCTTGCAAAATTGAAGTGGTTTTACAAAAGAACCAACCTTCAAAGATTCACATGAATGGGGCTTCCCTGGTAGAGCAGTGGTTAAGAATCCGCCTGCCAATGCAGGGGACACAGGTTCGAGCCCTGGTCCGGGAAGATCCCACATGCTGCGGAGCAACTAAGCCCGTGTGCGCCACAACTACTGAGCCCGCAAGCCACAGCTACTGAGCCCTCGTGCCACAACTACTGAAGCCCATGCACCTAGAGCCCGTGTTCCGCAACAAGAGAAGCCACCGCAATAAGAAGCCCATGCACCTCAACGAAGAGTAGCCCCCACTCGCCACAACTAGAGAAAAACCACATGCAGCAACATAGACCCAATGCAGCCAAAAATAAATAAAAATAAAAATAAAAATAAAAATAAATGATTCACATGAATGGAAAAACAAAGCGATAAGTATAATCCAAAGTGACACAATTCAAATAACTGATATCTAGCATAGGATTTGTTTATATATTTGCTTTTGTATACAGTTTCCTTTGTGTCCTGGGATTGCATTTTAAGCAAAAAGTTAAGCCACACTGAAAGCTGGCCTAAGAAACAGGATGGTTTTGCTGCTGAACATAGACTTCTTATAGGCCATCTCACTCTTGAGCAAAGACTATACATCTTGCCATGATTTGCTCTGACAAATTCCACCTGTTAATTTCCCCTTAGGATTGTGGTATTGCTTTTATGTACAGATTTAGGATTTATTTTTTATCATACATTTGCATGCAATTCTTAACTTACCTTGTATCTAGCACAAAGTTGGATACTATACAAGGGCTGATCAACCGAAAAGAGATAAAAGGTAAAATTAGACTCAAGGCAGATTTATTAGAGAAGGTGAACAAAGAAGTTAAATTGGAATTAAAAGGGGACACACTTTATCTGGCCTGAGGATCTGCCGAGAGTCAGGAGGTATCTGCAAGTCAGATTGTTGGGGGAGGAGCCTCAGCATAGGTTGAAAGTAGAAAGTACACAGAACTGGGGAACACATAAACATGTCAAGAAATAGAATAATGATCTGGGCCATAAACAAATTGTGATCAAGGATTGAGCATATCCCTTTGAGGTAGTTCAGTAAAACATAATTCCACAAAACCTAGTGATATACTATTGTCTGCAAAATACTCTCCCGGCTATGTCTCTCTCAAACTTAGATCAGAGAGCTGAGAGAGCCAGGATTTTGGCTCAATTTGGCAGAGTTTCTAGTTTATAATGTGCTATAATGTCATGTATTGAGTCAGACCCGTGAACTGGAAAACACTCACACACACACACACACACACACACACACACACACACACACAACCTAAAAGTTGAGTGTTATGTTTTACTCAGGGACCTTACTGAGGACTATAGCCTGGTAGACAGCCTCTCAGATAGCTCTGAGGAACTAACTCTTCCAAAGAGGTAAGAGAGGAGCCAGGATATGTAGGAGGCTTACTGATTAAAAAAAGAAAGAAAGAAAGAAAAAAATGTAGTCAAACATCAAAAGATTACTGCTAAGCACGGAAACAGACATCTCAAGTTAATGATCTCCATGTTTTTCTATGTATCGGAAGATGCAAGAGTCTGGACTCATTGAAATTATTCCTTTGATACGCATCTTATCTAGGGACAGTATCCTACTATTTTTCTCCATCCTGAATTCCCCTCAGGACACCCCAACAGGCAGCTGTAGTGGCTTATGGCTTGACGGCAGGCAACATTTGATGTTTACCAGAATGGCAGGCAACATTCTTTGTCCACAGACCACACACTCTTGTACTTTCCTACCTGTGTCTTCATATGGCATTATTCTAGAAAACAATTGTTCTAGCCATGAACACCAGCTTGAGAATGTGTTAAGGGCAAGGGAGATTTTGACAGAAAAAAATGTTTAAATTCTTGATACACATACAAATATTTTAATCAAGATTCTATGAACACCGTTGACTTAGAGATAGCATTTTCTGAACAAAACTCCATTTACCAATTTCATTCTTTGATCAATATTTCTATATGATGCTTTTAAACTTTTTCCATCTCTTTTTTCATTTTCACTTTGTTAAAATTGCCTTTATTATGATCAATGCTTTCTCTGTGTAAACTGTACAATGAATAATTGAAAGATCAAGGTCTTTTGTACATATTGAATTACATCAATTAAAGTGTCTGCATTTCGCATGTAGGCCTTTTGTGTTTGTATGTATGTGTTTATTAATGCTACCAAATCCATTTTTTCAGTAATTTTTGCAGATCAAAATTTCATCAGGAATATTTTATTTTTCTATTAATTTTAGTCAATAACAAATGTTATTACATGCAGTTTTAGCTGCTCTCAGTTATATTTTGCTCCATTTGTTTTTCCTATATCTAATTTTTCTTGAGTCAATTTTTGCAATTCTCAGTGTTCCCATTAGATATTATCCCTGAATCCGTTTTCAACCATCACAAATTTTACTACGTGTGATTTTAGTTTACATTATTTCTACAAGTCTAATTTTTCTTGCATCAGTTCTTGTGCTTCTTAAATTTACCAACAAGGGTTTCTTATATAACAAGCAAAGGATCTAGGTACACTGCAGAATTAAATTATCCTCAGGATCAAAGCAATGACATCAACACTTTCTTCTCAGTTGAGGACACAGGTAGTAAATTGGATTAGAACAATCATTTAAAAAAATGATCTATTTTACACCCCAGCCTAGTAATAAGGGATGCATATATTTTTGAGAATAAAGACAATTCCTAGTCCCAGGCCTAGCCCCAGAAATTCTGTTCTATCGAAGGGTAAGTTAATCAGCAGTTTTTAATTCATCTGCAGCTTCTCAGCGGCTGTTCACAGCTGCAGTGAGGGATTGACTGCATTTTCAAAAACTCATTTAGACCATCTCTCCCTTGGCATCAAAATTCAGGGAGATTCATACTATAGTATAATACCAGGGTCCTCAAATAAAGGTGGAGACTTAAGAGATACAAGCTAAAGAACACACTCCTAATTAAAGATGGCAAGTTTAACACAGATATACCTCTGCTTCTTTCCAAAACTTCACTAACCTGACAAAAGGAATAAAAGGGATAAAGGACAAAGAGAAGAAACGATTCGTTTAACAAAACTCTGGAAAAGGTAAAACAAAACAGCTAGTGGTAATTGACGTAAACTGAGATGAGAAAGTTCAACTCTAACTAAAAGAGCAGAAATCTAAGAGACACTGAATTTGCCTTGTAGAAACAATTCCCCCCCCCCCTTTAAGGACTCAGGTATTTGTAGTGTCCAGAACCACTGGAAGTGAGATAAAAGCAGAAGTGAAACAGCAGGATGTTTTTGAAATTCTGCTAAATAAGTAGCTGGACCTTCCAATTTCCGACCGGATTATGTTTAGGAAATGCCTGACACTCCCTTACGCACACCCCTCCCAACAACAACAACAAAAGACTGGTTTATTATCTGGAAAGGATAAAACAGAGGGTCTACATTGGGGAACCCTACACTGGCATAAGTCCTTCCTACCTTTCTGTGAGATGTGAGTAGGTGTGCGTGTTAGATTATACTGTGTGCTCTTTGTAAATAATTTCATGAAGATACCAGGCATGGACACATGTAACAGCTGCAGGTACAATCAAGTTTTCTTGCACAGACATGCTGGCACAAAAGCACAGGCTAACAACAGTGAGAACATAGAACCACGCATCCCGCCGCATCCATCCTTCCTTCTGAAAGATGTCATTTATTTTAGATATAAATCAACAACCAATCCACACAGACCTGCTGTTGCTGTGATACTAACACTGCAAATTATTTGCTGTATTTTAGGCAATTTGTCATAGAAATGAAGTCAGAGAAGAAATGTATACAGAAACAAACATTCTCATATGTTAGGAAGTTACTGTTACACTTTGGACCTTCATTCTCAAACACAGTCTGCAACAGGCCAAGTAAGAGCTGTACAATGAGGCATGAAAGCAAATACTGAATCCATTTCTAATGCCTACAGTTTTTTATCTGCTCACCTCAAAGATTTCAGAATACAGTTCATTAATACAGCTCGGGACACAACTGAGAATCTGCAAGTGTTCTGAATCTACCATCTTCTGGAAACCTGCTGAGCCAGCCACAATTTGTTCACACCTCTTTCCTAGGTTCTTTACAGCATGTAAAAATGTAATCTAATGGGCTTTAACTTTGTCCTCAGACACTTCTATTTATTGTCACTTACTGGTACAATACCTTTGGTCAATAGCTGCAACAGTCCACTCTGACTTGGAATCTAGAAAGAACATCCCATCTCTCCCTCCCTCTCCTTTTCTTTGAGAAGCCCTATAAATTACTGGCATTAGAAATAACAGAAATTCTCAATAGCAAAGGTAGATTTGGGTTGCAATGAGAAGCAGATTTAATCTTTGTGTATGAATGCTGTGATTAAGAAACCCAGTCTCTCTGTGTTCCAACACTGGCACTAACACTTAGTGTGTTCAGTTTTCCAGCATGATTCTCTCAGGGGTCTGGCGTGGTCATCACAGTCTCCTCTGTTAACTGATTTCTGGAAGTGTGCTGTGGGCATAATATGGCCAACACTTTCTTTTCCAATAGTCATGTCCTGAAAGTAAGTGTTAATCTGGTGGTAAAGAGGTCGGACAGCATGTGGCCTAGTGAGACATGTGCTTGGGGTCACCTTTAGATCCCAGATCTACCACCTATCAGATAAATCTCAGACAAGTTGTACAACTTCCCCAAATTTCAGTTTCTTCAAGTGGAAAAATGGGAAAGGACAACATTTATCTCATGGAGTTAATGTGAAGAGTAAATGGAGATCATATGGAAATCACATGGAGATTATGGAGATTTTTATATATACAGTCTCCAAAGAAACTGGTCCACAGACACACAGTAGGTGCTCAAGATTTAATATGTACTTTCACCAGAAAATAGCTTTGCTGTTAGATCCATTTATGTTGAGCTATTATTGCAGAATAACTATGCCTGGCAGGAAGTTTTCAAAATAATAAAGAACTTCAAGTCCTTTCTCCTTCAATTGAGGGGACAAAAAAAATAATATATCCAAAGATTCATCCTCCTCCTTTCTAGCTCCTTGGACGGAGAGGTGTGGCTCCCTCGGGAGAATGGCTCCCACTGGCCACGTTTCTGTATGAACCATCTTGTCTTGCCAGTTAGTATGGACAGAAATTTCCCCTTTAAATGTGGTCTCTCATCAGAAGCTGTGCCAAGCCAGTGACATCTCCCTGGCAAGACAATGTCTCACTAGCTCCGTTTTCATCATTCAGTGTCAAGTCAATATCAAGTTCATTTTAAGAATAAACCTTTGGAGACTCTTCTGGGGGCCACTCGCCATTTCCACTAAAGCCTGCCTTTGTAAAGCATTTAAAAAAAATACTTTTTCTTATTTCTTATGAGAATTATTTTCATGTTTCCCTAGAGATATGGCACCTTTGAGGCTGACCCAAGACAGAGCCAGAGATTCAGTGTGATACAGAACTTCTCGTTGGCTGCTACCCCTCTTGAGCTTTGACAAGAGAAACAGAGAATGAGGACATGAGAAAGACAAAAGGACATCCATTAAGGGTCAGGGATTGATTTTTTGTTGTTTCCTGGAAATCCACTATGAAATGTGAGGGTAGAGAGTTTACCAACAACCTTTCATACTGAGATATTGCCCTCAGAACTATATCACTGAGGGAAGCATTGGTAAATTCAGCAGATTATTGCCTAAAGCCAAAGTCATGGATATGCAAGGGGGACATACTTTTATAGGTAAACATATGCAAGGATTCACCATTTTGCTGGGAAAAAAAAATGGACACAGAAAAATCAACTATTGGGGGGAAATAAGAGGAAGGCTAAGAAACAAATATTTCTAGGGCTAAATCAGCTAATTGAAGAGCAATCCATCACTGACTAGGCCTTGTGTGGATGGTGCTTAACAGATAACACAAGAGAACACTCAGACATGGACTTGCTCAGGATACTCAAGACTGAAAGTGTCAAAAGTATCAGACAGAGGACATTCACTCACTGGGATTCAAGTTAATGACCAAAATTAATGACCAGATGGAGTTTCCTGCACTTTTTTTCTTGTGAAAGCAGGGTCCAAATTAAATTTTGTGGAACATAAAACCTATACACTGGGGGAAGGGGCTCCTTAAGAAAATAAAGTCAATAGTAGGAATACAATATTACCAGTGTACCTCCCAGGGGCTAGGAAGGGGCTTATGAAAATGAGAAGCTTGTGAATCATTAGTCCGATAATAAATCCACCTCTGGTTAAGAGTTATTTATGATGAACATGCTTTGTCTTTTGAATGCTTTCTCTGGGCACCATCCCTGCCATATCTTGCTGTAACTTCTCTGGTTCAATTGGGGGTTGGCAAAGAACAGAACCGTCAAGTCTGGATTAGTAAATTTGCAATGGTAAGTTTGATATGGGAGGGAGGTTTCATTCTATCTTATTTTGCCATATTAAATGGCATTCAAAGATGTAATGTTTAATTATAAAAATAACATAATAAAAAAGTAAATTTGGAGAAATGAAGAGATACAAAGAAAAATCACAAGAATCACGCTATTGTATTTCCTTCTAGTCTTTCTCAAAGGTGTGTGGCGGGGTGGAGGATTAACCCAAATCACCCAAATTATATTCACAGCACAGTCACTCTATCAGATGCTGCCTTAGTCTATTTTTTTTTAACGTCTTTATTGGAGGAAAATTGCTTTGCAATGTTGTTAGTTTCTGCTGTATAACAAGGTGAATCAGCTATATGCATACATATATCCCCACATCCCCTCCCTCTTGAGTCTCCCTCCCACCCTCCCTATCCCACCCCTCTAGGTGGTCACAAAGCACCAAGCTGATCTCCCTGTGCTATGTGGATGCTTCCCACTAGCTATCTATTTTACATTTGGTAGTGTATATATGTACATACCACTCTCTCACTTTGTCCCAGCTTACCCTTCCCCCTCCCTGTGTCCTCAAGTCCGTTCTCTACATCTGCGTCTTTATTCCTGTCCTGCCCCTAGGTTCATCAGAACCATTTTTTTAGATTCCATATATATGTGTTGATGCTGCCTTATTCTTATAGAGGATTGGGTAATTGACTTTTCCTTCTCTTTCTCTCCTTCTCTATTGTTTACATATGCTTTTATTTATTTTTGGTGGCCTGGGAGGCACTTCAATTTATAATCAAGCTCAATGTTGAAGCTTTTTGTTTTAACACAGAAATAAAACAGCTTTAGAATTTTGGGCATCAAATCACCGTAGCTTGAAAAACTATATTTAGATATGTATGCTGAAAACCTTGGCAGAAATTAACTCCCTGAAACTGAACAGCTACAGAAGCAAAACTTTCCTGAAGGCCCAGTGAATCCCTGACTAGATGATTGGCTGGCTTCTGGAATGGGGTCCTGATCTGTCATTTCTCACCTCTCATTTAGAGGGAGCAAGGAGAGGGACTGCCTTTTCCATTTAAAAAAAATAGTTTAATGTATCAAACAAATACTCCAGAAAGAGTAAAAGCTTTTTTGGGTGACTGCCATACTGCCATTCTCCACACAATATGTTTCAGAGATAATATTGTCATTATTTTTTTTTTGCATTTTTATGGAAAGAAAAAAAAAAAACTAGGCTACAGATTATCTTTGTACAGTGCATGAATTCCATTGACTTTTTCCCCCAATTTCTTTTTGAACGTCCAAGTATCTCGGAGAGCGACTATTTTGTAGAAGCAGAAGGGTGTGGTCAAGAGAATATGCCTTACATGTAAGGAACCTTGGATTTTTGTCCTAATACTCCATTGCTAGGCTCTGCTTTCTCATTTTTAAAAGAGGCAGATTACTATTAAACAACACTGAACATTCCTTCCAGATTTAACATTGTATGATTCTTTGATAGGTTTATATTGTCACTCTTTTCTTGATGATTTTGAAGTGTTATCTTGGCAACCGTTAGATTCTATTGCTTCTCTTTGTTCAGTGTCACAACTCCTGAATTCAGCATCTCTCATTCAGCTCAGCTGATGGTATACTTTCAGGGCAGCAGAGTATACCCATATCCTACATTCTCTCTGCAGCCAGGCCAGTGAAACACTTCTGCAGGAGTTCTTCCTGCTCTCCAAAGGCCCTAAGCATTTTTGATGGAGATACAGACATAAGTTAAAGTCAATAGTCATTCAACACCTTTTTTGGGGCACCCACTCTGTGCCAGGAACCATTGTAGGCACTAAGGATAGAATAATGAACAACACATGTAGGTTTTCTCTTCTCATAATTGCTTAGAGTCTAGTGGGGGAATGTAGACATGGACCATGGATCAAATCATATAAATAAATGTGAAAATACAACAGTGACAAGGGCCACCATGGAACAGTACATGCTGTTTGAAAATCTATAATGTTATTTGATCTGTTCAGGGATGTCTAAGAGCCTTCCCAAGAAATTAATGATTAACCCAAGATGTAAAGGGTGACTTAGATTAAAGAAGAAAAAGGAGAAGGAAAGGGATCTAGGTACAGGTCATGCCACACAAAAATGCCCTGTGAAGGCAGAAAGTAACATGGGCACATGGGGCTAAAGAAGACTGTGGTTGGAAAGTAAAAGAAGAGCCTGTGGGAGATGAGGTTGGAGGCCTTGGTAGAGGCCAACTACACAGGACCCTTTCGACCCAGTTAAGAAGTTTCATCTCCATCCTAAGAGCAAAGGAACTCAGGGGTGGGACTTCAGGAGCATGATTAGATTTACTTACCAATCCCCTTTCACTTGATAAACAGTCATGTAATAGCTTTACTGTTATTCTAAATTCTGCTCTGGACCGATAAAGCCAACTTTTCTTGAAAGTCTCATTTCTGTATAATATATCAGGGATCTAGACAGGACAGCGCCAGGGGGACAATCAGAAGCTCTTATTCTCTGGTTTATTCCTGCGTTATTTATGTTATTGAAATGGATTTTGACATCTGAAGGACAGTCATAGGACCCACAGGATTCCCAAAAAGCAGACTCACAGCTCTGCCAGGTGAGAGGAAATACAGCTGTATGTCCCCCAGGAGCGTTCTTTGATGAGACTGCAAGTGCTTGCCAATACACCCAACAGAGAGGGCTGGAAACTCCCAAGTTATTCCAGTAATTCATCCTCAGCCCTTGTGATAGTTCTATATTTTCTTCCATTTCTCAATTAAATGTACAATATCATCTTTATTCCTAGAAACTATATCAATTCCATAAGAGGTTCCCATTCCTGCTAACTAGCATCTCGCCATCACACAGACATCATTCAGAAACCGATGCCTCACCTCATTAAGCACCAGGAAGCCTACAGCCCTCTGGCTTAGAACTTCCATTGTTCTTGTGTAGTGTTAGGGTATCTTAATCAGTAGTCCTACCCCCACCTTCTTCCAACCCTGCCGCTGTGGTGATTGTAGATCAGTGAAAGGAGGAAAGGCTGGACGATGGGACACAGCTTGATACCTAGCTCTTCAGCCTTCTCAGTCCCTGTTTCCTAAGGCCACACCAACAGAACATTTTAGCAGGCAACATTCAACACTATAGTGTTTCAAATAATAAAAGTAATCAGACTTTGAGCCAACGATGGCTCTGGTTAGTGGACAAAATAGAGGTTTAAGACACCTCAGACTCCCAATGAATATCCAAAAGGAATTCCACTCCCTTTGTTCTATGCCTAAGCCCAATTACTGACCTGACAAGGTTGGGAATGCTGGACTTGACATCAGGGAACAGGCACAGGGACAAGAGATAAAATTGAGGAAGATAGGGTAGGGGGAGCAGGTAGAATGTTGGCTCCTGATCCTTATAAAGCTGTATAGCCTGGTCAATGACAAGAGTTTAAGTTAGTCCTTTGTTCCTTTGTGTGCCCCACAAGATCAGAGTACTTCCACTCTACAAAGAATTGTTCCCTGACAAAATTAACTGTCTGGTAATGGAAAAGAACATCAGTCTATTTGCATAGCTTCAGAAGGCTGTAGTGATGGTAGCCTCCATTAAAACATACCACCAATAACAACAAAAATAGAGAAAATGCACAAAAACTTGATTACACTGTGCAAGAATACCCTTTTTTCCCCACTTTTGGGAAAAGGGGATTAGAATACAGGGCAGCATATGAGTACAAATGGAAATGTCTTGCTACTGCTACTAGAGGTTTTCACGTTTTCTTCTATTGTTCCTCCAAATAAGGTTAAATGGATTTTCTTTGTTTACAGATGGCCTCAACAGTACATCCATCACTTTTTTTCTCTTATTCTTTCCTCTCCTTGCAGTTTTTATTAAAATGAAAATAGAATGGTTAGTGGCTGTGATCATTAGCTTGCAGAAGCTGGCTTATGAAACAGATTGTTAGTGCTGTAAACACAGGCCAAGGAACTCTATCACCCAGTCCCTGATGTAGCATGGCAGTTCTCAGGGAATGGCTTAGCCTAAGTAGTGTTTGCTGCTATTCATAAATATATAATGACGGTGATCCTTAAGTAAACTTCACCCAAATCACTCGGTCCTGCACTAGTAATAATTGTACACCAGGAAAAAGCAGTGAGATATAGATGTTCTAGGCTGTTTATAATATTAGCTATTATTCAAATACTATGTCATTCACCCTTCACGGCTAAAAGGCTAGTCTCCAGAATTTGGAAGAATTAATTCACTTCTGTGGACTTTCAAAATGTCCGAGGTTAAATGAGAAGAGAAGAGAAAACTATGATATCAGGAAAATGGAATGAGTAATGAAAAGCAAAACACTGTAGATGTTAGATGAAAAACAGTTTTCTCTAAAAATTTATAGAGGTTATAAAGAAAACTAAGAAAGAAATATATTAAAAAGATGCTCTGGGCTTCCCTGGTGGCGCAGTGGTTGAGAGTCCGCCTGCTGATGCAGGAGACACGGGTTCGTGCCCCAGTCCGGGAAGATCCCACATGCCGCGGAGCGGCTGGGCCCGTGAGCCGTGGCCGCTGAGCCTGCGCGTCCAGAGCCTGTGCTCTGCAACGGGAGAGGCCACAACAATGAGAGGACCCACGTACGGCAAAAAAAAAAAAAAAAAAAAAAAAAAGATGCTCTATTTAGTTACACCATGGAATTAAAAATGAATAAGTGGAAATACATACTTTATCTCTGGGTAACATTTCAGTAATAATGATAATGTTGGGTAATGATAGCATTCTCCTCTAAACTAATCTATAAAATCAGCACAGTCTCAACCAAAGTACCAAGATGATCTCAAGTTTTTTTTATGGAAGACAAAAGCACGTAGAAAAGTCAGGATAACTGAAGAATAATAATAAACAGAAACTGGCACTACTAAATATTAAAACATATTAAGTTACAATACTTAAAATAGTTTACACTGGCCTAGATTATCAGAGAACAATGGAAAAGCAAAATCATGTATAGAGGTAAATACCTAAAGGGATTTAGTATATGATAAAGGTGAATGTAAAGTAAATTATGTAGCAAATATTGTTGAGACAACCTACTAGTGGCTAAAAAAAAAAAAAAAAATTGTTGGATCACTTTCTTATATCTTACATGAAAATAAATCCCAAATAGATCAAAGAATTAGTAAGTAAATAAACAAAAAGAGAAATAAACAAGGTTATATAAGAACAAAAGGAAAATATATGATTTTTTTCTTAAATATCTGAGGTAGAGAATTAAAACCAAAAAATATCATAAAATATTGATAAATTTGTATAAAAATTTAAAACTTCTATCACTCCCAAAATAATCACAAACCAAGTCAAAAGAGAAATGATAACAAGGAAAACTATTGCCAGCCCATATGATATTCTAAGAACTAATACTTTTAATATTAAAGCAATTTTATACATAAAATTTTAAAACTATGTATTTGATAGGAAAATGAGAAAATTACATGAGCAAACAATTCATAGAAACACGAAACACCAGTGCTCAATTAACATAAAATGTTCAAACTTACTCATAATTAAAGAGATTTAGCCTAAATGTTTGATCATCTTTTACAAATCAAAATGGTAAAAATTTTAAACTTTGATATTACCTAATGCTGAAGGGATGTATTGAAACACTAGATATATCTTGGTGGAGGTTTATATTGATGCATTTTGTGCAGCCTTTGGCAGTATCTATAAAAATGTAAAATCCACCTATATTTTGACCCAACAGACTTCTAGAAATGTATCCTACAGAGATACTCACCAAGTTTGCAAAACACATGTATAAAGAGGTTCAGTGCAACATTCTTTGTAATAGCAAAACAAAACAAAATCGAACAAACCATACAATAAAATAAAAACCCTAGAAACAACCTAAATCCATCAAAAGAAACCTACTAAATCACCATGAAGTAACTAAAATGAATGAAGTAAATCTATTCATAATGTATACTTAATGTCCTAGCTGCAGTATTGTGTGAAAAAAAACCAAAACAAATTATGTAACAGT
Organism: Hyperoodon ampullatus; assembly: GCF_949752795.1. NCBI lineage: Eukaryota > Metazoa > Chordata > Mammalia > Artiodactyla > Ziphiidae > Hyperoodon > Hyperoodon ampullatus. Next base: position 83,572,572 of record NC_136918.1, on the reverse strand, counting down.
ATGTATAGTTCAATCCCATTTCTGCTTTTTTCTCTGAAAAATATAAATTATATGTGAGTTTCTAGAGTTAAAGAAAAGCTAAACAATACTTCTTTTAGCTCATACAACATCCCCGATAAGTAATGTTCGGGAGCCTCAAGTTGCCTCCAATTTAAAATCTAAACTTTAAGGCCAACCAGTAATTCCTGCTCCCATCTATCCAAATCTAATTTGTTCAGCCACAAGGACATCCAGCTGAAGTCTCTTAACTCTCCAACTATTTGCCTTCTTTAGATTCCCAGGGACAAATGAGAACACAAAACAAGCAAGGAGAATGAATTATTTATATCGGAAAACATGTGTTACAGATCTATGGATTTTATATGGCAAAGATGTCTGAACAGCAGTCTATAAACAACTGCAGTTTTAAGTACCCAGTTATATGGGTAAAAAATAAGATCTATCAATATAATCAATATATAAATCCTGCTAAGTCTATGTAACTCAGTTAATTCCTAAAACACCAACCTGTTCAAAGGTGGATGATTGCAATGCAGTGCATACTTTCAAGCAACATGAGCTGGCATATCTTTCTCCAATGCTACAAGAACAACCAAAAAACATTTTATTTGAACCTGAAGGAATCCTGGGTAAAGCCGTAGGGAAGCCAGTCCATGCGGCTATGCCCTTAGTCAATCGAAATGAGGAAGTGGAATAGAAGGGATCTGAACTGTCCTCTGAAGGATGTTACTTATTCTCTTCTGTGCTCTATCTATGCCATTTTCCTACCTGATTTTTATAGGCAGTGGAAATTTGGCATAAACTTGTAGGTTCTAGATACACAGGTTCTGAAATTTGCTGACTTATTGCCTGCTGATTTGGACAAGTCACTTAAACCCTCGAACTTCAATCCTCTCACTGGCAAGCTATAAAGCCTATGGCTTAGATTTTTGAAAAAGATTAAATGATAAGAAAAATATAAAGTGCTTGGCAGGGTGCCCAGCACATATTAAATGCTCCCCAAATGCTATTTTTATATATTCTTTCTAGTCATCTGTTTGAAAAAATTGTCATCTAATGCAGGGTTTGTCTGATGTCTTTCTTTTATTCCTATGCCTACCACTCATAGAAACTGTGAAACATGATAATGGGCATGACCTTTGATTCTATGTCTCTTTCTTTGAGCTGTTGGTCCTACGTATCTCCCACAACATTGTAAGCAATTGTAGTGCACGGGCTGCACACACTCTTCTCTTGATTTTCTCTTACCAGTGCATACATGCACACACACAGCTAATTCCCAGTGATGTGGTTGCCTTAGCTCTCTAACAGCTGGAGAGATGCAGCATGTCTAGGTTACAATATTTACTGCCTGCGTCATACAACTGAGTAACTAGTTAACCAGCTATCCAAGGAAGAAAATCACAGGTTGATCAGAAATTATGGTAACAGCTCCTGTGGGTCGATTTCAGAATTCACCGTCTCACTCAGCGTTTAGCTTTTTCTCTAAGAGAGACCCTGTGGTTACATGTCATAATTCCCCGTCAGTATATGGGCTGTTGTACAAATGGATGCAGTAAGTAAGGAAGACACTGCTTACTTCCTCAAGCTTGGTAAACATCATACCAGGAGTGTCATCTTTACTAAGAGACGTGTAACAATCATGGAACATTTGCAGGATAAATAAAGGTCTCATTAGTTGGATGCTAAAGCAATTAACCTGTAGAGAGCCAATAGGGCAACAAAAGAAAAAAACACTGAATTAGGCCCACATTTAATTTCACTTATAGTCAGTTAATCCCAGCTAATAAAATAGACGAGGTACTACTTTTCCTTATGGAAGAAGTTAAAGCCAATTTTTTAAGGAACTGTGACTGCTCCTAAATGACCATGTCAAGGAAGTGATTTAAATCACAAAACTGGTATTCGAAACCACGGCTACAGTATCCTGTGGCTGTTTTGTTTTGTTTTGCTTTTCCCATTGGTGGCTCCAGAGTGTCTAAACAGGAAGGGATTTCAAGGCCACCTGCTTAGAAGAGAAGGATGAGGACTTGCCTTGCAGTTGTCTGAGCAGAGCGAGCACCCTTCTTGTGCATCTGGGGTGACGTGTCAGGGGGTGTTCTGACAGAGAGACCGCTTAGCCATGCTGTGACACCAGCACATCATATTCCCATGCTAGGGGATGGGGGATGGACACAGACTTTCATAAGAAAAACTTGTAACTGTTTTTCTGAACCATCAGAGTAGCAGCAGATAATCCCTGAGCTGCTTTGGGTAGAGTCCTTTACTACATAACGAAGTTTTCTCAACAATAAAGGAGTTGGACAAAACCAATTCTGGTATCCTGCAATTCATTTATTACTAAAGTGTCATTGACGTCTAAAAACTGGTAAGATTTTATGACACTAAATTCTCATTCTGCAAACTCTATTTCCAGCACACACACACACACACACACACACACACACACACAATCCACAGCAAAGCTTATGCTGAGGGGTTAGACGGTTCCTAGGTAGGCAGGAGAACACAGCAGGGAAGAGCCTGGCTTAGTAGCCATAGTCCGGGGTTCCACACAGTGCCACCACTCCAGCTGTGTGCCCTCGGGCAAGTCCCTCTACCTCACTAAGCCTCAGTTCTGTTACTGTAAAATGGGGGCAATGGTCACTACCTCATGGGTTGTTGATCTGGTAGGTTGTAAGTACTCAGTGTTGTTTGCTATCATTAGTAAGAAGCCAATAGAAAAAAAATGCAAAGGCAATTGAAGAAGGGTGAAATTCACATTTTATGGACCAAAAGACCTTTCTGAATCAGTATCATATTTACAGAGGACATTTCCTCCTCAAGTATAACCAGCTGCACGTTTATATTGCACTCCTAATATTAAGATGCTCATTTACTATTTTGTAATTAGCAGCAAGGTTATTGTAGTAACTTTCCTCTAGAAGGATCCTTCTCTCCTGGATTTCTATAAATAAATAAATAAACAAACTGTGCATCTGATTAAGGTTCATCTTATCACCTCACACAACAGACACCACTTTGATTTCTCCTTTTAACTGCAGTGAGGTCACCTCCTGGGTTTGTGACATAGCAGTGGTTGCCACGGAGATGATAGCTTTATCAGCAACTCTGCTTGCAATGACTTCACAGCAAGGTTACCAAGAAGCAGATGGGCTATGAAGGAGACAAACCCCTTGTCTAAACACAAATAGCACTGATAATTAATTAGCTGAAGCAGCGGGGGAAATTATGAAAATGGGTGAAAGGTAAAAGGATTTCTATTTATTACAGATTTGATAGTTCTATTCCTCTACTGCCAGAGGAAAATCACATCCCTCCTGCCCTGGGGAATGTTGCATGGCACACTGAGTAAATGTGGCACTAACTGGTTCGAGTATGCTGGGGCTCACTTTCCAGACCCATTGATTTCTTGGTTAAAGTAGCAAAGATAGTTACCTTTAGCCACTGTACTTTTTTAAGGTCCAAAAAAAGAGACTGTAAAACAAAACAAAACAAAACTACCTCAGATTACTGAGATGATTAAAGGATCACAGTGTCAACTTATGTCAACTTCTAAAGGCCCGATTTGGACATACAAAGTCTCCATTTGAAAATGTGTCCTCTGCTGATAAAAACCCTTGTATTAATTTTAGGGCTGGGATAACAAAATACCACAGACTGGGTGACTTAAACAAGAGAAAGTTACTTTTTCACAGTTCTGGAGGATAGAAGTCCAAGATCAAGGTCTGGTCTCTTAGAGGCCTCTCTCCTCGGCTTATAGTCGGCCACCTTCTCGTTGGAATCTTACATGGTATTTCCTCTGTGCACACACATCCCTGATGTTTCCTCCTATGTCCAGATTTCCTTTTCTTATAAGATCAGATTGGATTAGGGCCCACCTTACTGGTCTCATTTTAACTTACCTCTTTAAAGGTCCTATCTTGAAATACAGTCACATTCTGAGGGGCTGGGGGTTAGGGCTTTAACATATGAATTTGAGGGGGACACAATTCAGTCCATATAAGTCTTACTTTATCATTTGGATAAATGTAAATTACCTAGCACTGTATAGAACATCTTTCCTAACCAGATCTCCACCTCTTTTACAGCATTTACCTCCAGGAATATCACCACAAGCAGCATAGAGTAGGAAGCACGCCAGATTACTAGAAGTTCTACAAATACCTCCATGCACCTAAGTGCCCTACCTTTGCCATCTCCCTTCACCTTCCTTGTAAACTTTCGTTCGGCCTCTTTTCAGATAACATTTCTTCAATGGCTTCCCTGACTATTGGCCACACTGGTAGAGTTAATAATCCTTTCTTCCTTTGCACATAACTTATTGAAGTGCTTCTCATTGGTCTAATTGTATGTTGATGCAAGTCTGTTTCTCCTAGGAAATGGTGACAGCTGAGTGATCAAACTTACATTCTCATTAATGCTTCTATCACCCATATTTTCCTCAGTACACAGAACTTTGAAATGTTTTCTGTATGCCTGGAGACAAAGCAGTTGAACATTGTAAGGAAAAAAATAAGAAAAGAAGGTGTATATTTTTTAAAAATACCATCCTTTAGAACCTACCAAATGCGTGGGTAGACAGATATATGTGTGAAAGCTTTTCTCTCAAATGCAGGTCATTCATATGTCTGGGCTCTTCCAAGAACATATTTTGAGTTGGTCTCACAACTCATGGTCAGTCTTCTTAGGCACTAGGCCTGCTGATGGCTCCACTGTGTATGAGTTGGGGTTTGAAGTTTGACCCTTCCTCCAGTGATAGGTGCCTAGGAGTGCATCTCACAAGAACTGTCCCTAACACCAGTGATAGTCAAGGAGTGAACACTTGGTCCACTATTCTATCCACAGCTCCTTGTGTGGTCAGAAGTTAAAAGTTAGGGGTAACCTCCTCTCTGTCAGCTATACTCCCAGTGCTTCAGAGCTGCATTATCTCTAGGATCTTAGGGGTTTTTGAATCAGAGAAGATGGCTGGATCCAGTTGCACTGTCTTGCCCTATCTACTGTATTGGAGGGACTCTGCTGTACCCTATATGGCCTGGGATACTGAACAGCAAGTGGTATTTTGAAAAGCAAATGAAGGTCCTTAAAATGTTCTATTTCCATAGATTAGGAAAAGGTCATTGACATAATCATCCCAAAGTAACAATTTCTACTCTTATTTATTTATTTATTTATTTATTTGTTTATTTATATTTTTGGTGGCATTGGGTCTTTGTTGCTGCGCACGGGCTTTCTCTAGTTGTGTCCAGTGTGGGCTGCTTTTTGTTGCAGTGTGCAGGCTTCTCATTGCTGTGGCTTCTCTTGTTGGGGAGCATGGGCTCTAGGTTAATGAGCTTCTGTAGTTGTGGCACGCGGGCTCAGTAGTTGTGGCTCGCAGGCTCTAGAGTGCAGGCTTGGTAGTTGTGGCACATGGGCTTAGTTGCTCCACAGCATGTGGGATCTTCCCAGATCAGGGATTGAATCCGTGTCCCCTGCATTGGCAGGCAGATTCTTAATCATTGCACCACCAGGCAAGTCCACAATTTCTACTTTTAAAACAAATTCCTGATTAATTAATCCATGGGTCTTGAACCTTGGTCAGTTCTAGGGAAATTGGCTCAGTTTGCCGTCCCTGGCTCCTCATTTTGTGTTTGTCCTGTTTGTCCTCTGTCACTCAGGTAGACTGCTCTGCTCAATGATCTTTTCCCTCACTTCTTTCTGCCCTAATTCAAGTATTTCATTCATAATATATGTAAATGACTGCACATAGTTGACTGAACAGCAGGTTAAAAATATTGTCTCTCCTATTATTCTTGCATTAACTGTGGTCTAGTTTCTGAAGTTATAAGCTAACTTCCAAGTGTCATCAAGTGATGGGATTTGGGGAGGGAGGATATACAGATAGATATCTTTCAATTGTTCTTGAAATTATACCATGTATCTTTAACTGGCTCTATCTAGCATTCAAGAGTATTCTACCATAGGATCACAGAGCTTTAGTTATAAAAATAACTTTTGTCCTTGCCCAGGGTCTTTGAACACATAGGTCCTTGAGATATTTTTAATACTCAGCTCAGGTTCATCCAAGATGAGACTACATATTTTAACATGGTTTAGTTAAAATATCACCCTTTTTCACTTGGAATTGGAATATGAACTCAGTGTGACAACACTCATTATTATCACACATGTCTGAATCTCTAATGGAAAGTTCTATGTCTTTGAACAGTTAAAAATGGGAGAGCAATTTAATTATTACTTGATTAATGTAGTATGTTTGGTATGAAAATATTTCCAAACATAGGGTCGTGATGAAGAATGAAAAATGGATACTTGGTAATAAAAATGTTAGGAGGCTATAATCTAGTTCAAAACTTTATAAAAATGAAATACTAACAATGATGATTAATGTATCAGTGCTCACTATATTCTAGTCACAGAGATAATACCATTTAGTTTCACCTTGCATTAAACAAAACAAAAAACAAAACAAACAAACAAAAAAACTCAGAGGACAGGATTATGATTCTCTTCACACTACAGATGAAAAAAGCTTAATATCTGGCTTGAGGAGGTTATGTGGTTTTTGTAGATGTCATGCTAATCTAAAGCACTGTAATTTTTAACCTAGTTGACATGTATCTCTACTATTTTATGCTTTATGCCACTTTGTTTTAAAACTGTCTTCTTTAGGAAAAATGAATACATTATTTATTACTTTATTTCATATATAGTGTCTACTTGCCTGATGAAAGCACTTTTTCCCTTCGTAAGTATAGTAGCAGGATATAGCTCTCTTAATATAGCTCTCGCCCCCTTCACCACCTCATCTGTAACAGCCTCTTTCTTTGCTTTCTTGGTAGAAGGCACTAAGGGGGAAATGATGTATTATTACCTGTCTGGTGGGGATTTTAATTACATGAATAACTGTCTATCTGCAAGAAAAGGGTAGCAATCCATTCTTTCCTCAGTCGGGAGATGATAAGAATTTTGGGAAGTGAGAAGAACTTTGAGATGGTTTAAAATGAATGACCTAGAGATTGAATGAGTCATGTCCACTATCTGATTTTCTCAGAGAAAATAACTAATTTCTCAAGCCTGCAAACAAAGAAAATGAGATAAACAACAAATTTTAAAGATGAAGCGAAAAACACTCCAGAATCAAAAGGATATGTTCAGTGTGAGCCAACTGTCACATATTTAACCTTTCCATTTGTTGGTATATGTTAGAAAAAGGAGGCTAAAACCCCAAACTACATCTAGCCTGTCAGCTGGGTAATTTGATTTTCATGTATTTGTGAGCTGGGGAGGCATGCTTGTCTCTCTGTTTGTTTAAACATTGAGGCTGGCAATTACCCATGTTCCCTTAAGTAATCAAAGGTGTTTTCTGGGACCTCACTCAAAGCATTAGCACTATGCTAATGACCTGTGCTGGGCATGACTCACGTTGAAGTAGGAAGGGTGGCAGAAAGATGGAGCCTTTCAGTCTAGAAATATCTTTATGAATATAACTAATTGAACAGATTAGGAAAACAAAGTTGTTGGAGAGATGATCAAAATGGTTCTCAAGAAGTTTTCTTGGTGTGAGACGCAAAGAGATATGGAAAACCAGAAACTTAGAAAAAGATAAAAAACAACATGTAGAATATCACCAAGATTACTTTGGTTATAAAGAAAAGCACCCGCATCTTCTTCAGATTTAAACCCAAATTTGATGTCTCAGGGGAGATCTGGAATATCTCCACAGAGGCCCCTCCCTCAGTCCCTCTCACAGCTGTCATTCAATTGATAATATCTCTATCACATATTTATGCTGCTGAAATGCATTATATTGTTGTGGCTGAAATCAAGTGGGGCTCTGAGGGTCCCAGTGAATACAGATATGCTGTGCTCTGTCAGGTTCCTGCTGGTGGTCCCCACTGAGTGATGCCCTTGCTGCACCCTCATGCTTATTTAGGATGGGAAGATGGGTGGGAGAGACACAGCAAGAATCTTTGCCATCTGGACTGACTTGACTGACAACTCCCACAGTCTTAGTCAGCATTCCAGCATAACAAAGAGTTTTTGAAGGGATACAGAGTAGACAACTTGAGGTTTTTCTTCTCCTTCAAAAAACGGAGAAGTAGCGGGCCAAAGATCGCTGCCTTCCTTGTTATTTCCACAGGAAAATAAGAAGCCTATTCCTCTTCTATGTCCTTGATGGCTGTGATATTAGCACCAATATTAAAGGAATAAGTATCTGAGTAGTTTTTTCTTTTTTTTTGGAGGAGGGAGATGAGTACTTTTTATTTTCCCAGTTGGAATTCTCTATACATTTCTCCTGTATATAACCATTGACTTTTTGAAACAGCATTATTGAGGTATAGTTAATATATAAAACAACTGCACATATTTAATGTATATAATTTAATGAGTTTGGAGATTTGCATACATTCATAAAACTATCACTACAATCAAGGTAATAAAATATCCATCACCCCAAAAGTTTCCTTCCACCCCTTAGTTTTTTGTTTGTTTATGTTGTAAGGACATTTAACATGAATATCTGTTTTTCTTTAACCCACACCTTCTCCAAGTTATCCTAACTTTCTTGCACACCCCTACACTTATCAAAACAACACACTGAGAGACCTTCAAGATGGCGGAGGAGTAAGATGTGGACATCATATTCCTCCCCACAAATACATCAGAAATACATGCACATGTGGGACAACTCATACAGGACACCTCCTGAACATTGGCAGAAGACCTCAGACTTCCCAAAAGCCATATGGCTGACAGGGTCTTCATGCTCCAGCCAGCTGTCAGGCTTGTGCCTCTGAGGTGGGAGAGCCGAGTTCAGGACAAGCGTCCACCAGAGATCTCCCGGCTCCCTGTAATATCAAATGGCAAAAGCTCTCCCAGAGATCTCCATCTCAACTCTTAAGACCCACATCCACTCAACGACCAGCAAGCTACAGTGCTTGACTCCCTATGCCGAACAACTAGCAAGCCAGGAACACAAGCCCGGCCATTAGCAGACAGGCTGCCTAAAATCATAATAAGGTCACAGACACCCCAAAACACACTACCGGATGCGGACCTGCACACAAAAAAAGAAAAGATCCAGCCTCATCCACCAGAACACAGGCACCAGTCTCCTCGACCAGGAAGCCTACACAACCTACTGAACTAACCTTAGCCACCGAGGGTAGACACCAAAAACAATGGGAACTACAAACCTGCAGCCTGCGAAAAGGACACCCCAAACACAGTAAGTTAAGCAAAATGAGAAGCCACAGAAACACACAGCAGATGAAGGAACAAGGCAAAAACCCACCACACCAAAAAATTGAAGAGGAAATAAGTAGTCTACCTGAAAAAGAATTCAGAGTAATGATAGTAAAGATGATCCAAAACCTTGGAAATAGGATGGAGAAAATACAAGAAACGTTTAACAAAACCTAGAAGAACTAAAGAGCAAACAAAACGATGAGCAACACAATAAATGAAATTAAAAATTCTCTAGAAGGAATCCATAGCAGAATAAATGAGGCAGAAGAACAGATCAGTGACCTGGAAGATAACAGACTAGAAATAACTACCACAGAGCAGAATAAAGAAAAAAGAATGAAAAGAATTGAGGACAGCCTCAGAGACCTCTCAGACAACATTAAATGCAACAACATTTGAATTATAAGGGTCCCAGAAGAAGAAGAGAAAAAGAAAGTGACTGAGAAAATATTTGAAGAGATTATAGTTGAAAATTCCCCAGATATGGGAAAGGATATAGTCAATCAATTCCAGGAAGCACAGAGAGTCCCACACAAGATAAATCCAAGGAGAAACATGCAAAGACACATATTAATCAAATTATCAAAAATTAAATAAAAAGAAAAAATATTAAAAGCAGCAAGAGAAAAACAACAAATAACATACAAGGGAATCCCCATAATGATAACAGCTGATCTTTCAGCAGAAACTCTCCAAGCCAGAAGGCAGTGGCAGGACATATTTAGTGATGAAGGGGAAAAATCTACAACCAAGATTACTCTACCCAGCAAGGATCTCATTCAGATTTGATGGTAAAATTAAAACCTTTACAGACAAGAAAAAGCTAAGAGAATTCAGCACCAACAAACCAGCTTTACAACAAATACTAAAGGAACTTCTCTAGGCAGGAAACACAAGAGAAGGAAAAGACCTACAATAACAAACCCAAAACAATTAAGAAAATGGTAATAGGAACATACATATTGATAACTACCTTAAATGTAAATGGATTAAATGCTCCAACCAAAAGACACAGACTAGCTGAGTGGATACAAAAACAAGACCTGTATATATGCTGTCTACAAAAGAACCACTTCAGACCTAGGGACACATACAGACTGAAAGTGAGGGGTTAGAAAAAGATATTCTATGCAAATGAAAATCAAAAGAAAGATGGAGTAGCAATTCTCATATCAGACAGAATGCACTTTAAAATAAAGACTATTACAAGAGACAAATAAGGACACAACATAATGATCAAGGGATCAATCAAAGAAGAAGATATAACAATTATAAATAATTATGCACCCAACATAGGAGCACCTCAATACATAAGGCAAATGCTAACAGCCATAAAAGGGGAAATTGACAGTAACATAATCATAGTAGGGGACTTTAGCAACCCACTTTCATCAATGGAGAGATCATCCAAAATGAAAATAAATAAGGAAACACAAGTTTTAAAAGATAACTTTAGGGCTTCCCTGGTGGCGCAGTGGTTGAGAGTCCGCCTGCCAATGCAGGGGATACGGGTTCGTGCCCCGGTCCGGGAAGATCCCACATGCCGCGGAGCAGCTGGGCCCGTGAGCCATGGCCACTGAGCCTGCGCGTCCGGAGCCTGTGCTCTGCAATGGGAGAGACCACAACAGTGAGAGGCCCACGTACCACAAACAAAAAAAAAAAAAAAAAAGATAACTTTAAACAAGATGGACTTAATTGATATTTATAGGACTTTCCATCCAAAAACAAGAGAATACACTTTCTTCTCAAGTGCTCATGGAACATTCTCCAGGATAGATCATATCTTGGGTCACAAATCCAGCCTTGGCAAATTTAAGAAAATTGAAATCATATCAAGTATCTTTTCTGACCACAATGCTATGACACTAGATATCAATTACAGGAAAAAATCTGTAAAAAATACAAACACATGGAGGCTAAACAATACACTACTAAATAACCAAGAGATCACTGAAGAAATCAAAGAGGAGATCAAAAAATACCTAGAAACAAATGACAATGAAAACACGACAACCCAAAACCTATGGGATGCAGCAAAAGCAGTTCTAAGAGGGAAGGTTAGAGCAATACAATCCTACCTCAAAAAAAAAAAAAAAAAAAAAAGACAATAGATGGAAGAATCTGACCTTGATTCTACCTCTACATGAATTTACTCCAACCTTCCATAGTTCTTGTTTCCATCTTCTTTTTCCTCTGAGTTACTCCTTCACAGATTTTCACTATAGGCAATGAAAATTACCTTCCCTGAATTTCTGGAATCTAATACTAGATCCTTTATCCTTCCTTCTCATCACCCAGCATAGCAATTTAAGTCTAACTGGCACAACTTTTCTACCCCCTTTCTATCTCTGTTTCTCCATTTCTGCACAATTCTTTTGTGTGCCTTGTAAAAAAGAAGTTTAAGATGATATAAAATTATAGGGTATAACATACCACCTACTGTCAAATTTCCTGTAAGCTGGTAGTAAGGGTTTTGCAGAGGATTGCTTCTTAATAACATAAGAAAACATGCCTTAGGATCTTTGACCAACATGGCTTTTCAGATGTGCAGGTTTATAGAATCTCATGTCTTTAGAGCTTTAATCTACTTTCACCAACTCTTTTGGTTACTGAACTGATAAAATTCTGAATCATTCTCTGCCTCTGGCCTCCATAAGTCAAACCTGTGAGGCAAGAGAATAGGGCTGGTACCCTAGTTCACTGCTGTTTCCTCCTGTGTGAATCGTTTATGCTTAGCCATGTAGCTACCCCTCTTACTCCACTTCTGGTGGAGACCAGGAGAGAAAGGAAGAAGGTCAATTTATTCTTTAGTCACTCTTTAGAAAAGGCGAAATAAAAGAGACGTGGACCGGTTTAAAGCCTTCCTACTCCAAGTGTGGTCCACTGACTAACATCATCTCTATCACCTAAGAGTTTGTTAGGGATGCACAATGTCAAGCCCCACCTAAGATGCACTGAATTAGAACCTCCATTTTAATAAAGTCCCCAATGATTCATATACACACTAAAATTGAGATAAAGTTGAGAAGCACTGGCCTAGAAGGTGACTCTTTCTGTTGACAAAGGACAAAGAAAGAAAGTAGCTCACAAATTGGGGTAAAGAAACTTTCCGTTGGAGACAAATAGGGAAAAAATGATGGAGGTTTGAAAAGAGGGGAGTTTTTGTGTGTGTGTTTCCATCTCATATCACCACACACACACAAACACACACAAACACACACACACACACACCCCTACCTAAAATTTTCCAGCCCACTCTGGATCTCAGCTGCTAGGAGTTACTCTCAATCGATTGCTAGATATATATAACGTCTGCATCCTACCTGAGATGTTCACATAATGTCCTAAGCAGCAGGAGAATAATCCTTAACTTTCTTCCTTAGCCCAAGCATTAGTTTTGATAGAGGTCGTCTTCCTAACATTGCCTTCACTGGGCAAGGGTTAGGAAGCTCACTGAAAGAAGATCTCTTTTTGATTATTTGAAGCAAGAATCCAGCAGTGCTATTTTTCCAGAAGTGGCACAGCTTTTTCTTAATCATTTGGTCATTCTTCATATAGCTCCATCAAACAGAGGATTGCTGATTTTCAGGGTAGAAGGAACCATAGAAGGAACCATAAAGGACCCGTCCATTTTCTTATCTGATGCTGAAATTCCTACCACAAGACAGCTAGTCATTGCCCAGCTTAAGCTTGGATGAAATAAATGAAAGAAAACTCAAAATTCATGCTTATACGCCATTGTGCATTCAGTGACATTGCAGCTGCCTCGCCGCATTATTTGAGAATGCAACTTTCCGCTGATGACATGTATCACCCTCTTCTTAGTCTGGGGTGCTTCTCTTATCAAGTTAAGTTTCAGAGTAGTGAGGCAGGAAAGGGAAAATTCCCCTCACAAACAAATCCTTTTGCCTAAATAAAAGAATATATAGTACTCATAAAGATGATAGTTAAAGCCCAGCGTGAGAGAGACACATTTCTCACACTAATAACAACAGTAATAACAATAACAAGAGTAATAAAACACTCTCTAAGAGCTACCATTCCAGAGAAAATAATATTTGCTATTAATATTATTGTATTACTGCTAATAATAATGATAGGTTACATGCTAAGAGACGGGGCCTTCGGTGTAACTAACTAAGCATATTTAGGGCTCCCCTGAAGGCATCTCTTCAATTAATAAAGGAGACCGACAGATCTTCTCACAGCCTACTGCCAGGTGTCAATTGATTGCCTCCCTCTAATAACTGTTTAATTTGCTTTCCTGTACTAATCATGTCACACAAATTGTTGGCCTCTGTCCCTCACTGACAGAGCGGATGGCATTTCAATAGGCCAAATGGCACTGCCCCCCCCAGTCCCTTCTCCCTCCTTCTCTACTCCCATCCTCATTCTCTTCCATCCCTGTACGCCCTCCTCCCTGCCTGTAACCCAGACAGATTCAGCCACTCGTTTCTCCGGGAACCCATCCAATGACAATGAGAGAGTAAATCGGTCAGACCTCTAGAGCAGCAGCCGCAGGAAGAAAGCAACATCCCCTTGCCGTGCCTCATGACCTCTCTCCACGCTGAAAGAAAACTCATCAGCTCACAGCACGAATTAGCATGGCCTCATTATGGACAGAGAGTGAGGGTCATAAAAGGCCCAAATGGGAACAAGGTGGTTTGAAAACAGAAATCAAAGTCCCATGAGCAGGGCAAGTTGTACCAGGGAGACAGAAGGCGAGGGGGGATGGGAAGTAAATATGATGAAAACACATCCGTGGGAGAGAACACTGACATGCAAATGTTCGAGCCTATGATTCGACATATCAGGGAACCCAGGACACAATTACACTTGATGACTGAGGCGTAAATAGACGTTGGCAGTCACCACCCCACCCGTTACCCGTAACTCCCCCGTCTTGCTTTTGGGTATGCCGGGGATTTTTGGCTTCTTGCTTAGCTTTCATCTTTCTGTCTCACTAAATAAAAGGCCTACAAAGAATCAAGCACAGAGAGATATACATGGAGGTTTAAACATTTCCCCGTGTACCTGGTGCCCTGACACAGCGACGCCTTTCAGCACGCTATTCTGCGATCTGAGTGAACTGCCTCTTCACACTTCATGTGAATGATCAAGGATTGTTACAAAGACTCCACCTCCCACGTGGAGCTTTCTGTTCCTAACCAGAGCACGCAGAGACCGCTCCTCCCATAGCAGTGCTTTTCCACTTTGCACCTATTCTTCTCTAAGTAAAAGCAGACCCTTCAGTCCTTCACACAAGACCCTTCACACTATAACCTAAAACGTAGTTTTCTATTCCACCTCCTACCATCCGTCCACACTGATCCTACGACCACATTCTACTGAACATCATGCTTTCTTCCCCTCTGCACCTTGTCTTTGCATTTCCTTCTACCAGGAATCCCTCTCCTCTAGTGTTCAGTAATCCAGCATCCCATCCACCAGAGGCCAGCACGAAAACAAGCTCCTTCTTAAAAATGCTACAGGATATGATCTCTCTCTGTTAAACTCTATATCATTTGTATCACCTGCACAGATATTTAATTTTGGGGAGAGATTAAAAATTACTTGAGGGTGGCTTCCCTGGTGGCGCAGAGGTTGAGAGTCCGCCTGCCGATGCAGGGGACGTGGGTTCGTGCCCCGGTCCGGGAAGATCCCACATGCCGTGGAGCGGCTGGGCTCGTGAGCCATGGCCGCTGAGCCTGCGCGTCCGGAGCCTGTGCTCCGCAACGGGAGAGGCCACAACAGTGAGAGGCCCGCATACCGCAAAAAAAAGAAAAAAAAAAATTACTTGAGGGGAGGTACTTTCAAGACTCAGAAAAGCCCCCTTAGAACTTTTTTTTCTTTTTCTTTTTCTCTCTCAGCCCTAATAGTTTGCTTTGACTGCCTCAAGGGACATTTTGTAATAGGTTTACATAGAGAACTTCACGGCAATCTGAAATGTGGAAATCTTTGTCAGTTTGGATTTCAAACAGGGAGTAACTCCCCACCGCAAGGAGTTTACAATTCCCTTGTCATTACCAGGGAGTACAGAGAATGTGGATTTTATCAATGGGAAATAAGCCAGCAAAGGGTAGATGGATGCAGGACATCAGGAGTGTAGAGAAATGCTGTGGCACTCAATCACTTCTGCAACCAGTAAGCAGATAATATTGGAGGAAAGCAAGGCCTGAAGAAGGGTTTTATTAATACAGATTTGGGACCTGAAGATCGTAGTGTAAGCAAGGACCTGTGAACCACAGCTCAATACCAAGCCAATACTGATTATCTAAATGAGACACATTAAAAGGAGAACGTTTGTGGAATCAAAGACTAAATACTTCCAGATGACGTCAGACACAACTTGTCTTTAGAGTGTCTGCTGGGTGCCTGACACTGATATTGCGACCAAGCAAGCACATTTTGAAGGTGGGGGACTCCTAAGGGGTCAAGGAGGAAAAAAAAAAAAGGAAGGAATAAAAATTCAAGAACTCTGCAAAACACCAACCAACAAGTAAACAAACTAAAATCAAACACAAATAATTTAACCACATGAAGACTACACAGAAGGCAGCAAAGAAGTGTCCCTCCTCCCAACTGGCAGAAAACCTCACTGCCACTGCCACCATCCTAGTTTACACACCGTATTGTCTTGCTGGGGTCAATGCAATGGTCTACTAACAAGCTCGCTGGCCTCAGCCTTGGGCCCAATGAGCACACCCACACAGTCAGAGCACTCTTTCTGACGAATAGCAGCTCGCGGCATCACCATACCTACACCTTGCCCCAGCCCCTCTGCATTCAGCTTATCCCCTCACTCGTGCAGTACTTATTCAGCATTTACTAGGCACTAAAGGCACAGAAATAAAGCAGGCCAGGCTTGATTCCTGCACTAGAGGAGAAAATTTCCCGTAATTAGGGATCAAGTCCAAATGCCTTGATGTGGCACACCAGGCTCTCACATTCCAGAACTCTCTTATCTCTCCAACCTCCTGGACTACTTCCCTTTGGTTTCTGTACTCCATTCTTAGACTCCTGCATTCTTACTTTTGTTTCTCTGTTAGCATTCTCCATACTCTCTTTTGCCTTCGGTCTTTTTCACATGGTGCTTTTTGTGTTGAAATACCTTTCCCCTCCCATCTTCCCGGACATTCCCCTGGCTAGCTGCTACTTCCGGCCAGGATACCCTTTATCACCCTCTGTTTTCTGTTTGTGTGTCGGCTCCCTCCACTAGACCGATAGCTCCCTGAGAGAGATCCCGTGTTATTCACTGGTAGATAACTCCAGTACTCAGAGCAGTACCTGATTTACATGGGTGCTCAATTATCATCAGTCCAGTGAACTAATTATAGTTTGACTTTGTGTTTCTACTAGACTGAGAGGAATAGATTCAAACTGTGCCGAGCGCAGAGACTTTGGTTCAAGACTATCTCCAGCTTGGTGAATGCCAGGCACAGAATAAATATCTGTTGGATGAATGAATGAAAGGATAAATTCAACTAAAAAAAAAAAACAGTATTAAAACTATGTCCACACAAGTGTGATTAGAACCAAAACTGGACATTACACATCCTTTTGATCAAATAGAAATCCGGAACATTCTCACAAGGGATTAAATATCTTAAGAAAAATGTTATTAATTTTTGAATCGTTTTGGGGTACTCCAATTTCCCTTTTCCTCACACGGCACAGTAAAGGCACTGGAGTTGAAATTGTGAGACCCTTTTCACTTTTACATCTGAATTACGAAATGCCACATCCACCAGCCTCTACCAGAAGCAAGGCAACATTAATATTAATGCTTGGAAGGGCCTGCAGTATGGCAGCAGGATGATTTAAAGAAGAGAATAATCAGGGACTGAATCTTAGTAAATAAATCCAAGGTCCAATTTGTTTAGTCTCTCACCCATATATTTAAAGGAAAATTAATATTCATTTTAAAAGGCAAATCAATACAGATTCTGAACTGCTGACTTGGTAGATTTAAAGTGGAAATGTTTCTCTTGTCCCCAGCAGCCTCCTAGCTAATCTCCTTTTCCCAGTCTGTTGCTACTTTATTCCATATACAGATATGCAGGGATACCCTCAAAATATCACTCATGAAGCATTTACTAACTTTTTGCCATCATGTATCTAGTACCACCTGGCTATCGTGGGGACACAGACCACAGAAGGGCCTTTCTTTGTCTTCAAGGGATTTACAATCCAGATGGGGAGAGGAAGCATCCTCTTAGATCAGGCATCCAAAGAATAATCCAAAGAATATCAAGCGTATTCTAAGATAGTATGGTAAAAACTATTTTGAACATGTAATTTCTACCTTTGCAAATCTCCCATGATCCTCTCATGACCTCCTTCCACCCCAGTGTAGACACTCTCATTTTTTATATGTATGTATATATATTATATATATTGAGAATATATAATTATAGAATATAGAATATTATATATAGTTATGTGTATAATCTCAGTTAATCCTCATAACAACCCTGAGCAGTTTATAATATTATGACCATTTTACAGACAAAAGACCTGAGATGTGGTTAAATGACTGTTGCAAGATGCTACATCTAGGAAGTGGCAAAACTGAACTCAGAGTTCAGTTCTGCCTAATTATAAACTTCTATTCTTTCCACCATGCTTTCTCTCCATCAGTTGTCATCTACTTCCTTTGGCATCACTCTATCATTTCTTGTTATGTCCTAATATCTCTGTTCTACTGAGACCAAGTTGATCTACTTGGCACCTTTGGAACAAATTTTGCTAAAGTGTGTTTCATGTGTTGTCTTGCCCACCCATCGCCGTGAAAAACTTAGAAGGAGTCAGCACAGCAAATAGGTTCAAAGTGTAATATCTGAAAGCAAACTGTCACATATTCAAATTCTGACATCACCCTTTTATAGGCGTATGACCTTGGACAAATTACTTTGCCTATTTGTGTTTCCTTATCTGTAAAATGGAACAATAATAATAGTATCCACTAGTGTCCTTAACTATCTTTGATAACATGCTGGTTACTGTATTTTATTTACATTAGTGATTTAGGAACAGCCATCTAGATGTATAAGTCTTAGGCATTATAGCATTGAAGACTCAAAAAAATGGTTTGAGGATAGAAGTTTTAAATGTCAAATTACTTTGCCCAATAGAAGATAAAATAATGATAATTATTTAATGATAGAGATAGAATTAAACTTGTGTGTATTTTGGTACAATCCTTTCATTTAACACATGGGGAAACTGAAGCCCAAAAATAATTAAAAAAAAAAAAAAAAAAAAAACCTGTCCAAATTGACATATCTGGTGGAGGATCTCTCATGAGCAATTTCTGAGACTTTAACTCATTTAGTCCATAGATGCTGTTCCACACTCTAATCACAAAGATCAGACTCCAAACAGCCCTGGCCCACTCCTTTGCCCCATTTTTAGCCATCTCTCCATTGGCAAAAATGCTGGTACCTTATAAAGCCCAGCTGAGCTTTCTGAACTGGGTCTTACGATTTATACTGGCTTTAAATTATTTCAAATTATTTTAATGAAATAAATGTTTTAACCATGAGTGGAAAATCTAGTTTACCTCATTTCAATAAATATGGTCCTGGCACCATACGCTAGATGTTGGGGATAATAAAGTGGAATAAACATCAGGGTCCCGGCTCTCTTAAGCTAGTTCATCAGGTTTTACATCTCACCTGGGGAATTCTCTTTTCTTTAATTAGGTTACCTTAATAAGACCAAAACAAACATTTACTGCTTGAATATCAGCATATTCTTTTGTCTAACTGTAGGAAGAAATAAAGAATAAGACTTCAGGAATTTTAGAGTTCCATGTTTCTAATAGCTCCTTTTGGCACATTATTTATTTCATAAACTTAAGCTCCCTTCCCAGTCATTTTTCTTCTCAAATAAAATCTTTGTTTTGAATATTAACCAAGATTGTAAGACTATGTGTCAGTTTCTAGAGGCTATAGGAAACACACACACACACAATGCTCTCTCTATATAAAGCAGATTATTTATATCTCAGAATATGTTTTCAACAATGAGATATTGCAACATTTGTAGAATTTAGGATCTAGTGCTAGGTCTTTGATGTTCTTCAATGTAGGTACCATAATAATATAATTGTCACTATCACTAATTTTATTTAGTCTTTACAGATCCCATGCTAAGGACCTTACATACATTATCTTGTGCGATTCTTACACATTAAAATGCATTATTATTCCAATTTTACAGATGAGACAATTGAGGCCGAGGCCATATAAACTTTCCCAAAGCTATGTGGTTTCTACATGGTAGAACTGGAATTTACACCCAGGTCAGTCTGACCAGGATTTATGCATCTTTCTAGTCCCCAGGAACTTTTTTGCACAAAGTAGGTCTTCAGTAAGTTCTTACTGAACCACTGAATGCTGAAATAGTAGAAAAGCAACAAAGATGCTCTATTGTGAAATAAACTCCTAGAAAAGCTTAGCAACCAGACTTTGAAACAGAATCCCTTGCAATCAGGTCTATATAGATTTGTGAAACACCCTGAAGCAGCTTGGCAGAAACTGCCCAAACGTGCAGCAGTGAATTCTGAAGGGGTTGTGAGCACATTTTTATTGCTACAGAAAAGGAAATAGAATTTCTAGTCATAATTCATCTAATAATGCAAGCCAAGTTTTGCTCTACTGAGATTTCAGGGAAAAAGAGAATTAAAAAAGTATCACAGATAACCCCAGTACAAAACTTCCAGGCTTGGACCCAAATGAAATACCATTGTTTAATAAGGGGAGCTAGGATACCAAATACTATTAGACTCCACGTATAGTTCTCCCAAGCCAGCTCATGCTTTCAGAGGACATCTGGCTCAACAGTTTTAGTACCCCCATCACCATCACTAGCTTAACATGGACATGCACACATACACACCATTTTGATATGGAAATTTTCAGAGTTATATAAAGAAATTCATTGTTGGTCCTATACTTGTGCTTTTCAAAGTGTGATCCACAGACCAGCAATATCAGCATCACTGGCTCTTTATTAGAAATACAGATGTTCAGGCCTTATCCCAAATCAAATGAATCAGAATCTGCATTTTAGCACAATCCCCCAGTCATTCACATAGACAGTCATTTCAACCACTTGATTTTGCTGGTACTCTGCAGTCCAGTTGAATCTGAGACTGAACTAAGGCCCTGCAACCTTCTTCCATGTACTATGGCAATGCAAGGGCCAAGGAAAGTATCCCCAGGCAATGATGAAGGGGTCACTTTTGATGGGCAAGCCCTCCATTGTGCATCATTAAAACACATCCATTGCATTCTTTAAGATGGTCCCCTTTTCTGTGAAAGCATTTCTGATCCACCCTCCCATTCTAAAGACATTTTGCATGTGTATATCTATGTACTAATTTATTCAAGCTATAGTACCACAGTATGTTTACAGAGTTTCTATTGCTTTGTACTTAATCTCCTCATGATTAGCACCTTTCAAAGTCCAGAACATTGTCACCTACCCTTATTTAATCCCAAAAGGGAAGGGAGGGTATCTGAAGGAAAGTAAGTATTGAAAGGGAATTTAGAACCAAATCTACTTTGGCCTTCATTTCTTGGGTTTTGGTTTTAGATTTCCTAAAGAAAAACTATTCTTGGCTTTCCCATAATTACATGAGGATTCTTAACCTTTGTTCCTGATGGAAAATCAAACTGTATGAAGGAGAGTCATGTTTAAAAATGGAAAAGAAGCACCTCTCTACTCCACTGAGCGCGGGCTGGTTCAGCAGATTTGCAATCATTCCTCATACCAGGGCTTGAGACTGGTTTGTGGACACAGCCACAGCTGTGCAAATTGTGGAGTGGCGACCAGGGGACAAAGAGCTCTGGGCTTGTCTCCCGTGGCTTTTGTTTCATTTAGGTCCCCTGCCCCAGGAGCTGCACTTTGCAAGGCTGAGGGTAGGGATAAGACATTCAAAGTGTACTTCACTCAGAACCACAGCATTTCTCCTCACTTTTAGGGCACAACTGAAATAGGGTTTTAATGTGAAATTTGCCTTAGGCCAGCAGACTGTTCCCAAACACTGAAAGCATCAGTTTGCTTTCTGTACATTGATGTGGTTATAACATCGTATACAATTGCAAGGGAACTCATATCCTGTCCACATCTGCCTTTCTCCTCTCTCTCCTGTTCCTCCCTTTTTTTCTGTTTATATCATCTGGTGCTGCAACACATACCTTGGTGCATGCAGCCCATGCCAATCAGACATGTTTATGATGAGTGGTGAGCGTGGGTGGGAAGAGGGAAACATTTCTATGCTGAATTCAGTGGGCTCAGATCATATGTTGATTTTTCTCTTTCTTTAAAAAAAATTCCCTTTAAAATTTGGGGTGAAAGGTAAGCACATTGCAGAGTGGATTTATTTACTCAGATGCTCTGCTTGATAATTCTCATCTTTAAATCATCCTGTAGCTGCACTTCCAGCCTTTCTGGACATCAATATTAATGTTCCCAGCTCCTGGCAGTAGCTGGTAGAGGTGGCATTTCATAATTCAGATGTAAAAATTAAAAGCCGAGTGCTAGAGGGTGTACACAGTAGCAGAATACATGCATCCAATATTTACTGAAAGCCCTTCAGAAAACCAGCCTTTCCCAGCCCTCCCATAGCAAGGAAATGCAACATTAACAGCTAAATAATGGCGGCCGACTATAAAGGCACAGGATGGTTCCAGAAATATTTTCACTTTGAAGATCTTCAATTGGCACCCAAGGGGAAAGGGCATTGGCAAATCCCACCTGAGACAATGTTTCACCAACAGGTGCATGAGAGTCAATGGTCCTCTAGTCAGCGGAGGGCTGACATCACCAAGTATCCCATCAATGTGCCCCTCATGATTATTGGTAGAGAACTCCACGGAGGAAGGTCTCATGATGCCACTTATTCATTAGTCATTGGTGCCATGGCCTTATTTCCCTTTTTGTCAAAAAACTGTTTCCTTCATGTTTTTATGTTGTAGGGAACCTAGGTTCTCAGTTCTCTGCAGAGAGAAAGGCTGGCTCATCATTATTCTCTTCATATTTTTCTCTTCTTTCAAAAACAAGTAGGTCCCCACATATGAAAAGATGTATGTACTTGGAAAGAGTTTAAGAATGATCATAACTAATTATACATTAAAATAAATGCTTACTAAAACAAAATAATTAAAACAGACACTTCACCATAAACTCATCATGATAAGTCCATCCAAGCAAAGAAAGAAAACTAGTCTTACTTTATCATCATGTCTTACTAGAGCCATCCCCTTCCACCAACTGCTGATGTTATTTTAGAGTTGGAACAAATAAAATGAAAAGAAAGCAGAAAAAGGGATAAAGTCTCCATCAACTCCCTCATCTCTCCCAGTGGTTCTTGTTTGTTTGTTTGGGGAGGTTTTGTTATTTTTTATTTTGTTTTTAATATCTAGCTCTTTCTAGTAAAGAAGAGAATGTGGCCTCTTGTCAATTCTGGCCAAGGTTCTACATTATTGGCCACTTCTTTTCATGATTTAAAATAGTCTACTTCAAAAACAGAGCTGCTTTCTATAGAAATTCTGAGCCAATGTCTACATCCAAATAATTATTAGAGAACTGATTTGTGAGGAATTTCATAGTTACTTATAAACCTCTATTTCAAATGAGGCCACTTTTTCTAAAAAGGATATATGCCATGACAGGTGTTTCCACAATGTTGCTGTTGTTTTTTCATGTATCCTAAAATAGGTAAGTGCCTCTTGCTTGAGATTCACTTCATCCTGGTAATTTCTGTCCTCCTCATTGCTAAAGTGATTTTTCTAAAGAAGAACGGCATGCATTGCTTCTTAAAAGAGTTTCTTTTTCCTCTGTCTTCTGTCTTATTATTTTCTGTAAGATGTGTTGAAAATGCATTTTTATTCCTTATGACTCCAGGCCTGTAAGCAGCTTGTTTGTTAGGCCCTACTGGGGACAGAGTACAGACTAATTTTCATAAGTTGCAACAATTCCAAAGCATGAATATATATATATATATATATATTTTTTTAAGATCAAAATAGGCTGTCCATTAGCCTGTTGCAAACCCGTATGCAGAATGTCTTTACATTTTAGTTGCTTTATTTTTAGCATAGCCAGTCTCTCAGTTAAAGGAACACTTTCTAACCTGTTTTTTCAGCCTATCAGGAATGAGAAGGCAGGGACCAGAAGCTATCATCTCTACAGGCTGTGTTCTGCTAACCAAAGCCAGGCAAGGAGGCCAATTCCATAAAGCACTACAAATATTTGTGTGGTTCAAAGGGGCAAGGAGATGTCCCTGGCTAGGAGGAAATCTATAAACAAGACAGACAAGAGATTTTACAAAGCTTAGCAAAACAAAATGGAGGATGGGTGGGGGAAAAGGGAGACAAGAAAGGTTTGAGTTCAAACTTGGATTTAGATTTTATATGAGGACAGTTCAATACAGCTGCAGAGATGAAGCCCTTTTATTTTTTTTTTGCAAAGGCCAATAAAAAATGCCAGACTTGCAACACTCTGCGAGATGCTCCTGCCTCATCTCAGATTCTGGTCTCCTCCCACCACTCACACTGGCCTATCTGCTGTAGCTTCACACTCCTCGGGCACCACAGCAGATGGCTCACCACCCACATACTCTTCAGTATGTGAAGGCAGAGCAGAGACATCTTGGTGTCTCTTGCAGTGGGGAAGAGGAGGAAAAAATAACAAGGTTATGCTTACTGGGATTATCTTGTCCACTCGTACGATTTCTCTCTCCTTCCTTGGATGGCTTTGTGAGTGTGACACTTTTAAATAACGTGAAAGGCACCATTCTCATTATTTGATGAGCTCGACAAACTGTGCCCCAATTTCAGGGTATTAAGTATCAACATGGAGTCTGAAAGGCTGTGTCTAGCATTGCTTGGCTCCAGTGGGCATATTTTCCTTCCACAATGATATAAGGCTGTGGGAATGTATTAGTCTCCTGAGTTCACTTGTTTAAATAAAGTCCCCTGCCCTTCCATGCAGGCATCAAGGAGCACAGCAGGCAGCTGCCATTTTAGGGATCACTTCAGCATTCCTGCTGTCTCTTTCCGGCAGGCACATCTTACCCCAGCCTCCCAAAAGTGCACTCCACCGCCATCCTGGTCCTGCTGCAACAGTAGTTAATGAGTTTTCTGTGTTTCAGTAAAATTTGGGGGCAGTTTCATCATCCATGGAAACAGTGGGGAGACTGGCAAAGACATGCCATCATTTTCTTGCATGTGAAGGGATTAAATGGAAATGAACCCAGTGGTACAGCAGGGTTTTCAAAATAATGGGCACCATGTCTTTTGTTAAACAGTCTAATTTCAGGCTCCACAAAAAAGTGTATCAGAATTTGCATTAAAATCCAGTAGAGACTTCCGGGGAAGATGGCGGAAGAGTAAGACGCGGAGATCACCTTCCTCCCCGCAGATACACCAGAAATACATCTACACATGGAACAACTCCTACAGAACACCTACTGAACGCTGGCAGAAGACCTCAGACCTCCCAAAAGGCAAGAAACTCCCCACGTACCTGGGTAGGGCAAAGCGGAGAGATTCCCGCACAGAGGATCGGTGCTGACAAGCACTCACCAGCCCGAGAGGCTTGCCTGCTCAGCCGCCGGGGCGGGCGGGGCTGGGAGCTGAGGCTCGGGCTTCAGTCGGAGCGCAGGGAGAGGACTGGGGTTGGCGGCGTGAACACAGCCTCAGGGGGTTAGTGCACCACGGCTAGCCGGGAGGGAGTCCAGGGAAAAGTCTGGACCTGCCGAAGAGGCAAGAGACTTTTTCTTCCCTTTTTGTTTCCTGTTGCGTGAGGGGAGGGGATTAAGAACACTGCTTAAACGAGCTCCAGAAACGGGCGCGAGCCGCGGCTAAAAGCACGGACCCCAGAGACGGGTGTGGGACGCTGGGGCTGCTGCTGCCGCCACCAAGAGGCCTGTGTGCGAGCGCAGGTCACTGTCCACGCCCCCCTTTTGGGGAGTCTGTGCAGCCCGCCACTGCCGGGGTCCGGGGATCCAGGGACAGCTTCCCCGGGAGAGCGCGGCGCGCCTCGTGCTGGTGCAACGTCACGCTGGCCTCTGCCGCTGCAGGCTCGCACCGCACTCCATGCCCCTCCCTCGCCCCGGCCTGAGTGAGCCAGAGTCCCCTAAGCAGCTGCTCCTTTAACTCCGGTCTGTGTGAGTAAAGAACAGACGCCCTCCGGCGACCTACACGCAGAGGCGGGGCCAAATCCAAAGCTGAGACCCGGGAGCTGTGAGAACAAAGAAGAGAAAGGGAAATCTCTCCCAGCAGCCTCAGAAGGAGCGGATTAAAGCTCCACAATCAACTTGATGTACCCTGCATCTGTGGAATACATGAATACACAACGAATCATCCCAAATTGAGGAGGTGGACTTGGAGAGCAAGATTTATGATTTTTTCCCCCTTTTCCTCTTTATGTGAGTGTGTATGTGTATGCTTCTGTGTAGGATTTTGTCTGTATAGCTTTGCTTCCATCATTTGTCCCAGGGTTCTATCCGTCCGTTTTGTTTGTTTGTTTATTTTTTCTTAATAATTATTTTTTATTTTAATAACATTATTATATTTTATCATACTTTATTTCATTTTACTTTAGCTTCTTTCTGTCCTTCCTTCCCTCCTTCCTTCCCTCTTTTCTTTCTTTCTTTCTTTCTTTCTTTCTTTCTACTTGTACTAATTCTTTCTTTCTACTTTTTCTCCCTTTTATTCTGAGCCGTGTGGATGAAAGACTCTTGGTGCTGCACCCAGGAGTCAGTGCTGTGCCTCTGAGGTGGGAGAGCCAACTTCAGGACACGGGTCCACAAGAGACCTCCCAGCTCCACATAATATCAAGTGGCAAAAATCTCCCAGAGATCTCCATCTCAACACCAGCACCCAGCTTCAGTCAACGACCAGCAAGCTACAGTGCTGGTCACCCAATGCCAAAAAACTAGCAAGACAGGAACACAACCCCACCCATTAGCAGAGAGGCTGCCTAAAATCATAATAAGTCCACAGACGCCCCAAAACACACCACCTGCCCACCAGAAAGACAAGATCCAGCCTCATCCACCAGAACACAGGCACTAGTCCCCTCCACCAGGAAGCCTACACAACCCACTGAAACAACCTTAGCCACTGGGGACAGACAACAAAAACAATGGGAACTACGAACCTGCAGCATGCAAAAAGGAGACCCAAAACAGAAAGATAAGCAAAATGAGAAGACAGAAAAACACACAGCAGGTGAAGGAGCAAGATAAAAACCCACCACACCTAACAAGTGAAGAGGAAATATGCAGTCTACCTGAAAAAGAATTCAGAATAATGATAGTAAACATGATCCAAAATCTTGGAAATAGAATAGACAAAATGCAAGAAACATTTAACAAGGACCTAGAAGAACTAAAGATGAAACAAGCAACGATGAACAACACAATAAATGAAATTAAAAATACTCTAGATGGGATCAATAGCAGAATAACTGAGGCAGAAGAACGGATAAGTGACGTGGAAGATAAAATAGTGGAAATAACTACTGCAGAGCAGAATAAAGAAAAAAGAATGAAAAGAACTGAGGACAGTCTCAGAGACCTCTGGGACAACATTAAATGCACCAACATTCCAATTATAGGGGTTCCAGAGAAGAAGAGAAAAAGAAAGGGACTGAGAAAATATTTGAAGAGATTATACTTGAAACTTCCCTACTATGGGAAAGGAAATAGTTAATCAAGTCCAGGAGGCACAGAGAGTCCCACATAGAATAAATCCAAGGAGAAATATGCCAAGACACATATTAATCAAACTTTCAAAAAAAATACAAAGAAAACATATTAAAAGCAGCAAGGGAGGGCTTCCCTCGTGGCGCAGTGGTTGAGAGTCCGCCTGATGATGCAGGGGACACGGGTTCGTGCCCCAGTCTGGGAAGATCCCACATGCTGCGGAACAGCTGGGCCCGTGAGCCATGGCCGTTGAGCCTGTGCGTCCTGAGCCTGTGCTCCGCAATGGGAGAGGCCACAACAGTGAGAGGCCCACATACCGCAAAAAAAAAAAAAAAAAAAGCAGCAAGGGAAAAATAACACACAAGGGAATCCCCATAAGCTTAACAGCTGATCTTTCAGCAGAAACTCTGCAAGCCAGAAGAGACTGGCAGGACATATTTAAAGTGATGAAGGAGAAAAACCTGCAACCAAGATTACTCTACCCAGCAAGGATCTCATTCAGATTTGATGGAGAAATTAAAACCTTTACAGACAAGCAAAAGCTGAGAGAGTTCAGCACCACCAAACCAGCTTTACAACAAATGCTAAAGGAACTTCTCTAGGCAAGAAACACAACAGAAGGAAAAAACCTACAATGACGAACCCAAAACAATCAAGAATATGGGAATAGGAACATACATATCAACAATTACCTTAAATGTAAATGGACTAAATGCTCCGACCAAAAGACACAGATTGGCTGAATGGATACAAAAACAAGACCCATATATATGCTGTCTACAAGAGACCCACTTCAGACCTAGACACACATAAAGACTGAAAGTAAGGGGGTGGAAAAAGATATTACATGCAAATGGAAACCAAAAGAAAGCTGGAGTAGCAATTCTCATATCAGACAAAATAGACTTTAAAATAAAGACTATTAGAAGAGACAAAGAAGGACACTACATAATGATAAAGGGATTGATCCAAGAAGAAGATATAACAATTGTAAATATTTATGCAACCAACATAGGAGTACCTCAATACATAAGTCAAATACTAACCGCCATAAAAGGGGAAATCGACAGTAACACATTCATAGTAGGGGAATGTAACACCCCACTTTCACCAATGGACAGATCATCCAAAATGAAAATAAATAAGGAAACACAAGCTTTAAATGATACATTAAACAAGATGGACTTAATTGATATTTATAGGACATTCCATCCAAAAACAACAGAATACGTATTTTTCTCAAGTGCTCATGGAACATTCTCCAGGATAGATCATATCTTCGGTCACAAATTAAGCCTGGAAAATTTAAGAAAATTGAAATGGTATCAAGTATCTTTTCCGACAACAATGCTATGAGACTAGATATCAATTACAGGAAAAGATCTGTAAAAAATACAAACACATGGAGGCTAAACAATACACTACTTAATAACGAAGTGATCACTGAAGAAATCAAAGAGGAAATTAAAAAATACCTAGAAACAAATGACAATGGAGACATGATGACGCAAAACCTATGGGATGCAGCAAAAGCAGTTCTAAGAGGGAAGTTTATAGCAATACAATCCCACCTTAAGAAACAGGAAACATCTAGAAGAAACAACCTGACCTTGCACCTAAAGCAATTAGAGAAAGAATAAAAAAACACCAAAGTTAGCAGAAAGAAAGAAATCATAGAGATCAGATCAGAAATAAATGAAAAAGAAATGAAGGAAACGATAGCAAAGATCAATAAAACTAAAAGCTGGTTCTTTGAGAAGATAAACAATATTGATAAACCATTAGCCAGACTCATAAAGAAAAAAAGGGAGAAGACTCAAATCAATAGAATTAGAAATGAAAAAGGAGAAGTAAACAACTGACACTGAAGAAATACAAAAGATCATGAGAGATTACTACAAGCAACTCTATGCCAATAAAATGGACAACCTGGAAGAAATGGACAAATTCTTAGAAATGCACAACCTGCAAGACTGAATCAGGAAGAACTACAAAAGATGAACAGACCAATCACAAGAACTGAAATTGAAACTGTGATAAAAAATCTTCCAACAAACAAAAGCCCAGGACCAGATGGCTTCACAGGCAAATTCTATCAAACATTTAGAGAAGAGCTAACACCTATCCTTCTCAAACTCTTCCAAAATATAGCAGAGGGAGGAACACTCCCAAACTCATTCTACGAGGCCACCATCACATTGATACCAAAGCCAGACAAGGATGTCACAAGGAAAGAAAACTACAGGCCAATATCACTGAAAACATAGATGCAAAAATCCTCAACAAAATACTAGCAAACAGAATCCAACAGCACATTAAAAGGATCATACACCATGATCAAGTGGGGTTTATTCCAGGAATGCAAGGATTGTTCAATATATGCAAATCAATCAACGTGATACACCATATTAACAAATTGAAGGAAAAAAACCATATGATCATCTCAATAGATGCAGAGAAAGCTTTCAACAAAACTCAACACCCATTTATGATAAAAACCCTGCCAAAAGTAGGCATAGAGGGAACTTTCCTCAATACAATAAAGGCCATGTATGACAAACCCACAGCCAACATCATCCGCAATGGTGAAAAACTGAAAACATTTCCACTAAGATCAGGAACAATACAAGGTTGCCACTCTCACCACTCTTATTCAACATAGTTTTGGAAGTTTTAGCCACAGCAATCAGAGAAGAAAAGGAAATAAAAGGAATCCAAATCAGAAAAGAAGAAGTAAAGCTGTCACTGTTTGCAGATGACATGATACTATACATAGAGAATCCTAAGGATGCTACTGGAAAACTACTAAAGCTAATCAATGAATTTGGTAAAGTAGCAGGTTACAAAATTAATGTGCAGAAATCTCTGGCATTCCTATGCACTAATGATGAACAATCTGAAAGTGAAATCAAGAAAACACTGCCATTTACCATTACAACAAAAAGAATAAAATATCTTGGAATAAACCTACCTAAGGAGACAAAAGACCTGTATGCAAAAAATTATAAGACATTGATGAAAGAAATTAAAGATGATACAAATAGATGGAGAGATGTACCATGTTCTTGGATTGGAAGAATCAACATTGTGAAAATGACTCTACTGCCCAAAGCAATCTACAGATTCAATGCAATCCCTATCAAACTACCACTGGCATTTTTCACAGAACTAGAACAAAAAATTTGACAATTTGTATGGAAACACAAAAGACCCCGAATGGCCAAAGCAATCTTGAGAACGAAAAATGGAGTTGGAGGAATCATGCTCCCTGACTTCAGACTATACTACAAAGCTACAGTAATCAAGACAGTATGGTACTGGCACAAAAACAGGAAGATAGATCAATGGAACAAGATAGAAAGCCCAGAGATAAACCCACGCACATATGGTCACCTTATCTTTGATAAAGTAGGCAGGAATGTACAGTGGAGAAAGGACAGTCTCTTCAATAAATGGTGCTGGGAAAACTGGACAGGTACATGTAAAAGTATGAGATTAGATCACTCCCTAATGCCATACACAAAAATAAGCTCAAAATGGATTAAATACCTAAATGTAAGGCCAGAAACTATCAAACTCTTAGAGGAAAACATAGACAGAACACTCTATGACATAAATCACAGCAAGATCCTTTTTGACCCACCTCCTAGGGAAATGGAAATAAAAACAAAAATAAACAAATGGGACCTAATGAAACTTCAAAGCTTTTGCACAGCAAAGGAAACCATAAACAAGACCAAAAGACAACCCACAGAATGGGAGAAAATATTTGCAAATGACAAAGGATTAATCTCCAAAATTTATAAGCAGCTCATGCAGCTCAATAACAAAAAAACAAACAACCCAATCCAAAAATGGGCAGAAGACCTAAACAGACATTTCTCCACAGAAGATATACAGACTGCCAACAAACACATGAAAGAATGCTCAACATCTTTAATCATTAGAGAAATGCAAATCAAAACTACAATGAGATATCATCTCACACCAGTCAGAATGGCCATCATCAAAAAATCTAGAAACAATAAATGCTGGAGAGCGTGTGGAGAAAAGGCAACCCTCTTGCACTGTTGGTGGGAATGTGAATTGATACAGCCACTATGGAGAACAGTATGGAGGTTACTTAAAAATCTACAAATAGAACTACCATATGACCCAGCAATCCCTCTACTGGGCATATACCCTGAGAAAACCATAATTCAAAAAGAGTCATATACCAAATTGTTCATTGCAGCTCTATTTACAATAGCCCAGAGATGGAAACAACCTAAGTGTCCATCAACAGATGAATGGATAAAGAAGATGTGGCACATATATACAATGGAATATTACTTAGCCATAAAAGGAAACGAAATTGAGCTATTTGTAATGAGGTGGATAGACCTAGAGTCTGTCATACAGAGTGAAGTAAGTCAGAAAGAGAAAGACAAATACTGTATGCTAACACATTTATATGGAATTTAAGAAAAAAAATGTCATGAAGAACCTAGGGGTAAAACAGGAATAAAGACAGAGACCTACTTGAGAATGGACTTGAGGATATGGGGAGGGGGAAGGGTAAGCTGTGACAAAGCGAGAGAGAGGCATGGACATATATACACTACCAAACGTGGGATAGATAGCTAGTGGGAAGCAGCCGCATAGCACAGGGAGATCAGATCGGTGCTTTGTGACCGCCTGGAGGGGTGGGATGGAGGGAGACGCAAGAGGGAAACGATATGGGAACAGATGTGTATGTATAACTGATTCACTTTGTTATAAAGCAGAAACTAATACACCATTGTGAAGCAATTATACTCCAATAAAGTTGTAAAAAAAAAAATCCAGTAGAAATGGTTCTAGAAAGAGAGTGTAATGGTAGAGAGAGAAAAGGTAAGCAGTTGACTTATCAGTATCTTCCCCCACAATTGGGATCACCTAGAGTACGTTTTTACTGTAATAAAGGATCAGATGTGTTCTTGAGCTGATAGGGGTTTACTTTCACTGTTGTTTGGCGTAATTGTAATTCCAAGCATGGCTCAAGTCGAAACAGAACACTGTGAATTCTCCACAAATCATGCTTTGACTCAACAGGGAGGCTGTAAGGCACAGGGTTCTAGAGCCAAGAAGAACTGACCTCATATCCCAGCCTCAACATTTACAAACTTGGTGACTTTGGACACTTTACTTACCTTTTCTTAGTTTGTTTTCTCTTCTGTAAATGGAAATAATGATTGTAATTCCTGTCAAGATTATTGTGAGGATTATGTGATATAATGTGTAATAGGCCACTGCATGCTTCTTTGACATTTAGCATCTGTTCAATAAATAGTAGTTTAAATTAGCTAGAGGACATCTCATATTTTCCAGCCAGCATTCCTAAAAGCTATAGCTAAAATCTGCTTTAATACCTATTATTTTCTTTCAACGTTGAACAAATAATGAAGGGGTGGAAAACCATGTGAATTATAATTTTATTATAAAGATATTTATTCACTGTTGAACTTGATTCTTGATGTTTTTCATCATAGAACAAGGGGTCTGACCTCAACCAACCATCCAACATATCTGTACGGAGAACTTCCTGTTTATAAGACAAATGGATAGGATCCCTTCTCCTGTGTGTGTGCCCATTCCAAGTGTCACAAACATTACATAAAAAATAGGACCTACATCCTAAAAATCTCCATGTGACACAGACTGCAGCTATCCGGGAGCAGCCATCTCACTTTGATTCCTAGGATCTCCAGAAAAAATTTTTTTTTTCATAAAATAAACCCCAGAAATATCAAATATTTAACTTATGCTGGTGAAATATACATACAGTTATATAATTCAAATGATAAAGGTCATGATGCAGCAAATCCTACACAATACTTTCCAACTGTTCACTGTAGTATGAAAAACTTTGCAAAAGGATAAAATTATTAATGCAGCAGTTTTTACACGGGGCTTTCCAAGAGCAATCAGATTTCAGGAGAGGCAATTTGGGAGTTAGAATTGAACATGGTGGGGCCTGGGTCACTCATCCCCACTTCATTCAAAGCAGCTCCTGTTCTTTTATCTGTTTTATATCCTAGATTCTGAATAAGCTATCTAAAGGGGGGGGCATTCTGCTGCTAAAAATCAATCAAACAAATAAACAGTTTGAAAACCACAGCATTGAGGAGGTTCAGTCTGGTGACTTTTTTTCTTTAACATCTCCAAAGCTTACCTGTCACACAAAATTTATAGCAGCTTAATGTTTCAGCATTGTGTCAAGAACTACCCCAAAGTTAATGCTAAATCCTATCCACTCTGTAGCATAGATTTCTCCACCTTCTCTGCCTGAGGAACCTTCTTATTTATGTATTTTGAATGGGGGCAAGGAATTGATCTATTACAGAAACATGCACTGTGCTTTAAATCAAATCACTAACCGTGTGTGTGTGTGTGTGTGTGTGTGTGTGTGTGTTTATAGGACTGGGGGAGAGAGGATAAAATCCAGGTATAAAAACTTACATGTAAAATAATTACATGTCTTTTTAAAAATGGGGATTTTTTGCTTTAATTTTCTTTTAGCTTAATTCGAACTTCTAATCACTCCTTTTAAATGTCAACTTTCCCAGATGCTGTTGTGAAGATCCAAGTACAAGTTCTTCTTCATTATCTCTCTCTATGCTTCAAGAATTCATTCACTCACTCATCCATCCATTCAATAAACCTTGCTAAATTTCAACCATATTTCAGAGACTGGAATGGTCAAATGAATAGTTCTGCAATAATCTAAAGAGGTGTGATGGGCTCACACTTACATGGAATCAGCACGCAGAAATAGAAAGAGCACAGGCTCTGGGGTGAGTCCCACTTCAACAGTTATAAAGTCTGTGAACTTGAGTAAGTAACTTATTCTCACTGAGTTTCAGTTTCCTCATCTGTGAAACAAGGCTTCCTAATATCATCCTCATACAATGCGGATTAAATGTGCAAATACATGTTTAGACACTAGCCCCTTATCTAGTACAAAATGATTACCCAATAACTAGGAAGAATTATTTTTCTTTGAAAGGCAGCTCAAGGCCACAAGCCACAGATTGTGTAAGTTCATGGATGGAGTACCCAGGTGGCAGTGCCTTAGCAAAACATGTTTTTGGCAAAAAGCTCCAAAGCAGTCTCTGTTGCTCTCAACTTCTCAGGGAAAATTGTGCTGTCTCCAAGCATTTACTAAATTAACAGAACCCTAACTTGGTTTAGAGACATACTTACTCAGTATAAATTGGCCTTTATTTTGGAAGCAAACGTCATGTGAACCCAGGTGTAAAACAGAGAGGGTTCCAAAATACTCTACAAACATGCTTTCTAAAAACGATAATATGAAAGATTAATGTAAATTGATACTTTTCTCAATACAGGAGCAATTCCCTGGGAATGACTTAGGAGATTTAAGCCAGCAGCAGCAGGATAACAGCTAACACACTGAAGCAATAATAACTAAATGGTATCCTGAGTTATTAATGCAATTTCTAAAAGAGCCTAGCTCGTTATGAGGATAGGGTGATCAAACAAAGCAAATTTGGTTCCATAATACTTTGCACATTCTGCATATTTTTAATGCTTGAGGCTTAAAAAGCCAGGAATGCAAGCATTTGGCTTAGTATTGGGACTTTTCTTGTGTATTAGTTTTCTATTGCTGCTATAACAAATTATCCCAAACTTGGTGCCTTAAAACAATACACATTTATTATCTTGGAACTCCGTAAGTTAGATGTCTAATATGGGTCTCATTGGGCTAAAATCAAGTTCTTAGTAGGGCTGCATTCCTTTATGGAAACTCTAGGGGGTAACCTGTTTCCTTGCCTTTTCCAACTTCTAGGTGTTAGCCTTATTGCTTGGCTCCTGGCTCCCTTGCTGCATCTACAAAGCCAGCAGTGTTGCATATTTCTGAAGCTTATGTCTGTCTCCATCTTCTGACTACAACCAGGAAATGTTCCTTCTTTTAGGGATTCTTGTGATTAGATTGGGCCCACCTGTATGATCCAGGATAATCACTCCAGCTAAAGATTTTGAACCTTAGTCATATCTGCAAAGTCTTTTTTGCCATGTAAGGTAAAATACTCACAAATTATGGGGCTAAGGACACAGACATATTTAGAGGGTCATTATCCTACCTACCACATATGGCAATGGGGAGAGCGAGCTATTATAGATACTGTTAAAAGACATATGGCTGCAGGTCTTCTGAATGATCCATTGTATACAGCCATTAAGGAAGACATGAACATTCCAGAAAGCTCTCCTGCTCTGTATTTTCTGTTAAACTTTTCTTCCATCTGTAAAATGAACCAGTTGGACTAAATGATTACTAGCTATCCTTCCAGTTTAAAAGGCTGGCATGTCTTCTATATGGACTAAGCTTTATGTACTACTCTTGGACAAATTTGCATGATTCAAATTTCAAGGCAAATTAAAGAATCAGAAAGGGTGAAAAAAGAAAAGGACAGAAAAGGTACTATCTAGACCACATGGATTACCCCATTCTGTGGACTTTGCACTGGCCAGTCCCCACATGTAGTACTATGTTCCCTGTCGCTCAGAGGCTTTTGAAAGGAGTGAACCACACACTGAGGTGAATCTACAGGACAGTCATCAGGAATGTGAGGGGTCTCCCCAGTTTGAAATATAGTGGAAGGAGCAACAAAACTTACTTTGGTGAACAGAAAATTGGAGAATGGGATGGGAGGGGGATATGATAATGGTCTTTAAATATTTGTCCTTATTGAAGAAAAGCAAATCTTATTCTGTGT
The DNA here is from genome assembly GCF_949752795.1 of Hyperoodon ampullatus. NCBI lineage: Eukaryota > Metazoa > Chordata > Mammalia > Artiodactyla > Ziphiidae > Hyperoodon > Hyperoodon ampullatus. The sequence goes on along the minus strand of NC_136918.1, from coordinate 83,536,836 downwards.
AGCTCTAGAGAGCCAAGGGTAGATTAATGAATAGAAGGCACAGGAAGTTTCAATATAAGAGGAAATTTTCCAAGAGTAAGACCTGGAGCAAAGTGGAAGCAGCTGCTGGTGGGGCAGTTAATTCTGTATGATTAGACTGTGTGACCATGACCTAGAGATGCTGGGGAGGCAATTCCTCCATTGGTGAAGGCTTTATGTGGTAGTCTTAAAGATTCCCCCTACCACCAAACCTCTAGAAATGTTATGAATCTGATTAATATAAAAAATAAATTAAGAAGACAATTATACAGAATGTATGATTTAGATTACACCCAAAGAAGAATTTCCATTAAGCAAGGGTGGAAAGATTTGAGGATACACAAGCAAAGAAAGTTTCTGAATACTTTTAAAAAAGAGTTGGCATTGCATTATTCTTAGGATTAAGAGGTAGACAAGAGCCATGACTTTGAAACTGCATCAGTGGGGTCCTTGGGTCCTCCTGAGTGAGTCAGTTGCTGCTAGGTATGGGAAGATGAAGGGGAAGAGAAAGAGCCGAGATAAAGGAGAGGCATACCATTGTCTACATCCTGCTCTCAACCACAGAAGCTCCACTTTAGGGCTCCTCATAGTTTCCTTTAAAAATAAAGCTCAAATGATTTTTAAAAAGGTAACTACTAGTCTAGCAGAATATTCAGACACAAAAGTGGAGGATTTGAAATGAAATAAATCTAAAATCCTTTTTTCCACAGTTTTGAGATTTATTTACGAGATTGGTAGTTATTCCACTTATGTAAATTTCTACATTTCTTCATGTTTTGATATTCCGTCATTGGGCCAGTTTGTGGTGTGGCCTCATGGAGATGGACTGAGTGAATTTTTAACATCTAAACAATGATCATACTGTATTTCAAGAAATTCTGTAGACATGCCTGTGGAAGCCTGAGTGTTCACACAACTGAGATAAAAATCTGCTGCTCCAGAATTACTGACTTTGGCTAAATGCATTAGAACATTCCTAGTGTATGTTAGCCAATAACAACAAACTTCTGCAACTTTTTAAATTAAAAACTTCTTAAAGACAAATGACTCACTAGGGGGAAAATACTTACCACTCATCACAAAAAGCTAATCTCTCTAACGATAAAAGGACTCCAAGACATTGACAAGAAAAAGGCTCATAATCCAACAGAAAAATGGGCAAATGACACATATATAGGTAGTTTAAAAAAAAGGAAATACAAATCACCTTTAAATACATTAAAAGATGCCTCACTTTTTAAAAAGCCTATTTAACTGGCAAGATCCAAAAGTTTGATAGTAGTACCTAGTAGTACCTTGGTGAGTCTGAGGAAATAGACAACTTCATATATTCTTTTTTTTTTTTTTATGACGGTGAAAATGATTTTAGTTTTTTTTTTCTTTTTTTCTTTAATCATCTTGATTGGAGTATAATTGCTTTACAATGTTCTGTTAGTTTCTGCTGTATAACAGTGAATCAGCTATACGTATACATATATCCCCATATCCTTTCCTTCTCGTGTCTCCCTCCCACCCTACTTATTGCACTCCTCTAGATGGTCACAAAGCACCAAGCTGATCTCCCTGTGCTATTTGGCTGCTTCCCACTAGTTAGCTATTTTACCTTTGGTAGTATATATATGTCCATGCCACTCTCTCACTTCGTCCCATCTTACCCTTCCCCCTCCCCATGTCCTAGAGTCCATTCTCTACATCTGCATCTTTATTCCTGTCTTGCCCCTAGGTTCTTCAGAACCATTTTTTTTTTTTTAGATTCCATATACATGTGTTAGCATATGGTATTTGTTTTCCTCTTTCTGACTTACTTCACTCTGTATGACAGACTCTAGGTCCATCCACCTCACTACAAATAACTCAATTTTGTTTCTTTTCATGGCTGAGTAATATGCAATTGTATATATGTGCCACACCTTCTTTATCCATTCATCCGATGATGGACACTTAGGTTGCTTCCATGACCTGGCTATTGTAAATGGTAATGCAATGAACACTGTGATACATGACTCTATTGAATTATGGTTTTCTCAGGGTATATGGCCAGTAAAGAGATTGCTGGGTTATATGGTAGCTCTATTTTTAGTTTTTTAAGGAACATCCATATTGTTCTCCATAGTGGCTGTATCAATTTACATTCCTACCAACAGTGCAAGAGGGTTCCCTTTTCTCCACTTCCTCTCCAGCATTTATTGTTTGTATATTTTGTGATGATGTCCATTCTTACCGGTGTGAGGTGATACCTCATTGTAGCTTTGATTTGCATTTCGCTAATGATTAGTGATGTTGAGCATCCTTTCATGTGTTTGTTGGCAATCCGTATATCTTCTTTGGAGAAACGTCTATTTAGGTCTTCTGCCCATTTTTGGATTGGGTTGTTTGTTTTTTTGATATTGAGCTGCATGAGCTGCTTGTATATTTTGGAGATTAATACTTTGTCAGCTGCTTCATTTGCAAATATTTTCTCCCATCCTGAGAGTTGTCTTTTCATCTTGGATATGGTTTCCTTTGCTGTGCAAAAGCTTTTAAGTTTCATTAGGTCTTATTTGTTTATTTTTGTTTTTATTTCCATTTCTCTAGGAGGTGGGTCAAAAAGGATCTTGCTGTAATTTATGTCATAAAGTGTTCTGTCTGATTTCCTCTAAGAGTTTTACAGTGTGTGGCCTTACATATAGGTCTTTATTTGGAGTTTATTTTTGTGTATGGTGTTAGGGAGTGTTCTAATTTCATTCTTTTACATGTAGTAGTCCAGTTTTCTCAGCACACTTATTGAAGAGGCTGTCTTTTCTCCATTGTATATTCTTGCCTCCTTTATCAAAGATAAGGTGACCATACGTGTGTGGGTTTATCTCTGGGCTTTCTGTCTTGTTCCATTGATCTATATTACTGTTTTTGTGCCATTACCATACTGTCTTGATTACTGTAGCTTTGTAGTATAGTCTGTAGTCAGGGAGCCTGATTCCTCCAGCTCCGTTATTCTTTCTCAAGATTGCTTTGGCTATTTCAGGTCTTTTGTGTTTCCATACAAATTCTGAAATTTTTGTCCTAGTTCTGTGAAAAATGCCATTGTTAGTTTGATAGGGATTGCACTGAATCTGTAGATTGCTTTGGGCAGTAGAGTCATTTTCACAATTCTGATTCTTCCAATCCAAGAACATGGTATATCTCTCCATCTATTTGTATCATCTATAATTTCTTTCTTCAGTGTCTTATAATTTCTGCATACAGGTCTTTTGTCTCCTTAGGTAGGTTTGCTCCTAGGTATTTTATTCTTTTTTTTGCAGTGGTAAATGGGAGTATTTTCTTAATTTCTCTTTGAGATTTTTCATCATTAGTGTATAGAAATGCCAGAGATTTCTGCACATTAATTTTGTATCCTGCTACTTTACCAAATTCATTGATTAGATCTAGTAGTTTTTTGGTAGCATCTTTAGGATTCTCTATGTATAGTATCATGTCATCTGCAAACAGTGACAGCTTCACTTCTTCTTTTCTGATTTGGATTCCTTTTATTTCTTTTTCTTCTCTAATTGCTGGGGCTAAAACCTCCAAAACTATGTTGAATAATAGTGGTGAGAGTGGGCAACCTTGTCTTGCTCCTGATCTTAGTGGAAATGGTTTCAGGTTTTCACCATTGAGAATGATGTTGCCTATGGGTTTGTTCATACATGGCCTTCATTATGTTGAGGTATGTTCCCTTTACGCCTGCTTTCTGGAGAGTTTTTATCATAAATGGGTGTTGAATTTTGTCAAAGCTGTTTCTCCATCTACTGAAATGATCATATGGTTTTTATACTTCAATTTGTTAATATGGCGTATCACATTGATAGATATCCATATATTGAAGAATCCTTGCATTCCTGGGATAAACCCCACTCGATCATGGTGTATGATCCTTTTAATGTGCTGGTGGATTCTGTTTGCTAGTATTTTGTTGAGGATTTTTGCATCTATGTTCATCAGTGATATTGGCCTATAGTTTTCTTTTTCTGTAACATCTTTGTCTGGTTTTGGTATCAGGGTGATGGTGGCCTTGTAGAATCAGATTCAGAGTGTTCCTCCCTCTGCTATATTTTGGTAGAGTTTGAGAAGGATAGGTGTTAGCTCTTCTCTAAATGTTTGATAGAATTCACCTTTGAATACTTCCGGTCCTGAGCTCTGATTTGTGGGAAGATTTCTATTCACAGTCTCAATTTCACTGCCTGTGATTGGCCTGTTTATATTCTCTATTTTTTCCTGGTTCAGTCTTGGAAGGTTGTGCTTTTCTAAGAATTTGTCCATTTCTTCCAGGTTGTCCATTTTATTGCAATACAGTTACTTGTAGTAATCTCTCATGATCCTTTGTATTTCTTCAGTGTCAGTTATTACTTCTCCTTTTTCATTTCTAAATCTTCTCCCTTTTTGAGTCTTCTCTCTTTTTGTCTTAATGAGTCTGGCTAATGGTTTATCAAATTTGTTTATCTTCTCAAAGAACCAGGTTTTAGTTTTATTGATCTTTACTATTGTTTCCTTCATCTCTTTTTCATGTATTTCTGATCTGATCTTTATGAGTTCTTTCCTTCTGCTAACTTTGGGTGTTTTTGGTTTTTTATCTTTCTCTAATTGCTTTAGGTGTAAGGTTAGGTTGTTTATTTGAGATGTTTCTTGTTTCTTGAGGTAGGATTTTATTGCTATAAACTTCCCTCTTAGAACAGCTTTTGATGCATTCCATAGGTTTGGGGTTGTCGTGTTTTCATTGTCATTTGTTTCTAGGTACTTTTTGATTTCCTCTTTGATTTCTTCAGTGATCTTTTGGTTATTTAGTAGTGTATTGTTTAGCCTCCTTGTGTTTGTATTTTTTACAGTTCTTTTCCTGTAATTGAGATCTAGTCTCATAGTGCTGAGGTCGGAAAAGTCACTTTTTATGATTTCAGTTTTCTTAAATTTGCCAAGGCTTGATTTGTGACCCAATATATGATCTATCCTGGAGAATATTCCATGAGCTCTTGAGAAGAAAGCGTATTCTGTTGGTTTTGGGTGAAATGTCCTAAATATATCTATTAAGTCCATCTTGTTCAATGTGTCATTTAAAGCTTGTTTCCTTATTTATTTTCACTTTGGTTGATCTTTCCATTGGTGAAAGTGGGGTGTTAAAGTCCCCTACTATGGTTGTGTTACTGTCAATTTCCGCTTTTATGGCTGTTAGCATTTGCCTTATGTATTGAGGTGCTCCTATGTTGGGTGCATAAATATTTACAATTGTTCCATCTTCTTCTTGGATTGATCCCTTGATCATTAGGTAGTGTCCTACTTTGTCTCTTGTAATAGTCTTTATTTTAAAGTCTATTTTGTCTGATATGAGAATTGCTACTCCAGCTTTCTTTTGGTTTCCATTTGCATGTAATATCTTTTTCCATTCTCTCATTTTCAATCTGTATATGTCCCTAGGTCTGAAGTGGGTTTCTTGTAGACAGCATATATACGGGTCTTGTTTTTGTATCCATTCAGCCAGTCTATGTCTTTTGGTTGGAGCATTTAATCGATTTACATTTAAGGTTGTTATTGATATATATGTTCCTATTACCATTTTCTTAATTGTTTTGGGTTTGTTATTGTAGGTCTTTTCCTTCTCTTGTGTTTCTGCCTAGAGTAGTTCCTTTAGCATTTGTTGTAATGCTGGTTTGGTGGTGCTGAATTCCCTTAGCTTTTGCTTGTCTGTAAAGGTTTTAATTTCTTCATCGAATGTGAATGAGATCCTTGCTGGGTAGAGTGATCTTGGTTTTAGGATTTTCCCTTTCATCAATTTAAATATGTCCTGCCACTCACTTGTGGCTTGCAGAGTTTCTGCTGAAAGACCAGCTGTTAAAATTATGGAGATCCCCTTGTACGTTATTTGTTGCTTTTTTCTTTCTTCTTTGAATATATTTTGTATTTAATTTTTGATAGTTTGATTAATATATGTTTTGACGCATTTCTCCTTGGATTTTTCCTGTATGGGACTCTCTGCACTTCCTGGACTTGATTGACTATTTCCTTTCCTATATTAAGTAAGTTTTCAACTATAATCTCTTCAAATAGTTTTTCACTTCCTTTCTTTTTCTCTTCTTCTTCTGGGACCCCTATAAGTTGAATGTTGGTGTGTTTAATGTTGTCCCAGAGGTCTCTGAAACTGTCCTCAATTCTTGTCATTCTTTTTTCTTTATTCTGCTCTGTGGTAGTTATTTCCACTATTTTATCTTCCAGGTCACTTATCTGTTCTTCTGCCTCAGTTATTCTGCTCTTGGTTCCTTCAAGAGAATTTCCAATTTCATTTATTGTGCTGTTCATCATTGTTTGTTTACTCTTTAGTTCTTCTAGGTCCTTGTTAAATGTTTCTTGTATTTTCTCCATTCCGTTTCAAGATTTTGGATCATCTTTACTCTGAATTCTCATTACTCTAAAATATTTTTCAGGTAGACTGACTATTTCCTCTTCATTTGTTTTGTCTGGTGGGTTTTTACTTTGCTACTTTATCTGCTCCGTATTTCTCTGTCTTCTCCCTTTGCTTAACTTATTGTGTTTAGGGTCTCCTTTTCACAGGCTGCAGGTTCATAGTTCCCATTGTTTTTGGTGTCTGCCCCCAGTGCGTAACATTAGTCCAGTGGGTTGTGTAGGCTTCCTGGTGGAGGGGACTAGTGCCTATGTTCTGGTGCATGAGGCTGGATCTTTTCTTTCTGATGGGCAGGACCATGTCCAGTGGTGTGTTTTGGGGTGTCTGTAACCTTATTATGATTTTAGGTAGCCTCTGTGCTAATGGGTAGAGTTGTGTTCGTGTCTTGCTAGTTGTTTGGCATGGGGTGTCCAGCACTGGAGCTTGCTGGTTGTGGAGTGGAGCTGGGTCTTAGCGTTGAGATGGAGATGTCTGGGAGAGCTCTCGCCTATTGTTATTACATTGGGCCAGGATGTCTTTGGTGGTCTAATGTCCTGAACTCAGCTCTCCCACCTCAGAAGCTCAGGCCTGACACCTGGCCAGAGCCCCAAGACCCTGTTAGCCACATTGCTTTGCCAGTCAGTTTTTCTGGGGTTGAATAGGTCTTCTTGCAAGTCCAACTCACATGCATTGAAACCTGGTTATGCACAGATCTTTATTGTCCTTTCTGGTGTCCAAGGTCTTCTGCTAGTGTTCAGCCACTGTTCTGTGAGAAGTGTTCCATCTGTAGATGTATTCTTGATCCATTTGTGGGGAGAGATGAACTTCATGTTCTCCTACTCCTATGCCATCTTGAAAAACTCCTCCATATATTCTATTTTTTTGTGTGTGTGTGGTACGCGGGCCTCTCCCATTGTGGAGCACTGGCTCTGGACACGTAGGCTCAGCGGCCATGGCTCATGAGCCCAGCCACTCTGCGGCATGTGGGATCTCGCGGACTGGGGCACGAACCCATGTCCCCTGCATCGGCAGGCAGACTCTCAACCACTGCGCCACCAGGTAAGCCCTCCATATATTCTTATATGCTGTTCCATTGAGGGCTACTTGATAATTTTTATCAAAATTATAAATGAGTATACTCTTTGACACATCAATCTTAATTCAGAGGATTTACCCTGCAGATGTAGTGCAAATAAAAAAATTATGTATGAAATTATTCATTACACTGTTGTTTATAATAACACAAAATTGTAAATAATCTAAATAAGTTGACTATACAAATAATGGAAATCCATATATTGAGATAATATGTAGCTGCAAAGATGAATGCAGTCGCTTTGTATGCACTGAGCTTCATGATCTAGATCTTTAGAAAATCTTTCATATCAAAAAACAGTAAGATGCAGAACACTGTGCAGAATAGCAGAATATTTGCCCTTTTATGTAAAATGTATCCAATGATATATATTCATATTTGTTTTTATATACATCAAGAATATTTGAAAGTATACTTACACATACTAATAGAATGGTTTTTTGTGACTGGGTAGAGAAAATGGGGCAGATGAGATGAGGGACTAAGAGGAATTTATTTTATTGTGTTACACCCTTAATTTTCTCTGGTTACATGAACCTTTAATCCCTAATCCTCTTTTCAAAAATAAATTTAAAAAATAACTAAATGGCCACCTTCTGACAAGCTGAGAAGATTCAACTCAAAAACTATTTACATTTTTTAAGTTAGCCTATTTCTTTAAAAATAATTTTGAGGCAAATGAGAAAAAGACTGTTGTATTAAACATAATAAAACCATAATCCATGTAGGTGAATGAGAATTTAAGTATATCAACCTCCCAGGTTAATGTGGATAAAGTGAGTAATCGTTTAATTCCAAACTTTCAGGCAACCAAAGAAATATTTTTTAATTAAGTTATGTAATTTTTATCATCTGATAAAACATAGCCTACCATCTTTTAAAATAATCTATTACAATTATCATAACCTATACCAGATTTTCTAGAGATGGAAACATTATTATTTTTATAAAAATTTAAGAAGATCCTTCCTTCTCTTTTAAAAATTATCATGTAGTAATTTCAGCAATCCTTCTATAGAATATGCAGAAGCATGTTCATATTAAATAAAGATTAGCTAGTTTTATTGCATAAATTGTCATAAGGCTATTTTAGGTAATAAAAAGTAGCTAACCTTTATTGAATTCTCATTACAAGACAGGCAGTGTTAAGTGTTTTTCCTAAATTGTATCTGTGCAACAAGCAGTCACTTAATATCCCCTTTATATAAAGGAAGAAACAGGCTTTTAAGTTGGATAACTTGAACAAGGGTAAGCAGATATTTCATAAAGGAGATAGAAGCTGAACTGACAATGAGATTCCAGACATGATGCTCTTGACCAGCACACAACACCACCACTCCTATGCCTGGGACAGCACACTTATAAGGAAATTCAGGAAAGTTTGGATTAGAGGAAACCGAGGTCAAGGTAAGAAACTTTCCCATGAGCCACTATAGGCTTGGACTTTACATTTTAAAAAGGTCTCCAAATGTTCTAATGTAACTGGAGAAAAGCCCAACACTGGGACTGGTTTCCTTAGACTTTTTCCTGTGAAGATGCTATCACTTAACTGGAGTTTTGAAAGGATGTAAATAGCAGTCAGTTCAAGGACACATTTTCCCTAGAGCCTGGAGTGCTGCTGTTCTCTGTAGCTGAGGAAAAAACGATCCATATGCTTTGGCTACCACACTCTCAGTTGGCAAGCTCAACGTTCTATTTTCAAGAGTTGTGAAGGTTGACTTCATTCAGCTGGAGGGCCATCTCAACAACTGTTCCCCTCTGTATACCTAGTACTGCAATACAGTTGTGCGGCAGAGAGAAGACAAAGTGTTTGCCCTTGAGAAGGTATAGAGCTGTCAATTTGGCCAGCTGAGATTTACATACTTTGAAACAAGTAAAGAACCATAAAAGACAGCTCATAATCAAGGGCCAGATTGTGTGGTATGGCTCAGCTAATTATGAGGAATCAGGGAAGGAATATGATGAAGCACAATAAAAAAAGGCTTTATAAAGGGATGGGTCTTGAGTTAGCCCAAGGTTATCAGAGGAAGGAAGTCATATTTAGGGTGTGAAATAAGAACTTGAGAAAAGACTGAGAAACAAAAGTAGTATTTTCAGAGAGCAGTTAAAGAGCCAACACAGCATTCACATTAATTTTTTTGTTCATGCATTATTTTATTCTCATTTTGATAAACTACTGCATATTTAAACTCTGCTAAGCACAGAGAATATAAAGAGGAGTATGATAAGATCTTTACCCTTATCATCTGAAGATGAAGAGTTTACTTTAAGCTGGGGTGGGACTTCTGTATATTGAGAATGGGATAGTATTTATGATAGAGAATAATGGTAGAAAGAGTCACTGTATGGATGAGGAATGGTGAATATGAATGAAAATATAAAAGGTGTCTAAAAAAAGAAACCTGGGAGATGAAACTGGAAAGGTGTTTTGCTCCAGACTGTGGAGAGTCACAAATGCTATGCCTTGAGATCATAATGTATATTGAGAAACATAATGAAGGCAAAGGATAGAGAACTTCAGCTGAAATAATTTAAAAATAATCCTTTGGGGTATGGAGATAACTACAAGAGCCATATAAAAGTAACATTTTAAAAGATTAAACTGGAGAGTATAAGTGCAGGAATAAAACAAGGAATAAAGTGAGGCCAGGGAAAATGTATAGAAGACTTCAGGAAGAGCCGGGACTAATGTCATGGCAAGAGGACTAAAGTTAAAAAGTTTAAGAAGAGAAGCTTTTAGGATTAATACTAATAATAATAATAGTTTTTTTTTTTTAGTGATTGGACATAGATTAGGAAGGATTGGATTGACTAAAATACCATTCCCAGGCTTAGGCCTAACATTTGTCCAACTTTATATGTGGACAAAAATAAGGAGGTTAAAAGAAGTCTTTCTAAAAGCAAAACAGTGAGTTCAATCTTATACATCCAGGGCCCTGTACTTAGGGCGAGATTCTATCCCATGTGTCAAAATTTGTCTATAAGTGTAATGAATTGTCTTACAAAATTTACATTTCACGCTTGAATTGAGTTTTCCACTTTCTAAATCTCATGTTTCACCACGTTACAATGTAATCTAAAAATAAAAAATGAATATAGAGTGACATTCTTTATTATTTATTTTTTTTAAAGCTCTGAATTATAGTGAGTCAAATCCAGCAGAGAGGTTTAAATGGGCTACCTGAGAGAATCTGCAGAAGTGGTCACAGTTAGAATATGCAGAAGTGGTCTCAGGAGAGAATAAAGACCTTAATGGATGATCCAACAGTTTGTACAAGGTCTGATAGAAAAAGCTATTATAGAAGCCAGGATTGTGATTCCTGACAGTAAATCCAGGTGACTACTGACAAGTCCAGATGAGGAAACTGAGTTGAAGCTATGGATTAAACCCAGTTTACAAGGAATAAAATAAGGAATAAGGTGAGCAACATTATTAACTTGCTTTAGAAGAACTGGACAGGAAGTCCTAAATGGATCAAAAACAAAGCAGGAATTTTAAGCGTTCTGAGATTATCTGAAAAATAAAGGCTGGGGCCACACTCAATTTCATACGGTCTAAAGCCTAGAAAGCAAGCACTGTGGACCAGAATGGGCTGTTCTCTCCTCTTTCAGAGCCTAGACCCACAGGAGCTCCTGGAAGTGTAAGTATAAAGTAAAAACAAGTGGAAGTAGCATTGATTCTTTGATTTAATGAAGAATATTCAAGGTTCCCACATTAGGGGGGGAAAAAAGCATAGAACCAAGAAGGTCCTGAGAATCATTCCAGATCAAACAGCGACCAAGAAAAATGAATTTAGAGCTAAAGTCTATGTAGCTCGGTCAGATAGAAGCTTCAGTGTAGATAGAGGCATGGCTTGTGGTGCCCAGGTCTCTGCCAGAAATGCCAGTCAGTGGATAGACTTTAAGACTTAAGAGAACTCTTCTCTGGAAATGTGTCTGTTTCTTTATATTTATTTCTTGACTTGGGGCTTTGTTTTGTTTTCCTTCTACTTGTCTAGTAAACTTCCCCTTGAAAACCTTCCACCTTGCGATTAGAAAGCTGGAGGTGAAGGCGAGGTGCCATCTCAGTTAGAGAACATTCACTCTCCTCCTTTTCCTTCCCTAGCATCTGATGAGGCTGAGGCTGAAACAGACAGAGAGGTGAAACCCCTGGAGGAGAGAAAAGACAGCTGTGATCACTGGTTCTTTCCTGCCCGGGGTGTTCCCTCACTGCAAGGCTACAGCCCCTTTTAAACATATAAATATTTATATATATATATTTACAAATATGCAAAAAATAGTGAAGTCATCAGTGGCTACTGCACAGTTTCTTAGTCTTTAACAGAAAACAATTACTGCTTTTGAATTTAAAAGTACAAATAAACCATACCTAGAATGGTCTAAGATATTACATATAAACTACATATAAATGATAATGCTAGAATAATGTGTTCTAACAGTACACTTTGCCTTTAACAAATTGCATTCCAACGTATCTACTTCCAACTTTATATTGTGTTGAGAAGGAACAAACCTCACTGGGCACTTTATAGCCCAAAGTAAGAAAAATACTGAAAATAGTATTGTTTCTTTCCTTCACCTGTTGTGCAGTATTGGTATGTGTCTTCATCCAGATCGGAAGTATCTAGATTTCAGTGTTAATGCAGGGATAACAGGTAAAGTTATTTCTACGTGCTGGTTGGATTGGATTTTACTCTCTCCAATTGAGCCAACTTCCCACTGATCTCAATAGGAGTGTTGCCTGAGAGAAGGTGGTAAAATTAAGCCTCATAGTTTATATAAAGAACCTTGGACTTTTTTTAAAAATAGATTTGTGTTCTATTCTAGACTGTTGTGGCTTTCCCATGCACTAAACTCTCATTGACTTTGGAGATAATGCAAGGCATGGAAAAGATGGAGAAAATCCGAAGCAAATTGAGGATCTAGCCAATATTATTATGTGTGAAGAGGCAAATGCTAATACCTTTTTTTAAAAAGAAAAAGCCTAATGCATGTCTTGACTATTTGCTCCACCGAGAAACTGTATATTGAGAAATCAATTTTGTAGCTTTACCTGAGCTGAGGTTTATGGAATGGGACAGGGACAAGCTGATATCACCAGATTTATTTTGCATATAACCTTTTCAATCTTACAAATATGAAATGCAACACTAAAAGTAGTCATTACTCAGTAAAGACTTTCTATTGCTTAGAGAACTAGTCAATAAACATGATATTCTTTCTGAGCCAAGATAGTATTACTAAAGCCCCTTGAGATTCATGCTGCCCACACAACCTTTTGTTCTGTTTTGTTTTTTGTTGTTCTGTTTTGTTTGCGGTACGCGGGCCTCTCATTGCTGTGGCCTCTCCCGCCGCGGAGCACAGGATCCGGACGTGCAGGCTCAGCGGCCATGGCTCATGGGCCCACCCACTCCGCGGCATGCGGGATCCTCCCGGACCGGGGCATGAACCCGCGTCCCCTGCATCGGCAAGCGGACTCTCAACCACTGCGCCACCAGGGAAGCCCCCACACAGCCTTCTGGCTCAGCTTCTTAAAGTGATCACAAACTACCTAATAATGAAAATTAGGCTATATATCAATACAATCAATAAAAACGTCACATTATTTTATATGCCATTCCCTTGCTGGAAAAGGGAACAAAAGTGTAACCTTTAGGGTGGAATAAAGTGGTAAAAGAGTTCAAGGAAGGATACGAGAATATGTCATCTGAAAATGAAATTAGAATCCTTGTTGGTGTCAGTAAGGGAAATGGGATTTTATGATACCATTTATATCCTTCTCAAGAAGGAATATCACAAAAACACCAAAGGGCTTGAGAATTATGAAGGATGGCTCCGCTGTTCAGAAACTGGATAGAATCCCATAAAAGGTATAAATAACTAATAAACATGACCCTTCTCTGGGAATTTTAAATCTAATGTAAGAGCTGGACAAACTTCAGTGAACTACATGTCACATGGGATATTTTCATGGCTTTTGGCATATGGAGATATAATTAGAGCTAAGCCCAACTACACACAGACATATGCAGTGAAATTGCTATAATTACTGAAGAAATTGTTATTAACTGGGAAGTTTTGTGAAGGCCTTGCGTTCTGGATAGAGTTTTAAATGAAATGAACCATGGTCCACAGCAAAGAAAACATGTCAGACTAGACATTTCAAAGGTCAAAGTCAAGAATGATAAATTTAGGTTGGGAGGTCAGCTAATAGATTTGAAGATGAAAACCAAAAGAGGTAAGAAGAAGGAGAAATGAATAGAGGGCCTGCCTCAAAGCACAATTAGGCTAACAAATCATGAAGAATAGGTACTTAAACACTTGTCAAATAAATTAGTATTAACTATACATTATATTCTATTATCTTAGTAAAAATGGTTTCCATTTACTGGGTCCCTACCATTTCCCAGGCAGTGTGTTAATTGTTTTACATGCATTATCTTTTTTGACCCTTTCAACATTGTGAAACAATATTATCCTTATTTACAGAGGAGCAAAACTGCAGGCAAGGAAATTGAGCAACTTTCCCATGGCATTTTGATTTGATAAAAGAGACAATTAAGAAACTCAATGCTATTACTAGAGAGTGACAACATTATAATGACTGTAAAGAAAGATGCTCTGTTGTTAACACTTGGGCTAGATTGGAGGAGAGAGAGGGGCTTGAGAAAAGAATCTTCTGGTAGCTCAAACATGAAGTTAGTATTGTGAACTGTTGCTGGGAAGGGGTGATCTGAACACTGTAGGGCAAAAATCAATAGAGGCCTTAAACCCTAGTATAAGCAACAGCTAAAGTTTATCATACTGGCCCTTAACATACAGAATATGCTGACACTAAAAACTTCATAGTAGAATAGTTCAAATCACCAGCTAAGAAGTCAGCTTACCTAGGTTTGGGTTGACCCTTCTAAGTGCAAACATTGAGATCTACAGCAAGTTATTAAGATTCTCTTACCCTGAGTTTTCTAATTGCAAAATACTTGTTACCATTAATATCTCCTGTCCCATTGTACTGTTGTAAAAATTAAATTAGCTCTTGCCTGTAAAATGAATAACATAAGGTCTGATTAACATAATATGTGTTCAATAAATGCTGCTATTATTGGCATATGCACCTCAAATTGTCTATTCCTTTCTATATATAAAAACCTGGGAAAATATGAAATTCATTCTTCCCTCTCTAAATTCAGTCACTTTCAAATGTTTTCGTAGCCACAATAAGAAAAAGCCTTACACAGTCTTCACATGTGCAAGCATGCACACACACATTTCATGAAAATACCCCCACTGAATGTTATAAAAACTCTTTTTCTTTTACATTACATTCTCTTCTATTTCTTTCTTTTTTAAAGATACTGGTTGTGACTCACTAAGTTAACTTTATGACTCACTAAACAGTGTCAATCCGCAATGTGAAAAACATTTCTAAATTTCTCCTTGGGTTAATCAAAATTATTACTGAATTGTGAATATATATCCCATTGTGTAGCATCACAAAGATTTGCTTTTATTGAACTGAGCTTAGGCATTATACTTTTGGATTATTTTGAGAGGCTTTATAAGAATCAGTCTCATGAAATTTAGAATTTTATGCATTGTAGGCATTTTTTGAGAGTCTGGTACAAAATCTCACACAACACCTCATTTACAAGAGCCCTTGTATGTCTAGTCCTTACTTGTGCTGTATTTAAAATGGAAATTATGGATCATGTGAGGCATCAAAATCAAAATGTCTAGCTTTCCTAAGAGAAAATAAGGCAGAAATAAGAATATGGTAGAAATTTTGTGTATTGGCCTTATCACTGTCTTTATCTTATCACCTTATCATATTTTTCTGCACTTATTTCCCATTGTTCCAATCCCCTTTCTTATTTCCATGGTATCATTTATTTATTTACTTTCATTATTAGTTTTTGAAGAGAAGGTATAGTTGCATGGTTCCAAATCCAAGAGGTTCAGACGGTATATGGTTAAAAGTCTCCCTCTCCCCTTTGTCCGGCAGCCATCCAAGTCTCTGTCAAATCAACCAATAGAATCACAGTATAATCAATTTCTTGTGACTCTTCCTAGAGGAATATAATATCTTAGGAACAATAAATGTAAACTCACATATCTCAATAAAATTATTTATATCTACCTAACTAGCTAGCCATTCTCTTCTCTCCCCAAAGTGTTATATGTATGATTTTCTATTTACTTAATTTGTGTTGAAGGTCATTCCCTATCAGTATTCAGCCTCTTCAGTATTTTCCATGCCTGAATGATATCCCACTATGAATGACCATTATTTTTTAACCAATTTTCTACCGTTGCATACTTAAGTTGTTTGCAACGTAATCACAAACTATGGCAATTACAAACAATACCACGATGAGTACATTTGTATCATTGAGCATGAATGTAAGTATATTCCTAGATCAGATTCTTTGAAGTGGAATTTATGGCTGATGGATATATGCGTTTGTGCTTTTGATAACTATTGCCAAATTGCTCTTCATTCAGATTGACCAATTTCTGCTCCTAATAGCAACTATGATGGTATTGCATGTACTTCTGTCAAATAATTTCAAATCCTCTTTTAAAAATGATGTGCCATTGATATCTGATTAAGTTATCAAAATGGAGATGAAATTTGGTTTTAGGCACAGTAAGATTTAAGAATTAGAGAAGCTCCCCAGTGATTATGGAGAAAGGAAGATATAGGATTAGTGGAGGATTTGGGAACTGCCAACATAAAAATTGTAGTTTTAACTTAGAATGGATAAGTTCATTGGATATGTAGATGGATAGATGGATTGATGGATAGGTGAATGCATGTTGGATAAATAGATCAATAAATTAATAGACTGATAGATTGACAGATTAATAGGTGATTCAAAGATTTCCCAGTTACTGGTGAAGGAGAGCAAGTCAGCAAAAGAAGAAGTAAGAGGAGATGTTAATAAAAATATGACAAAGAGTAGGGGATTACAGGCTAAAGAAAGAATCAAGAAGGAGAAGAATCTAATGAATGGGAAGGCTGTGTTGTCTAGAAATAGAGACAAAATCTCTGGGTGTGGCCAGGATAACATTAGTGAGGGGAGCAAATCAGGGCAATGAGAAGGCTAGAAGGCAGATTTAAGGAAATCCAAAAGCATGGTTTTCTATGGATGCTAACTGCAAATGCTGTGCTGACTCTCTAGGAACATGCTACATGATTTAAAATATTAAAAAGATGAAAAAAGTTCCTTCCGCAATGGAGAAAACCATATGACCAAACTATATTTTCTACATAATTAGAGTACAACTATCATACAATAAAGGAAGGATATTATTTGTAAAGGCAAAGACTGCAGTTGCTTTAGCTCTTCATAGATGTGCAATATAATTAGTGCAAACTTCCTTAACCATCTTGTACTAATGCAGCCAAATTGTTTACAGAATGTACCAGTTTGAAGTATGAATAGGTCAATTAAATACTCTGTAGTATTTATAAATACCTACCTGTGGTTGGTATTGTTAGAAAGGCTATTCAGTGGCATGGAGGAATACCTTCCTTGCAGTTCACATCTAATGTGCAGTATTAACCAATGTGCATTAAGATATTTACCAAAATAGAAAAAGATGAAAAGGAGTTACTAACATCATCGTGTTTTCTACTTAATATTTTTAAATATTTTAAATATTGTATCGTTTAATCCTTTGAGAAGATTTTAGAGGATAAAGTGGTGTGGAAGAAAGATAAGTCTAAAGGAGAAAAGAGAATAATTGTAGAGAAATGAAGAGTAGGTAAAGTAACAGGAAGGAAAGATGATTGTTGGAAATGGGAAACAGAGGACATGTGTAAATAGGTAATAAGAAACAGACAAACCCAGCCCTTGATGTCTGGAAAACTTACTGTGCAATAAAAGTCCTGAAACTGGTCTCAGCCTGATAGTATCTAGAGAAGTGTAGCCACCACTAGAGGCTTCCACTGCTGTGAGGAAGGTGCAGGTGAGATCAATGAGAACTAACATGCGTCATCAAAGCATCATAGAAAACACAATACATGTTAGAGATCGCCTTGTCCAAAGCTCTCATTTTACAAACTGGAAAACTGAAATCCAGAGAAAGTGAAATGATTTGCCATTGTCATTAGGCTATCTTGTGGGAAAACTGGAGTTAAACCCCAGGACTCTGGACATTAAGCCAAAGTCAAGATCCAGTAGACATCACTCTCCTTAACCCCATGCAATATCCCTACATTCTCAATAACCTTCCTGAAGGCTCTGCAAATTCAATAACGTCCTCTCAACCACAAATTTAATGGTTCAAATGCCTATGTAACCTAGTAAGGACCTCAGGGGACACATAGAACAAGTCCCCCATCAATCATGCAGAAAAGAAAACAGAGATCCCAGAAGTTGCTATTTGCCTACACTTAACTAGATTGGGGTAAATTTAACACAATATTACTCCCCTGGGTCATTATCCAATTGCCCTCATTTATTCCCAAAATTGATATGTGATAGGCATATATGTATGTGTGTACACATACATACACACACACACACTTCTTTTAATATGTATTATATATATACTCATTTTATACACACACACATATATACACATTCATTTATACACCACCTGTCATTTTTACGTAGTTGTTCCAGGTGAACAACTTTTGTCTTCTCAATCACTTTGTAAACTCCCAGGAGGCAGAAACCACATCTTACATAGTATTTTGTCATCTTGTCCCATCAGCACCTCAGGCTTGCAGTCACCATGTAAACTGTACCCACCTAAAGCTTTGCATACTGTTGGCTGTTTATCTCAATCTTTACTTGGGGATGATTCTAAGTGAAAATTAAGCTATGTTTCAAATGGCCCTCAGGATACTCCATTAGGGAGATGCTAATGCCATTTCTACATTTAGAAGGCTCATTGACCAGCTAGCTGCTCATTTTGAAGAATGCCACTTGATAAGTAGCTTTTATACTAATTCATAATCTCCTTTTCCATCACTCTCTTTTCTTACATTTGCTGTCAGTTTAAGCTGGCCCAAGAGAAGTGACTTTTACTATTTGCAGTTTCTCTGTTGTTTAATCAAATGGTGGGTGGAATCAAGGTTGGCCGCTCTAAAACTGCATCCAAGCAGGGATTCTTAGAGGGTGGAAATGTCAGCCTACCTATTGAGAGCTATTCCAAAGCCAGCTGGAGCTGCCTCAAACACTCTTTATTACAATTTTGTATTTCAAATGTCTCAGTCAATGTGCTCTCTTAAAAAAAAAAAAAGTAAAATAAGTTCAGGTAAACAAAAGAAAGGAAACCCAGCAGAACGTAATTTTTTCTCCAAACTTCACCTGGTAGAGGAAGCTTAGGTGAAACATTCCTTAGTATGTTCTTTCAAAGATGGTAGTCAACTGCTCAAATGCACAAAGTGATCTCTTCTACTGAAGATTAATTACCACAAGTCATAGCTCAGCCCTCACCTAACTTAAGTTGCCAAGAGAGACATTTAATTTGGGGCACCCAATTATTTGGAAATCACTCTGCAAATAAAACCCCATAATCCTAGCTGTTGCCAATGGCTTCATCAAGAAAGTAAGCTGATTTGAGGAAAGTGAGGAAATATATGTCAGACTGCACACAACTTTTTCATTAGCACCATATTTCCAGCTTCTTTTCTTCCATTTCCCTTGCCTTTGATCCCACTTTTTTAACCTGCTTTGTTTTGTTCAGCTCCCTACCCTAGTAGTCAATGAAGTTGCAAACATAGCTGTCAATGGAATAAAACTGAACAGAGAACATTGTTTGTTTATACCACAAAAATGTTCCCTCTGGACATACAACACAAATAAACTCAAGAAGAGGCTCCAGACAGTGTCGGCATTTCTTTGACTTTCAGTTTATGGCATCCATCTTCAAAACATAAATGGTAATCCTAATAACACAGTATCACAGGAATTCACTGTGAGAGACTGTTAAAACTGTATGTCTATTTGTATTGGTTAGATGATTCTCATTAGAATTTCCTATTCTTTATTATATTATAGACAAAATTAATTTAAGGCCAAAGCTTGTTTAGATCACATTTCTAACATAAAATCCCTATAATGACAACATTATGGACAATTCACTTCTTTGGGAAGCTACGTAGGACCAGCAGGAGGTGGAAGGCACTAACTAATATTATTAAATGTGTATTGTGTGTTATTCAGTGAGAGATATTAACTATTCTCGTCATACTCCTTAGAAAAACCTGTGGGAGACAAGTTTTCAATGAAATTTATATCAGGTATGACTTTAAAGGAAAATGTAATTTTCAGAGGAGGCAGGAGTGGGATTGTTGTTGTATGTGTGTGCATGTGTGTCTGTGTATGTATTTCTCTGTGTGTGTGTGTGTGCATGTTTCACAAATAAACCAAATACCCATTCCAAAGAGCACTTCCCTTCACAATATATACTTTGGGAGATCATGAAGTCTCTCCTTACTCATTATGAAAGTCATTTTTGGAATAAGTCTATAAATGTATGATTATAGAAAGTAGTTTTATTAATGCTTTGTCAAACTTTGTTTCAGATGAAAAATAAAACTGCTTAATTTGCCACAGTTGATTCCAAATTATATCAAACTGTTCTCAAAAGTAAAATCCATACTTAAAAGACAGATTCACCACTTTTGATGATATGAGCATAATGGGGACTGGAGTTTTACGGTATGACCTTAAAAGACCCTTCAAGAATAGTTTGAGCTGTACCTGTATCATGAAAATAGGCATAGAGCTTTCAAACATGACTGGTTTGAAAGGGTAGAACTCATTAGAATACATAAAGTCCATTTTATGTAAAAAAAAAAGGACCTCAGCCATTCTACCTTATATTCTCACCATGTATACAGGTGAAAGAAAGGAAATTATCATTCACTTATTAATGTACTCTTTTTTTTTTTTTTTTGGTGGTACGCGGGCCTCTCACTGTTGTGGCCTCTCCCGTTGTGGAGCGCAGGCTCAGCGGCCGTGGCTCACGGGCCCAGCCGCTCCGCGGCATGTGGGATCTTCCCGGACCGGGGCACGAGCCTGTGTCCCCTGCATCGGCAGGCGGACTCTCAACCACTGTGCCACCAGGGAAGCCCTGTACTCTTTTTTAATAAATATTTTTTTATCATGAACTGTGTCAGGCATTATGGTAAATACTGGCTGCATAACAGGAGGCTGTTTATCACATGGGACCATTCTCACAGAGCTTACAATAATTACAATAATGACTGTATAAATAAACTTTGATAAAAGTTCTAAAGTAAAAATACAGTGCACTAGGAAAGCAGAATATAGGGGGACCTAACACAGTTGGAGAGTCACAGAAGACACCCTGAAAAAGCAAGAAAAGTTGAGGTCCCGCCATGGTATTAACTGCTTTGGGTATATTATCATTATTTTATTTTCACAGCAGTCTTGACAATTATATATTATTATCCCCATTTTATGGATAACAAAACCAAGACTTAGAGAGATTAAGTAATTTGCCCAAGTGCACATGGCTTACATGAAGCATAATTAATATTTCAATCATTATCTATCAGATTCTTAAACTTATGTTCTTTCTACTACACTACACTGTCTCCAACAATGCCTCAAACAATCTGGCAAATCATGCTACATTTATTTGCTAAACCTGCAGGGCTCCTAAGAATGTTAAATGTCACTCAGTTGACGTTGTCTAATGAAGACTATTTGTGCCAAGGGAATTTTGAAGATAATCCAATACAAATCAATATTATTTTGGATGAGAACAAATTGGTAAATTGATTCAAATCCTTCTTTTTCCTTGCAGAAATCAATTTCCAAGGAAAATACAGATCCCTTAGGGGTAATAAGAAGCAGCAATCTGGGACATGGTGGATTGTGTCACTCAAACAGATTTTGAACAGATTCTTTGGCTGACTTTGCCTCATCTCTCATACCCAGAGACTGATGGCATTATTTGGCCTGGGAAAATCTGGCACTCTTCACTGGATAAATTTATGTTCCAACAATCCAGGGAGTTTCAGTAAAACGTATACACATTTTGTATGTTCACTTCAATTATACAAATATTTACTAGGCACCATCTAAATGTAAAGAACTGTGACTCTTCGCCTCTTTCCTCCAGGAATGAACCTACCTACCACCTAATAGGATGGTATTAGAACACTTTAATAACTTAAGGGAGGGTGATGTAAGCGCTGTCAGAACAAAGTGCCAGAAAGATTGAGTGGAAGAAAGCAAGCATATCTGGTTTCTGAGAGAAATGGCATTTGAGGTAAAATGGAAAGAGTGGGTTGGGAGAAGGAAGAAATCCCATGAGAGGGTACATATAATTGGCTGTGGGGAAGTCTTTGGCACACTTGTGCAACATGGTTGCATTTGACTGAAATATAGGGCAGCTGAGTTCTGGGGGAAGGAGTTGGTAATATTGTGGAATTATTGTTTGAAGGTAACTGGAAAACTTAAGAATTTTGAGGAAGACATTAGTGTGTTTAGGAATATGCTTTAGAAAGATAAATAGGGTGAAAATGCAGAAAATTATTGGGATTAAGGGGAGAAGAGACAGTAAGTGAGGAGAAAAATTTGGAGTTTATTAAATATGAACAATGTGCATGAAAGGACCTTGCTGAGGAGAGGTAGTGGGTATTTCTACAGAGTACAGTGATCTATAGCACTACTGTGTTATTGCTAACTGTAAAACATCTGCATTCGCTTTCATTTATTAATATATACATATACACAAGAGAATATTACTCAGCCATAAAAAAGAATGAAATAATGCCAATTTCAGTAACATGGATGGACATAGAGATTATCACACTAAGTGAAGTAAGCCAGACAGAGAAAGACACATATATCACTTATATTTGTAATCTAAAAAAAGATACAAATGAACTTATTTACAAAACAGAAATAGACCCCAGATATAGAAAACAAATTTAAGATTACCAGAGGGAAAACATGGGGGAGGGATAAATTAGGAGGTTGGGATTAACATATACACATGACTAGATATAAAGGAAATAATCAACAAGGACATACTGTATAGTACAGGGAACTATACTCAACATTTTGTAATAACCCATAAGGGAAAAAAATCTGAAAATGAGTGTATATATATATATATATATATATATATATATATATATATATATATATAAGAAAGGAAGGAAAAGAAAGAAAGAGAAAGAAAGAAAGAAAAGAAAGAAAGAAAGAAAAGATAGAGAAAGAAAGAAAGAAAGAAAGAAAGAAAGAAAAAACAGTCTGAACAAAGTTTGTACCAGTTGTTGGTGAGAAACTAGAATTCTTACACACTGATTGTGTAAATATAAATTGGTAAAACCATTTTGCAAAGCTGTTTAACATTATCTAACAAATCTGAATGCATTTACACCTATGACCAATAATATCATGCTAAGGTATGTCCCACATAAATGTGTACCTAAGATGGAAACGTGTATAAGAATGTTCATAGCATTTATAACAGTCCCAATGTTTTGCTGCTTCCATGCAATACAATTGTCCATAAATAGGGAAATGGATAAATGGATAAATATGTTGTTTTAGATTCCACAATAGAATACTACATAGCAATGAAAATGAATGAACAGCCACTACACACAACATTGACCAAAGCAGCCAGACTCAGAAGAACACACTGACTATTGTTCCATTCATATAAAGTTCAAAAACAAGTGGAACTAATCTACTGTGTCAGCGATAGTCTACGGAGAGGATGAGTGGTGATGATTAGGAGGGGAAAGAGAGGGTTCCTGAAGTGCTGGTCAAGTACTTTTTCCTGGTCTGAGTGGTGATTACATGGGTGTGCTCTTTTTGTGAAACTTCATCAAGGTGTCCACTCATGATTCGTATACTTCTCCACGTGAGTGTTATACTTCAATAAAAAGTTTGTTAAGTTAAAAAGAAGTAACTGGGAAATGGGAAACATTATAGAAAGGTAAAGACATCACAGATGTGAACTGGCAGTGAAGCCAGCAATATGTTTAGTCATTTCAAGTTTCCCTGTTTCATTCAAGATAGCACAGTGTGGCCAAATATCTGGCACTTCAACATTCAGAGATCCAGAAATCACACTGGAAGATGGATAGGATGAATGAGAAATGTAGAATTACCTTCTGCTCACACACACACACCCGTTTACTCGTGGGGTAATTTGTAACACAGCATGAACACCATGCATTCAATTAGTTTTCCTAGCTATTTTAGCAAGTATTCATTTACGTGTGTCTGTCTCTAATGTGTGTGTGTGGGGGTGTCTCAAAAGAGGACAAAGAAACTGATGGTCTGACCATCAACATTCGAAATATTTGCTTAAACTATGTGTTGTCATGTTCTGTGTTGTCATTTCCATGACAGTTAAACATAATGGTTATTAATGCGTGTACACTCATTAAAATCTACATAAGCCTTGCTTGATGGTTGATGATCCAAAGTTGTAAGTCCCAAAGTCTGGCCTGATCTTGTTGTATATGCCAGTTATAACTGCATTCACATGATAATGATCAATGGGTACTTCTACTAAATGGGTAAAATTAAAAGGAATGAAATTTTTAAAAAATTAAAAACTTGACAGCCACAGGAGCAGTTTGAATCACAACGGAAATATAAAATACTAGAGTTTTAAATTGAAATACAGAATCTATTTTTTTTTCTTTTGCCCTGGCTCTGATTTGTCATTTGCAGGCTATTTGGAATCAGTGCTAATGAACTATCATCATCCTCGAGCTCGTTTTTGGTGGATAGGGTCTGCGGAATGAGTCTAAATAGATTGCTCTCTAAGTGTACCAGTATTAGAATTTTCAGCAGAAACTAAAGACTAACAGTCACAAAAAGGAATTAAGTACCCTCTTATTACAAGGGATAACTTTCTCAAAGGCAGGTCCTTGAGCACTGAGAGGACAGACTGGCAGAGAGTTTTCACTCCAGGGAGCAATGTCATGCCTTCATCGTGGATGCCTTTCTTCTGGCTTAGCTGCTAACTCATTTTCCATATATTGAATCCACTTTCACTATTTAAATGCAAAAACCATAATATAACAGGCTTGACCTCCAGGGTATGATTAAAGTGCTATGGCACTAATCTATTTTTTCTGGTATGGGAAGGCAATTTCTGCTGAATCAGAAGAGTCCTTCCCTACATATCGATAACCAGCTCATGATATTTTCAGTTCAATACAATGTCCATTTCTGCACTAATGGAGGGAAGTGATGACAGAGACAGACCCAAATTCATAGAACACACTTATATACTTAAAATGTTGGTATATTCGATAATTTACTAATCCATAATATACACAAACACATACAACACACAAGCCATGGGGGAAGATCTGACCTATAAAAGCTGAAACAAATGGGGTTCTTTGCCCAATCAAATTCTTGCTAATTCTTTAATCCTCTTTGTATCTCTTCTCAGTTTGATGCAGAAAACCTACCCATGACGTGCTAGTCTTCCTCATTTTCACCTTCCCGGTACTAAGGGAATTAATTGATTGTTTTGTTTTAAAAGGCTTCCTGCAGGGCTGTAGACAAGCTGGGTAAATAAAAATAAGCATGAGAGAATAAATTGTGCCTGTATATGATATTATATCCTACTTAATTATGTTAATAGAGACTCTAAAATAATTATGAGATGACTGCTCCTATTTATGCCACTCTACTGGTATAAGATTTACTTCCCTCATCTAGGGCTTCAGGGGATTTGTGCATTATAGGGCTCTACTTTTTTTCTCTGGGATCTTCCTTTTGACTATGTAATTTGCTTCATAGTAGGCACCAGAAGAAAAGTCAATAAAAGAGGTAAAACCAAACCAGTCAAGAAATTATTTATTTAAATATTAGGACTTTTAAAAATATCATATACCTATACTCTTTCTGTCCCTAGTATGACCAAAGTTCAAGAGATGGAAATAACTTGTCCTTGCCTTTTTGGTGAAGTTACAGAAAGGGAAAAATAATCAACTAGAAGAAGATGGTATGCAACAGTTAAAGTTTAATTACTCTGGTTTTCTTTTCATTCTGCAAATGTGTTCTTCTACTACATTTTAAAAATTAGGCTGAAATCCATTTGACCTCCTTCTAACCTCCAGCCATTCACTTAAAACGTGGCATCATCCTATGGACTTCAAGCTTTAAAGTTTAGCAAGAGAAAGATATGTGAGAGAGAAGGAAAAGTGTATTTATGGAGTTGAGGATATTCTGTGTCCCAGAAACTGTCAGGTGTGTTCTATGTTTTGTTCATTTAATTTTCAGAATAATTTCACAGGAAAAGGATACGTTTTACTGAGGTTCAGATAAGTTAAATAACATGCCCAATTTCACATTGTTAATACAGCAAAATTAAAACTGTAACCAGGCTGTCTGATCCAAAGTCCATGATTTTTCCAATACAAGTTCCTGAAATGTACATGTGCTTTATCACACATTATCATCCAGTTTTTTATATGTGTTAATTGCTTATGCTGCCATGAAAATAATTAAATTTAACTTAAATAAGATGTATTCTTTTAAAAACTTAGAAAACACAGTTACCTCAGCAGGACACTGATAGCAGAAAATATAGCTTCATTTCTAATGCAAACTACCCCAAATAAGTGGCTTTATCTCTGAGACGATCTGATTTCTAGCAGTGTACAGCAGAGGAAAGGTTACAATGGCGATCATGGAGAGATCAGTGAAAGTGTCAGTCCTGGGACAGAAGATCAATTGTATGCATTGTGAGTTCTCCTTGCCCAGAACCCCAGGGACTCGAAAGCAATCCCATTCTGCTTTCTGCTTTCAACGCCTCCTTTCTCTCTGCTCTTGAATAGTCCCATTTGAAAGTAGACTGTCTAAAGTTCACGGAGAACTAACTCCAGCTCAGAGAGTTCAAACATTTAGTTGAGCTAAGAACCTGGAAGGGCAAATTATTATTATTTATTTCTGTTTTTATCTCAACTCCTTCTACTTGTGACTTCTAAATTAGGATGGCAAGATTTCAGATACAGTATTTTCTGCTTCCAGTCAAGTCAGTTAATACTGTAATTTACTGTGTTAATGGTACCATTTGTCCCTTCTGATCTCATCCTACATGCAGAGGCAGCAATTTAAAAGGGGTTGCATAAACTCTCCTTCAACTAAAGGGGAGAAGGGTTGTGATTATCAATAATGCACTTTGCAGAATAAATAATGCACTTTGCAGAATATAAATCAGCATCCTTAGATATCGACTCTGAAGACATTTGGGCAACCTTGATGGCATTACCATTAATAGGTGACTCTAAAGAACATGACTAAAGTACTTAATGCTATATTTCATACCACATGGTACACAATTGCAGAAGTGAATTTTCACATTACTAAAATAATAGATCAGAATATAATTTGGTCGCCTGGACAAACAGAATTGCTAGCAAACTGCATATATTTCTAATCAAAAACAATTTCAGTAAGGAAAATTTTCAACCTTGAGCTGCAGAAATCTAAGATTACTCTAATCATCATCTATCCTTTGTAGTTTTCTTCTCTTTTAAAATCTGCCTTTGTTCGCCAGTCTAATCATAGAAATCAGAAATTGCAATTTCAAGAAGGCACGAAGAGACAATATACATTTTGATCCCAAGTGTTTCTTCTTGTAGAACTCCAAAAAGCAGTTTCAAGTCTTACAAATTCTCTTTGCCAACAATGATTAGAAGCCCCGTGGCTGCCACAGTAATTGCTCCATAATCATATCTGTAATACCGGACCTGGTTTATGCATACAATCTATATTCTAATAGCAGTCAACAGGTCACAAGTTAATAAAAATACCATTAACGTCCACCTGTGACTAAGGAAGAGAGATGTTCATCTTACTAGGCCACAGTGGGCCAATATAATTTCCTTGGCTGTTAGTATAATTAACTGTGCTGGCCCACGGATTTCCCTGGAGGACACTGTGGTTACAGGATGACCTTGAAGTGTGCTCTTGGTGGTGTTCTGCCAGAGGGCACAGACTGTCAAGGGTTCGGGGCAGCCCCGAGTGAGGTTCCCAGGAAGATGCCTGTTTATGTAACCTTGCTGGACACCAAAAGCATTTGCACACAGCTTGTATTGATATTTTCTCAGGTACAGGCGCATATAAACAAAGCAACCAATGACAGTTGTGAAGATGATAGTTTTCCTATGACATCTCCAGTCTCTCTTTGAAGAGATAAGCAAAATTGATAAAACTTTAGCCAGACTCATCAAGTCAAAAAACGGAAAGGGCCCAAATCTTTTTGCACCTCTTTCCAAGGCCCAAAACTTACAACATTGCTGTCCTCTGGACACAGCATACCCTCCTGCTTTGCAAAGCTCTCCCTTACCTAATCAAAACACAAAAAGCATTGAGAGCAACTTTCAAGTTCTCCTACGTTTTTGCCTTTTTAAAGCTTTTTTTTTTAATGCATAGAAAATGTTTTTTCTCATTAAAAGATGAAAAAATGGGGATTCAAGATATGAGAAAAGTAAAGGAATGCCACCACTTATCTTTGAGATGCCTCCTACTGGCCTTCATAGTAAATTTGTTCTACTGATGTCTGCAGCTGCACGTGGGGACTGGGGAACTGTGCCAGGAAAGTCATGGAGGAGTCTAAATGTGTGCTTTTTCTTTCTCCCCACCAGCCTAGCTCTACTGTTTTAATGTGGTGCTCTCACTTTTCACTTTCAGTTTCTTAATTAAAAGTTTAAAGGTACAAACATGCAGAGAATGATATTAGAAACACATCTGTAGCCTTCGTTTGGTTTTACTTATTCTTTTGCCGTATTAACTCCTGATAGCATTCTTTAAAGAAATAAAATGGTACAGATACAGATGACCTTTCTTTACCTCCATCCTGAGAGATAACCGCTCTCTTAAAGTTTTCTCTTGGTAAAGTGCTTTTACTGGTAAGCAACCTGTAGCTGAGTTTTCTGTGTTTTTAAAGTTTATAAGTGATAGCACCCAACCCAGTTTGGTGATGAACTGTGCTCCCTCAAAATTTATATGGTGAAGCCCTAACCCCCAGAGCCTTAGAATGTGACTGCATTTGGAGAGAGGGCCTTTAAGGAGGTGATGAGGAGAAGGAGGCTGTTATGTATACCCTAATCAATCTGACTGGTGGCCTTAAAAGAAGAGGAAGAGATACCAGAGTGGGGCACAGAGAAAAGGCCATGTGAGGACACAGCAAGAAGACAACCAGCTGCAAGCTAAGAAGAGAGGCCTCAGGAGAAACCAACCCTGCCGACACCTTGATCTTGGACTTCTAGCTTCCACAACTGTAAGAAAATAAATAATTGTTGTTTAAGTAATCCAGTCTATGGGAGTTTGTTATAGTCAATTCCTAGCAGACTAATACAACCCCCTTCAAATTTTTTTTTCTGTTTTTCACTTTTTTCCTACATTGATACATGTTGCTCTAGTTCACTTGTTGAAGGGTTGCACAGGATTCATCGTATGCATGAGCCACAGTTGCTCCACTCCCCCTCTGATGGACATTTGGGTCACTCACAATGTTCTGCTAAAATAAGAAATGTTCAATTGAACCTGATCTCCATGTTTCCTTGTGCATACCTGAGAGGGTTCTCTATCTACATACCTATATCTACAAGTAAATGTTTCTGTTTTATGAGGTGTAGGATATACATAACATCACTAGTTTAAGATCTTGTCAAGTCACTATCAAATGTGATTGTAACAAAAAACTCTCCTCTGTGCAATATGAACAGTATGTTACTTCTTTACATTCTCCTCAAGACTTGGTATTGTTAGACTTTTACATGATTTTCCTAATCTAATGGGTGAGAAATGTAGATATCTCAATATTTCACCTTGCATTTCTCTGATAATAATTAAGTTTGAGCATCTTTTCATGTTTATTATACATTCGAGTTTCCTGTTCCTAAAACTGTCTAGTTATGCCATTTGTTCATTTTTCAGTTGGATTTATTTACCTCTTTTTTACTGATTTGTTTATATACTCAGGCACTCGATCTTTGCAGGTTATGTACAATTGCAAAATCTTCTCAAAGCCTATGGTTTCTATTTTAACTTTGTGAATGGTGTTTCTAATTCAATGGTAATAAAATGTAATAAAAATCATATCTATGGTTTGATATTTTTATGTCTTGTTTCAGAAATCGTTTCCTATATCATAAGAAGAATACACGTTTTTATCTAAAAGCTTCTAAACATTGCCTTTCAGATTTTATCCATTAATCATCTGAAATCCATCTTACTGTATGATAAAAAAGAAAGATCTAATTTTACCATTTTCTATGTAGTGAATTGTTTCTATACCATTTATTGAAATCCATCATTACTTCTCTAGTTACTCCCTCATCTACTAAATACTACCTTGTTTCTATATACACTAAATTTTTATATGCAGTTAAAGTCTGTCTTAAAAATGTTAATCCAGTCACCTATCACTGAGGCAATGCCACTCTGTCTTAATAACTATAGCTTTAGAGTAAGTCTTGACATTCACAGCTGCTGAATTGGAAGACCAGATTAGCTCAAGCCTCCAGCATCCAGGATACTTCATCATGGAGAACAGGACCAGTAGTCACTGTTCAGGGACTTTTGGTCACAGATGTATCAGTGTGGCTGAGGGAACAGAAGAGTGATAAGGGATTAAAAAATAGGATCTTAATGCACTTTAAGGAGAACAGTGGACTTCAGCCAGGCAGCACAGTGCAAAGAGGATACAGGAAGGTCTGTAAACCCTAAATGTTTAGAATATCTCTCAGTTCTTTGGTCATTTAATGTTATATGATAAACAACACCTGCCATCTGGTAATTTTCAACACTGATGTTGACTTCAGAATGACAGATTAAAAAGCATAAAAACATTATTATTTGGTTTTACAGAACAACTCATTATATTTGAAAATATGGGTCATATTAATTATATCACAGTATTTATTTGATTATAACAGCAGATGGTCTTTATATGTATTCAAGACTCATGATATACTGTTTATGTGGACTCTCGTAGAGTGAAGGAAGAAAAAGTCTAGAGGGAATATGAACCAGGGGTAAACGTCGGGTTATGAGTATGACTTTTATGCTGTTATATTTTAGCTCTGAGGGTTTAGATATAATCTATAACAAATGAGCAAATACTGAAGCCTCGGACCTGGTTTGTTCAATTAATTGTTGAGCAGTGAGGGAGATGAGAGCAACAGAACTCCAATTAGAAAAACATGACCCATATTTCCTATCAATTACACTAATAAATTGTGTGCAAAATGGAGAAACATAAGAAAAGAGATAACTTACTATTCATTTCAGACTAAATCTTTGAAATTGAGTATGGGCAGGGGTTGTTTGTTTATGTTATCTGGTCTCTATAAGAAGGAAAATTGGACTAGAAAATTGGACTAGAAATCACTGGTTAATTCAATACCATTTCCCCATAATTCCGTGCTAGGAAGTGGGATTCCTACAAATATTTCTTACGATAATTTCATAGCTTTACCAATTGAACATTAGAAAAATGTCTCTTCTACTGAATTTCCCTTAATTTTGAAAGCATTTTCTTACCTCCTTAAACATTACTCCCATGTACCTTGGCCCCTGAATGCACCGCAATAGCCGCAACCATCATAGCAAAACTGTCTTGATGATACAACGGCTATTCGATTTTTAAGGAGGAAACAGATTCAAGAGCTTTTTCCTGGGTGGATCTATTCCAAGAAAGAGATGTTTTAGACTCAATATTCTTCAGCAGAGCAGTGCACTAAAGCACTTCGGAAGCCTCAGGGAGCTGTGAGCCAGCAAAATTCCTATGGTGCACAACCACATCCATTCCCTTTGAGCCACGCTGTTTAATTCCTGCAGCCTGCTAATTGGGTAATGTTGGAACACTAGGAAAATGACTAAAAAGCTGTATAGGTTAAAAAAAAAGTGTACATGAATGTGTCAGGCAGGGCAGAATGGGTGGTTTTATTTAGAAGTGCGTCCACTTAGTTGCTACTGAAGTGCTATGAAGAAATATATACAAATACATGCAATAATACATAAAAAAATACATAAAGCAAACACATAGGAAATAGTAGGGGCCATTGCAGTGCACGTCCTAGATAATTCTTTAGGACCAAGGCACTTACTGTCCCAGGTGTCTGGAGGTTTCCCCAGTGTCCCAGGCTGCTGATGGCTCACAGCTGGGTCCCTGCCCAGTAAAACTTTTTGAAGTGCTTCACCCAAGGTAACATTCCCTTCCCGGGGGCAACGTGCATCCAATAACTGGTCGATGTGGTGATACAAAGGCCTGGTTCCCTTGCTTTTGTTGGGACGGGGGTCATCCTAGCTCCAGAGCTCCACAGAGACCTGGCTGAGGTTTCTCTTGTGTTGTTGCATTTCACTCAACTTCACTTTCTGCCCCGGCCTGTGTCCCCTCACAGGTGTTGTTTCCAAGAGCCTCCCTGAAACCTCTATAAGGAATTCTGTCTGAGTCTCTTTCTCAGGGAAACTGACCTAAGACTGTTGATACCAGAAGTGAGCCTAGAGAAGATTTTAAAACAGGATCTGGGAGCCAGATTACCCACTAGCTTGCTGTTGATGAGTCCCTTATCTCCAGTGGCAGGTCAAACACTGACAGGCCCAGCATATGGTTACAGTACAATTGTTAAAACTCTCACCAGTGCAGATGCAATACCTCAGCTGTTTGAAAGGTCTGGGGAAATAAAAATGATAAGGACTACGGAATCAGCTGGCTGTTGCTTGAGCTATCCATGCCTTGGAGAAAGACAACAAAAGGCTAAAGGTGATTAATCATCAACGTAAGGCAAAGTGTGACTGCCAGAAGGCCTTCTTGGCAACATGTGGACTCTCTTCTCTGACAGGCAGAGGGCAGAAAAAGCTGAGGATCAACCCAAGATATAATTATAAGAGTAGCAGAGCCCTGGATAGGGTTGACCTCCCAATCCTACCAAGTCTGCCTGGATCCTGTGAGATAATATTTTTGGAACTGGACTTTGAAGGTGTTGATCAATAAGAGTGAAATACGAAGTTGGATAAGGAAGAGTTTACTAATATGGCAGCATTCTCCCATGACACAGGATTCAATACCCTAGCAAGGGCAATGGGAGACAGTGCTCCTAGGATAACTTGGGAAGGTTGGATAAAGTGATGGTCCATACTAACTGAGTAGAAATGCTAAGTCTTTCATGGTATATGGCAGAAAAGATCAGAGAAGTGAGCCTACTGGAGTTGATATACTATCTGAGGTCAGAAAGCCTAGCAGATGACTGTATTCCATGAAAAATAGTTTCTTTACCAAAGCAATATGGGATTTGCTGGTAAGAAAGATACTAGCATCAATAATCACAATGATGGCCATTCTCTACAGGCCAGGGCTGATGGTAAGAGATACTATTAAATTACTAGGCTCTCTGATAGCAATAGAAATGGTTGGATCCCCAAATAATAGAGACCAGGTAGAAGCACTAAACCCTCAGAAGCAAGGTAGTATGTGCTGTTATTGTAATGAATGGCACTGTCACAGTAGCAGTCAGGCTAGAGGATGGTGGTTTGGGAGGCAAGTGGGTCTGACCCACATAGACCTATGAAATGGTTAGTAGAACATAATCTTCCCAGGACCAAATTAGATGGGCAGGCACTAAAGATATTGTTCAACCTACACAACAACAACATCCAGATATATGATCAGAAGGCTGAGGGTGACAGCTAAAATATAATAAAATGTCACTATCTCAAGGCCAGTTTTCAGACCTGAACTAGTTCTCATATTTGGAGCCCTCTGACTGAAGGAGAGGCTAGGTCTCCAACAGGATGGATCATAACACCTAGCTCTTACCTATGGCCTATAGACATTTACTTAAGTAATCATACACTGGGGAAATGGGGGTACCCAGAGATTTCAAGGACTCTTGGATAAAGGTTCATGTTGGCATTATTATTCATTGACCTGAAGCTTCACAGTGACCCTGTGTTAGAGTGGAGGGTACATGTGGACTACACATCACAGTCCTGACCCACTCAACTCACAATGAGCTACTCAATTGTAATTGAAATGAACATACTTAGCAGCTGAGGGAATTTCCACATAGGTTCCTTGATCTGATGGTAAGAGCTATCATAGGGGCCTCCCTGGTGGCGCAGTGGTTGAGAGTCTGCCTGCCGATGCAGGGGACACAGGTTCATGCCCCGGTCTGGGAGCATCCCACATGCCGCGGAGCGGCTGGGCCCGTGAGCCATGGCCACTGAGCCTGCGCGTCCAGAGCCTGTGCTCCGCAATGGGAGAGGCCACAACAGTGAGAGGCCCGCGTACCGCAAAAAAAAAAAAAAAAAAAAAAAAAAAAAAAAAAAAGAGCTATCATAGCAGGGAAGGTGATATGTGAATCTCTGAAACTGCTCCTATTCTAGTCAAAATTGAAAATCATTAACAATACTGCATCATGAGAAGCCTGGAAAAATTAGAGCCACTCTTAAAGTATGCAGAGGTGGTGGTTCCCATCATATCTCCATTTATTCACTAGTTTGGCCACAACAAAATCCAGAAAGATTCTGAAGGATGACAATGAACCACCAAAACAACCAAGTGATGCTCAACTGCAGCTGTTGGGCAAGACATGGCAATCTCTGTTAGAACATGCTAACATAGTCTCAGGTAAATGGTGTGTAGCCACCAGTCTAGAAGATGCATTATTTTCCATCTTTTTCAGGAAGGAAAACCATTAGTAGTTCACATTTGTGGAGGAAAAGCAAGAGTATTATAATCTTGGTAGAGGGCTTGTTAAATCATTCACCTTCTGTCATAATATATACTCCAAAGAGATTTGCATTATTGAGACACTCCACAGATCACATTTTTTCACTATTTGGAGACTATTTAAAATAGACTCAATGAGAAAAATATATTAGAGGCTTCTAATAGGTAAGACAAAGATTCAGAAATGTGCTATATCAGTGAATTTTTAGGGTTTCTGTCATCTTGACCATGCTAGGACACCCCTCCAAAGGAAAAGACACATTATAGCATCTTGCACCTCTCACTATGAGGCATATTGCCAGCTATGCCTCCTCAATTTCAGGCAGAAGGCGATTTTACATTTTAAAAAACCTGTTCTGACCCATTTCCTTAGTGGAATGAAAAGTTGGCAGCTTTGAGAAGGGCCTGGGGTAGGAAAGAGCTCTGTAGCAGATCGAGGCTATGGTGCTGGCAATCCTGCCACTTGGACCATATGGCTCATCAGACCCTATGGTATTGCAAGTATCTGTCATATGGCTCATCAGACCCTATGGTACTGCAAGTATCTGTCTTGAGAAAAACAAGACAGTTATGCAGTTCTGGCAAGCCTAATAAGAGAACAACACAGACAATGTGCACAGGTATGGCGACAGGTACAGAGGCTATGTATGAGCCAAAACACCATGGACTTCCACTAACCAAGTCTGATCTAACTATTGATGCAACCAAATGTCCAAATTACTAGCTACAGAGACCAATTCTAAGTTGGAGATAGGGCACCATCCCTCAAGGAGAGCAACAAATCACTTGGTAGAGGTTGGTTACAGTGGGTCTCTTCTACCCTTTGTCTTGATTGGGACAAGCCCGACATGCCATCTTAGCTCCTGAGGTCCCTGTAGAATAAGCCAAGCTACATCACAGTTGAGCTTCTCCCTCTGCCCAATCCTGCTTCCCTCATCTCTCATAGGTATTGTCCTGAGAGTATGCCCCAATAAATCTCCTATAAACAAACTTCTGTCTCAGAGTCTGTTTCCCAGGTAACCCAATCTAAGACAAAAGGTAAGGCCCAGGATTTCCCCAAGGGTGAGAGTAATTACCTTCAGAAGAGAACATGAATTAATATCAATGGACATTTTTCTACATCTGCAAATTAAGTAAAATGGTATTACTTCTTGTTTGAAGTAAGAATTTTCTTTTTGCTCAAGGGTGAGTTAGCAGCAACAATTTGGAGAAAGAAATTATTTCATTCACATTCTATTGAAGTGACACATTGTCTCTCTGTCATGACCTGGCAAGTCACAGAAATAGGTCTTATATGTACCCCACATATACATACAGTCTATCAGAGTGCTTTGAGCAAGTAACACTGCCTCATTTTGTACATTACAAATGTGACGTCGAGAAAGATTTGTTGCCTTGCCTAAGCTGCATAGCTGGGTTAGTGCTTAAGGGGACATTAGAAACCAGATCTAGCAATATTTAGTATAGGCTTTTTTTTCTATTAATATGCTATCTTTCTAAGTCGTCAAAACTCATTAAAGTCTAAGTAAAATAAATCATTTTAATGGGGATATTTCACCTATTTCTAAAGAGCTATTTGGTAAAATATCGTGTGCATTTCTCAGAATATCATTATATGATGCTCATGCTTCCACATGGGAAAAGAAGAGTTGTACCTTGGCTAATTTTTGCTGCCGAGAAAAATGAAAGGGTATGTCTTTAAGACCACCTTAAACAGAACTACAGATGACCCTTGAACAATGCAGGAACTAGGGACACCAACACTCCGCAGAGTGGAAAATCCACATATAACTTTAAAGTCTACCCCTCCGTATCCTCAGTTCTGCACCCATGGATTCAACTAACCTCGAATCGTGTGGTATGCATTTATTTTAAAAAATTTTCATATAAGTGGACCTAAGCAGCTCAAATCTGTATTGTTCAAGGCTCAGCTGTATATAAAAATATGGGAGAACCCATGTTATTCCAGATTTCCATGGAAAACAAAAATCTTTCAAAGAGTCAAGGAGATCTTTTATTTAGATTTTAAAGAAATAATTTCTGATATTAACTTCTTTCAATAATCACAATCTTCACCATCAGGTAAGTATTCTGAAATCAACCCAAGTCTCTTGAGATTCAGTTTATGCTCATTGAAATATTTTCTCTTCTTAGCAGTGATGAGAAATAAACCTGAGATGTTACTAGTGCATTCTTTGGACAATAGTTATGAAATGAAAATTCTATGTGACTTATTTATAATCAAATTATCCACTGACTGTAAATTGTACATCATTATATTCTAAGGAGCTAACTAGATTAAGAAAATGAAATATATATAGCTGATAAATATCCCAGGTAGAATTTACATTCAGAGTCCATTCTGACTTTAACCTAAATTTTTTTTAAAAAGGTATAATACATAAACATGTATAGAGTATACAATCATAGCTTAGCACATGTACCCTTTCTACAGAAGGGTAGAAATAAACCAGAAAATAAAAGAAAGGATTGACCAAGAATTAAAAAAAAAAAAGGGAATGACATAAGTAAGAAAAATCAAATTAACTTTGCTTAATGGCACAAACAAGAAAACTAAATTTCAAATAAACAACAGCAGTCATATTTCAAGAGCAACAATCAGTTTGCTTTTCTTAGAATATGTTTTTTTGTTTTTTAATTGTTCAAGTATTTGTCTCATTATGACAATGTAAAAGGGGAAGGAGGTATACTCTGCATACACAACTTGAGCCACTGGGGTTGTGCCAGAAAGAAATGGACTCCAGTCAGAGCAATCAGCTCAGGGCACCAGTTCCATTCCTGCCAGCTTACTTGCTTACAAAACTCTCTTAGCATCTCTGTGCCTTAATGTTTTATTTGAAAAATGAGGCCAAGGGGACAGGCAACTTCACTCTGTTTAGTCCTACAATTCTATAACAATTCTTGTTTTCCCAGGCTTGCTATTTTAGAAGATATAAAACAGTCAGTGATTTTAGACATATTCATTGAGTGCAGACTCTATTAATAACACTTTCCATTTACATAGAACTTTATACTTTTACAAGTTTGTTACAGTACCTATCCCAATACCCACGGTGAGGCTGTGAGCTAGGTAATCATATCTCCATTTTAAAAATGAGGTAATGTGCACTCAAAGAAGTTAAGTAACTTGCCCAAGATTACAGAGGATCCAAGGGCAGACCAGACTCAAAGCAGGATGTCCACACTCCAAGGCTGTCCCACTATCCAAACTACCTGCTATTGTGAATGAAGAGCTTCTTTGAAGGAGATTTCATTGGATCTAAGAAACACTCATTGCTCCAAAATTATTTCATAATTCTCTTGAAAGTATAGTGGAAAACTAGGAGAGATGGGAATACAGAAAGTCCAAGTCTACTTATATGCATATCTGTTAATCCCATCTGGGTGAGTTCCTCTACTTGTACAGGTCCATATTTTCATTATATTTCATAATGTAGTTAGATTTTAGACAAGTTTTTAAATTATTATAAAGTAATAAAAATTATTAAAAATTATCACTTTTAAAAAGTGTGCTACCCAGGGAGATCAGCTCGGTGCTTTGTGACCGCCTGGAGGGGTGGGATGGGGAGGGTGGGAGGGAGGGAGATGCATGAGGGAGGGGATGTGGGAACAGATGTATATGTATGACTGATTCACTTTGTTATAAAGCAGAAACTAATAAAAAAAAAAAAAAAAAAAAGTGTGCTACCTGTTCTAACACCTACTTTCTGAAAGACTAAGATATCTTTTGCCATTCTTACATCCCCCCAAAAGAGAGGTTCTATGGTTCAAAAAGATTAATGAACTCTGACCTTAATTAATTAATGCTAACCTTAATCAATGTAAATTGTTTAAAAGTAAATCAGGATGTCTTTAGCAGAGGACTTTTCAGAGCCTTTAATATATTACTATGCATTGTGAATTATCTAAAGGAGGGGATAATATTCAGTATTTCTCAGATTTATTTGAGTATTAACTTTTTGAAGGAAAACAATATCTCAACAAACTCCTGTTCTATAGAGTACATTTTGGGAATTTTGTCTTCTTACAGCTAGAAAAGTCCTTAG
Source organism: Hyperoodon ampullatus (assembly GCF_949752795.1). Classification (NCBI taxonomy): domain Eukaryota; kingdom Metazoa; phylum Chordata; class Mammalia; order Artiodactyla; family Ziphiidae; genus Hyperoodon; species Hyperoodon ampullatus. The sequence goes on along the minus strand of NC_136918.1, from coordinate 83,498,555 downwards.
AGATTATTTATTTAAAATTTTACAAGTATCAATGAGTAAAATGAAACCCAGAAAGGTTAAGTAACTTGCTCAGAGTCACACAGTTAGTGGCCTGGCTCATGACCAAAACCAAGAACTTCAGACTCCCACTTGAATACTGTTTTCATTTCACATATTGTATTTCTGTCTACTAATACAAATAGTAGAAATAGCTTTGCCACCTGATACATAATTGGCACAGCCAAACTCATTTAGCATCATTCTAAATAATATATAGTAAATTCTCTTTCCAAATCTAAGATATTCATTTACTAGAGTATGCCTTATAATAGACTCAACATCTTTAAATATGTTAATTTTCTGAATTCATCAGGACACTAAACTTTATAAAATAATTTAATGTTTTGTCTCTACAAATGTTAGATTCTTTATAAAATAAGAAGCTATGTTTTAATGAAGAAGGCAAAAGAAATCATATCAATTGAGTACCTATGGTGTGCCCAGCACTTTCCCAACAATATCTTTAGTTCTCAAGATAATTTTAAAAAATAAAAATTTTAAAATTATTAGTTCTCTTTTCAATGGGAGGTGAAAATAAGGCTCAGAATGTCAATTAAGATGTCTTATCATTTGGCCAATTAGTAGAGGAGTCAAGATTTCAGTGCAACTTTGTGTGGATATATATAATTTAATTCTTTAAGTCTCCATTTTCCTTTTTATTTAATGGGGGTAATATCTAATTACATCCAATATGATAAATATTAAAACATTTTATATAAAGTGCTCATATACATACAAAGTACTATTACCATTCTTAGTGAAGAGCAAATATATTTTAACATTTTTCTTCATTTACAAGTTTTCTAGTAACATACATTTAAAGACAAATATCCCCATCAGAGAGAAACCGTAAGAAACTTCATGAATTATCCCTTTTGTTGTTTTTGTTCTAAAAGTTCCATCTTACTTTTAAAGTTGCACTGTAGGCCTTGATCATATTTGTTGATCAAGCATGTGTAAATCTGAACACCTTTAATGAGAATGCAAGATTTATGGAATTCAAAATTGCTTTGGGAAATGAAAACACAATTTCATTTATTAATGGTCACTAATGGCCTATAATAAAGGCAGCAACTGCTAGGCAAATAAATAAACAATTAGCTGGTTTATTTGAAGCGTAAGCTGGGGATAATCCAGCAATTTGTTAATTATTCTTATCTGCTGGGCCCTTTACTTCTCAACTCCATAATGGAAAAGCTGGATATAAACTGAATGTTTTTATATTAAATTATATTTTAAATAGCCTAGGTGAGTTTGTGTTTATCTTCTAATTTAAATTCTGTTTATATCTACATTTTTTATTCTGTGTTTCCTTAAAGTAGACATTAACAGATTAAAATACAATAACTCCCCACTTATCCAGAAGGTCCAGCTTGTCAGAAGTCTCTGATAAAGGCCTCAGAGAAGACTGCATTAAGGCTCTTAAGGATTCATGAGGAACTTTATTGACTTTTTAAATATGCAATTCTTTTAAAGCTTAGTTATCTGGCTTCTCAGCCTCTGATAGATTACTAAAAGCAAAACAGAAAAGGTCAGAAGCTGTCTGAGGCAGGTGAAATACGAACAGAGGTGATGGCTGACAGCCTTTTACCACACTGTCCAAAAAACCTGGTCCATAATGACTGTCCTGGATCACAAAGAAAGGGCTAAATGACGTTAATGCTGCTTGGAATTTTCTGGTTACGTCATGTATTTTAGAATCATGACCCTCAAATGTGGTTAAGTTCAGGTAGCTGTAAATTTGAGTGATATGTGCATGCGTGTGTGTGTGTGTGTGCATTAGCAATGCCTTCTTTTAGGAGGTACCATTTAAGAAGGGTCTTAGTAAAGGAGAAGGAAATCACTAGGAAGATAAAAATGAGGTAATATTTTGAAAAGAGAGAACAACATAATTCAGTGTTCTAGTGAATTAAAAGAGGGGTGAATGGTGAGTTGTCTAATACAGCTGGAGTACAAAGTCGAAGTGGGAGGATGAACAGAAGCCTGGCTCCATCTGTTTCATTTAAGTCTTTAATTATTGTTAAAGTCTTTTCCTGTCCTACACAATAAATGACTCTACCTTGGGAAGGGATCACTCAGTTACTTATACACTGCTGTGATTAAAGGGCGTGTGATATGATTGGGTTAGGAATATAAAGGAATAGAGTAGAGTATGCCAAGGTATTCAAGAAGGTAAAAAGAAAAAGTCACCAAACCTATGCTAAAAATCTACTGTAAAATTTATATTGTGCTACATTTTTTTTTTACATCTTGTTTCATCTAATTTTCACAATAGTCATAAGGCACCACCATTGTTATTTTCAGCTCAGGTGAGAAAACTGAGATTCAAAGAAGTTAAATGTGACCAGTCCCTCTCATCAGGAAACTTGAACAAGCCTCTTAGATAGCCTCATCCACCAGAGGGCAGACAGAAGAAGCAAGAAGAACTAAAATCCTGCAGCCTGTGGAACAAAAAACACATTCACAGAAAGACAGACAAGATGAAAAGGCAGAGGGCTATGTACCAGATGAAGGAACAAGATAAAACCCCAGATAAACAACTAAATGAAGTGGAGATAGGCAAATTTTCAGAAAAAGAATCCAAAATAATGATAGTGAAGACTATCCAGGACCTTGGAAAAAGAATGGAGGCAAAGACTGAGAAGATGCAAGAAATGTTTAACAAAGACATAGATGAATTAAAGAACAAATAAACAGAGATGAACAATACAATAACTGAAATGAAAAATACACTAGAAGGAATCAATAGCAGAATAACTGAGGCAGAAGAATGGATAAGTGACATGGAAGACAGAATGGTGGAATTCACTGCTGTGGAACAGAATAAAGAAAAAAGAATGAAAAGAAATGAAGACAGCCTAAGAGACCTCTGGGACAACATTAAAAGCAACAACATTTGCATTATAGGAGTCCCAGAAGGAGAAGAGAGAGAGAAAGGACCCGAAAAAATATTTGAAGAGATTTTAGTTGAAAACTTCCCTGACATGGGAAAGGAAATAGACACACAATTCCAGGAAGCCCAGAGTCCCATACAGTATGAACCCAAGGAGAAACACACCAAGACACATAGTAATCAAATTGGCAAAAATTAAAGACAAAGAAAAATTATTGAAAGCAGCAAGGGAAAAACAACAAATAACATAAAAGGGAACTCCCAAAAGGTTAATGGCTGATTTATCTGCAGAAACTCTACAAGCCAGAGGGAGTACATGACACATTTAAAGTGATGAAAGGGAAGAACCAACAACAAAGATTACTCTACTCGGCAAGGATCTCATCCAGATTCAATGGAGAAATCAAAAGCTTTACAGACAACCAAAAGCTAAAAGAAATCAGAACCACCAAACCAGCTGTACAACAAATGCTAAAGGAACTTCTCTAAGTGGGAAACACAAAAGAAGAAAAAGACCTACAAAAACAAACCCAAAATAATTAAGAAAATGGTCATAGGAACATACATGTTGATAACTACCTTAAACATGAATGGATTAAATGCTCCAAACAGAAGACACAGGCTCATTGAATGGATACAAAAACAAGACCCATATATATGCTGTCTACAAGAGACCCACTTCAGACCTAGGGACACATACAGACTGAAAGTGAGGGGATGGAAACAGATATTCCATGCAAATGGAAATCAAAAGAAAGCTGGAATAGCAATACTCATATCAGATAAAATAGACTTTAAAATAAAGAATGTTACAAGAGACAAGGAAGGACACTACATAATGATCAAGGGATCAATCCAAGAAGAAGATATTATAATTATAAATAAATATGTACCCAACATAGGAGCACCTCAATACATAAGGCAACTGCTAACATCTATAAAAGAGGAAATCGACAGCAACACAATAATAGTGGGGGACTTTAACACCTCACTCACAACAATGGACAGATCATCCAAACAGAAAATTAATAAGGAAACACAAGCTTTAAATGACACAATAGACCAGACAGATTCAAGTAATATTTATAAGACATTCCATCCAAAAACAGCAGATTACACTTTCTTCTCAAGTGCGCATGGAACATTCTCCATGATAGATCACATCTTGGGTCACAAATCAAGCCTCAGTAAATTTAAGAAATTGAAATCATATAAAGCATCTTTTCTGACCACAATGCTATGAGACTAGAAATCAATTACAGGGAAAAAGATGTAAAAAACACAAACACATGGAGGCTAAACAATATGTTACTAAATAACGAGGAGATCATTGAAGAAATCAAAGAGGAAATCAAAAAATACCTAGAGACAAATGACAATGAAAACACGATGATCCAAAACCTATGGGATGCAGCAAAAGCAGTTCTAAGAGGGAAGTTTACAGGAATACAATCCTACCTGTAGAAAGAAGAAAAATCTCAAATAAACATTCTAAACTTACACCTAAAGGAACTAGAGAAAGAAGAACAAAGGAAACCCAAAGCTAGTAGAAGGAAAGAAATCATAAAGATCAGAGTAGAAACAAATGATATAGACACAAAGAAAACAATTGCAAAGATCAATAAAACTAAAAGGTGGTTCTTTGAGAAGATAAACAAAATTGATAAACCATTAGCCAGACTCATCAAGAAAAAGAGGGAGAGGATTCAAATCAATAAAATCAGAAATGAAAAAGCAGAAGTTACAACAGACACCACAGAAATACAGAGCATCCTAAGAGACTACTACTAGCAACTCTATGCCAATAAAATGGACAACCTGGAAGAAATGGACAAATTCTTAAAAAGGTATAACCTTCCAAGACTAAACCAGGAAGAAATAGAAATATGAACAGACCAATCACAAGTAATGGAATTGAAGCTGTGATTAAAAATCTTCCAACAGACAGAAGTCCAGGACCAGATGCCTTCACAGGTGAATTCTATCAAACATTTAGAGAAGAGCTAACATCCAGCCTTCTCAAACTCTGACAAAAAACTGCAGAGGAAGGAACACTCCCAAACTCATTGTACGAGGCCAGCATCACCCTGATAACAAAACCAGACAAAGATACTACAAAAGAATAAAACTACAGACCAATATCACTGATGAATATAGATGCAAACATCCTCAACAAAATACTAGCAAACAGAATCCAACAACACATTAAAAGGATCATACACCATGATCAAGTGGGATTTATCCCAGTGATGCAAGGATTCTTCAGTATACGCAAATCAATCAATCTGATACAGCATATTAACAAATTGAAGAATAAAACCATATGATCATCTCAATAGATGCAGAAAAAGCTTTTGACAGAATTCAACACCCATTTATGATAAAAAAAAAAAGTCTCCAGAAAGTGGGTGTAGAGGGAACCTACCTCAACATAATAAAGGCCATATATGAGAAAACCACAGCCAACATCATTCTCAATGGTGAAAAACTGAAAGCATTTCCTCTAAGAAAAGGAACAAGACAAGGACGTCCACTCTAACCACTATTATTCAACATAGTTTTGGAAGTCCTAGCCACGGCAATCAGAGAAGAAAAAGAAATAAAAAATACAAATTGGAAAGAAGAAGTCAAACTGTCACTGATTGCATATGACATGGTACTATACATAAATAATCCTAAAGGTGCCACTGGAAAACTACTAGAGCTAATCTATGAATTTGGTAAAGTTGCAGGATACAAAATTAATGCACAGAAATCTCTTTCAATCCTATACACTAATGATGAAAAATCTGAAAGAGAAAATAAGGAAACACTCCCATTTACCATTGCAACAAAAAGAATAAAACACCTAGGAATAAACCTACCTAGGGAGACAAAAGACCTGTATGTAGAAAACTATAAGACACTGATGAAAGAAATTAAAGATGATACACAGATGGAGAGATATACCATGTTCTTGGATCGGGAGAATCAACATTGTGAAAATGACTATACTACACAAAGCAATCTACAAATTCAATGCAATCCCTATCAAATTACTAAGGGCATTTTTTACAGAACTAGAATAAAAAATCTTAAAATTTGTATGGAGACACAAAACACTCCGAATAGCCAAACAAGTCTTAAGGGAAAAAAATGGAGCTGGAGGAATCAGACTCCCTGACTTCAGACTAAACTACAAAGCTACAGTCATCAAGACAATATGGTAGTGGCCCCCAAACAGAAATATAGATCAAAGGAACAGGATAGAAAGCCCAGAGATAAACCCACGCACCTATGGTCAACTAATCTATGACAAAGGAGGCAAGGATATACAATGGAGAGAAGACAGTCTTTTCAGTAAAGTGGTGCTGGGAAAACTGGACAGCTACATGCAAAACTGGACAGCTACATGCAAAAGAATGAAATGAGAACACTCCCTAACACCATACACAAAAATAAACTCAAAATGGATTCAAGACCTAAATGCAAGACCGGACACTATAAAACTCTTAGAGGAAAACATAGGAAGAACAGTCTTTGATATAAATCACAGGAAGATCTTTTTTGATCCACCTCCTAGAGTAATCGAAATGAAAACAAAAATAAACAAATGGGACCTAATGAAACTTAAAAGCTTTTGCACAGCAAAGGAAACTATAAACAACACTAAAAGACAACCCTCAGAATGAGAGAAAATATTTGCAAATGAAGCAAATGACAAAGGATTAATCTCCAAAATATATAAACAGCTCATGCAGCTCAATATTAAAAAAACAAACAACCCAATCCAAAAATGGGCAGAAGTCCTAAATAGACATTTCCCAAAGAAGACATACAGATGGCCAAGAAGCACATGAAAAGCTGCTCAACATTGCTAACAGAGAAATGCAAATCAAAACTACAATGAGATATCACCTCACACCAGTTAGAATGGGCATCATCAGAAAATGTACAAACAACAAATGTTGGAGAGGGTGTGGAGAAAAGGGAACCCTCTTGCACTGCTGGTGGGAATGTAAATTGATACAGCCACTATGGAGAACAGTATGGAGGTTCTGTAAAAAACTAAAAATAGAATTACCATATGACTCAGCAATCCCACTACTGGGCATATACCCAGAGAAAACCATAATTCAAAAAGACACATGCACCCCAATGTTCATTGCAGCACTATTTACAATAGCCAGGACATGGAAGCAACGTAAATGCCCATCGACAGATGAATGGATAAAGAAGATGTGGTACATATATACAATGGAATATTACTCAGCCATAAAAAGGAATGAAATTGGGTCATTTGTAGAGACGTGGATGGATTTAGAGACTGTCATACGGAGTGAAGTAAGTCAGAAAGAGAAAAGCATATATAGTATATTAACGCATATATGTTGAATCTAGAAAAATGGTACAGATAAACTGGTTTGCAGGGCAGAAACTGAGACAAAGATGTAGAGAACAAATGTATGGACACCAAGGTGGTGGTGGGGGTGGTGTGAGGAATTGGGAGATTGGGATTGACATGTATACACTAATACGTATAAAATGGATAACTAATAAGAACCTACTGTTTAAAAAAATAAATAAAATTAATTAAAATAAAAACCCAGGCTTCCCTGGTGGCACAGTGGTTGAGAGTCTGCCTGCCGATGCAGGGGACACAGGTTCATGCCCCGGTCCGGGAAGGTCCCACATGCCACGGAATGGCTAGGCCCATGAGCCACGGCTGCTGAGCCTGCATCTCTGGAGGCTGTGCTCCGCAACGGGGGAGGCCACAACTGTGAGAGGCCCGCGTACTGCAAAAAAAAAAAACCCCAAACAAACAAAGAAACAAAAACAAAAACCCAAAAAACACATGTGCTCAAGAAAAAAAAAGAATTTAAATGTGTTACTCATAGGCATACAGTAGTTCAGTGGCAAGGAGAAATTTCATACCCAGGTATGTGTGGCTCCATAGCTGCACTTTTTTTAACACACCATATTACCAGCGTGGGAGAAGGGCTCTGCAGAAAGAAAAGCAGTATAAAAAAGTGAAGTATGGGTTCTTCAAAAACTAAAATTAGAACTGCCATATGATCCATCAATTCCACTCCTGGGCATATATCCAAAGAAAAAGAAAGCACTAATTCAAAAAGATTAGAATTCAAAGGACACCCCAATGTCCATAGCAGCATTATTTACAATAGCCAAATATGGAAGGAACCTAAGTGTCCATCAAGAGATGAATGGATAAAGAGGATGTGAGATATATCTATATCTATACAGATATAGATATATAGATATTGGGCTGGCCAAAAAATTTATTCGGGTTCTTCCATAAGATGTTATGGAAAAACCCAAATGATTTTTTGGCCAGCCCAATACATATACACAATGTAATACTATTTAGCCATAAGAAAGAGTGAAATTTTGCCATTTTCTACAACATGGATGAACTTGGAGGGTATTATGCTTAGTGAAATAAGCCAGATAGAGAACATATCATACATATGTTGTATGATACCACTTATATGTGCAGTCTAAATAATAAAACAAACTAGTGAATATTACAAAAAAGAAACAAACTCACAGATATTAAGAACAAATTAGTGGTTACCAGAGTAGCGAGAGGGAAGGGGGAAGAGGTATGACAGGGATAGGGGATTAAGCAGTTCAAACTACTATGCATAAAATAAATAAGCTAAAAGGATATACTGTACAGCACATGGAATATAGCCAACATTTTATAATAACTATAAATGGAGTATAATCTTTAAAAATTGTGAAGCACTATGTTGTACACCTGAAACATATAATACTGTAAATCAACCATACCTTAAAAAAAATTTAAAAATAAAAGAAAGTGAACTATGGCTTCTAACAACAAACTTTAACTACTGCAAAATAATAGTGGTTTGAATTCCAGAATAGGTAATTATAAATAAACAAATTATTATAAATTGAGCACAAACTACATGTGTGTATATATATACATATATACACAGTAATAATAATGATGACACATACTACTGAGTATCTATTATATAGTAGGCAACATATTTTACATACCCTGTTTAAGAATGACTATTCTCATAATAAAAATGAGGAAACTGTGTCCAAAAGATTTTAAATAACTTTCCAACCATGACATAATTCTAAGTGGTGGAGCTACATAAACTAGTCTGTGCTTTCCTCTCTTTTGGTATAGTGCCTCTCTGATAGCCCCAAAAGGATTAAGTTTAGTAGGAGAAAATGGTATGAGACTAGAAAATGAATCCTTAATGATGTTAGTAAGAAACAACAGATTCCTCATCACTATATATAATCAGTTGTATGTACATACATCTATCTTTGGAAATAGAAGCATTGGAATGCTTCATGTTGTTCCTACAACTGTATAATTAGCCATAAGAAGGCATTAACTTTAAAAGTCCCTACTGTACACAAACTTCTGCTGTTGTTCTAATTTTTATAATTACTTGCAACTGCCAGCTTCCTATGTTACCCAAACCGAATGAGACATTGGGGCAGTTTACAGCCTACTCAAGATCATTAGCAAAGAAAACAACTACTGCAAAATCTGCTCAAGGTTTTTCAAATGATGTGGTTGAGGGACCTGGTTCTAGTGTGGAGTCTTTCACTAATTCAGCATGACTTTGTATGTATCATTTACATGATCAGATATATTTTTCCCTTCTTAACGTTACAGTGATAGATCTAGCATTGTCCATTTTACTGGTCTAAAAAGAACTGTACATTAGGGTCAAAAGCCTCAGGTTTGAGCCTTGCCGCTTCTTAATTTTGAGACACTGATCAATTCAAATCCTTTGAGTTTTAGTTTTCTCCTTTATGAAGTTCTGCTATCTGGCTGGCCTACCTAATAGATCTTAATGTTGAGGATCAAAATGAAATAATGAACTGAAAGTGTATTAAATTCTATAAAATGCTGTAAGACATAAAATAATCCACATGAATGTCTTACATATTGTAGATATATTAAATATTTATGGAATGAATAGCAGACAAGGGGCCAGTATTGAACAAGATTTAAGAGTGCTGCCCCTGAGTTCAACAGCCTGGGTTCAAACACTGACTTCATAACCTACTAGGTGAATAAATTTGGAGAAGTTACTTAACCTCTCTGTGCCTGTTTGTTTTTTTTTTTTCTTTTTTAATGTGTAAAGCTGGGAAAGTAGTATCTGTCTCTCAGGCTGTGGTAAGGATTAAATAAGACATTCCATGGATGGTGCATGGTACTGAATTCAGCACATGTAAGTATGCTACATTAAATAGAAAATTTTTTTAAATTAATTTTTATTGGAGTATAGTTGCTTTACAATGTTGTGTTAAATAACAAAACTTTTAATGTCATTCTTTTCCTGAGATTCAAATGAAACCAATAAAAGGAAGAAAGAGATTGAGGAGGACTCCATAGAATCACCAGTCTCTTGAAAACTTGCGAGTGTGTGGGTGAGAGGTGATTAATTATTATGGACACAGGTAGTTTCAATCAACAGCTTCTGTTCCATCCCTATTATTTCTGAAGGGATAAGGAAACAACACTATCAGGGAGATTATCCAAGAACATAGCAAGCCACCTCTCTTAATTTCCCACCTCCTTCCCATTGCTCTCTTTTTCTAAAACCCCAAAGGAATACTGAAAGTCAAGGACAATAGGAGAAAAACAGGATGGTTAAAAAAAAATTGGGTAGGATATGCCAGTCATTTTTCCTGTCTTAGTTATGACATGTAGCATAACTGGATAATTAAACACATGCAGATGATGTTCTTTGCTCTACTGAGAGCATCCTTTCCTCCTTTCCCTGCCTGATGAAACTCAGAATGTCTTCCAATATCCAAGAGGTCTTCCCGGCCATGTAGGCTGGCCCGAGGTCCCCTCTTCCACTGTGTTCAGGAATCCCTAAGCCCTACTGTGGCTACATTTTATCAAACACTAAAACTATCTGATTACCTGTTGGTGAAATCTTTCCAGAATATAAGTTCCTCATGTCTTCCTCGAAGACAATGACCAAACTCATCTTTATATCCCTGAGGGAATATCTGGCATATATTAGCACTCAATAAATGTTTATTGAAGTAGACTAAATTGTTTTTCTTCTTGGTCATGTTAATAGATCTTAAACTTTAAATCACTTTTGAGAGAAGTCCAAAATCTAGTCTATAATTTTCTTGACCAAACTTATGACTCATAAAGTTTTATAGATAATTTCTAATGACACAAAACAAACATCTGTTAACCTTCAGAGTAAAAAAAAAAATTATTCATTCTACACAATACAGAAGCTCTCAACGTGCTACCATTTTTTTGTAAACAAGCTATCTGGTGTTGACTTAGATTTATTTTTTTATTTTTATTTTTTATTTTTTTTGCGGTACGCGGGCCTCTCACTGTTGTGGCCTCTCCCGTTGCAGAGCACAGGCTCCGGATGCGCAGGCTCAGCGGCCATGGCTTACGGGCCCAACCGCTCTGCGGCATGTGGGATCTTCCCAGACCGGGGCACGAACCCGAGTCTCCTGCATTGGCAGGCGGACTCTCAACCACTGCTCCACCAGGGAAGCCCTTGACTTAGATTTATAATACAACTTAAAAGGATTTATTTCTGTTGGTTAACTTTGTGTACAGTCCTCTGATAGAATGCCCATTTCTGTTCTGACTGCCTGCTCTTACGATTGCCCTGAAGCTAAGTTCCTTAGGCATAAAGATGGAGTTATTTATTAACTAATGATATTCATTGCTCAGAATAGGCTCTTCTTACTAAAAAGGGAAAGGATGAATACTCCCCTGGTACAATTATAGTTAACTGTAAAACAGCTGTTTCTGTTTTTCTACTTCGTTTACCTAACTCTTCGATTCAATCAAGAAAACTTTCTTCCATGGTAGAGAAAAGTTACCTATGGAACTCTTTGCCAGGGTTTTGTGCCGCTTCCCTAAGACCATAGACTGCTTGGCTACTTTCACAAGATGACTGGCAATTTGATCATTTGTACCTACACTGATTTCTTACATATATACCACACGTGTTTCTTATTTATATTCCACACAAATCATAAGTAACAACTATAAAGCTATATTACAAAATGAACAGTTTATAAGTCATTTATTTTCTAGACAGACACAAGTTCTAGGACTGCATTTCACAAGAATTTATTTTTCTTCACTTCTCTGGCCATAGCCTTTTATGAATATTCTATTACTAATTAGAATTTTGTTTGACAAAATCTATGCACATCTTTCTGTCCAAACCCTCATATGGCACAAAATTAAGAATAAAAGTATTGTGTTTCCTCCTTGACATGTGCACAGTCCACGTGAAACAATGGCATATGCTCAGTTGTTTATATAGGCAATATTCTTGAATATGCAATGCTTATGTGAGCGTGTATTCCTGGATATAGAAAGGAAAACATTTAAAATTAAAACAAAAATTTATCTTATACTCGACTGAAATGGGCATTTCCAGGAAAAGATTGGAAGTAGCAAAAAGCCAGTACTCAGGAGTAATAGGGAGAAAATTGGGTAAGTTTACAATATAAAGTACAGGAGTATCTTCATCTTTGGTTGGGTAAGGATAGTGGCAGAACTGGGTGCATCTACCTTCCCTCAGCCAAAGAATTATGGGTGCCTCTGGATGTATTTAAATATTTGTGCATTCATACTCTTGTGCACTGTTAAGTAGTCATTGATGGTTATACAAAGCAGGACACACATTCTCTTGTTAAATAATACAATAGTGATTTTGTTAAATTTATCATTATTGAAAATTGTACTGTAGGAAATACACCAGCCAATCACCTTCAGAACCATTCAATTTGCTCATGTCCATCTAGGATGAAAGGCTTGCTGCACAGCTGTGTTTAAGACTGGGTAATGACTTTAAATCTGGGACACAGATTCTTTTTGCATGTCCAATCAATTTGTTAGGAATCTGATCCTGTGCTAATAGGGCTGTGTGCATTAAAATTCATTCTTTGAAAATTTTATCTGAACTGGATGCTGCATACAGACTTCAAACTCCATGAACTTGGCCTTGCCTTGCCTTGCCTTGCCTTGCCTTCCCTTTCCTTTCCTTTCCAAGAGTTTATTTTTTCTTTGAGAAGGAGTCTGTTGCTTTCAGAGGCATAAACTGAAGACTAGAAAATGTTCATGTACTGGTGCTGTGAATTCCTAAATTAGTGTGTGTTGATTGTAAAGTAACCAGATTCAAGTACATGAAGTATATTGCCCCAACTTCTGAGGAAGTCCATGCAGTCTTAGAACAATACTTTCTTACTAATTTTAGAATTACGAGTACATGCAGTGAGCTCTAAGAGCAATCTCATTTTCAGTGTAAGAAGTGCTTGAAATAAGACCATCAGACAGAGCATAAACAGAAGACAAATGAGAGACTATACCAGGAAATCAGGAATTTTCGGTAATTAAAGGAAAGCAAGATCATGCAATTCTCTAGTGTACATACTCAGTTAAAGAAACCTTTTTTCTTAATTTTTCTCCATTAGCAAACTCAAAATCTAAACTGATTAGTGTCAGCTGTCATCCAATGTTATGACTTTCTTGGTTTTGTAATCTTATGTTATAATTACACAGTCTTTTTTTTTAGATGTCATGGTATTACTATGTGACAGCAACAATCCAAACTCTGCATACAATCATGTCATTCTACCTTGTTTTTATAATGCCATGACACAGTATGAAAACTCTGCAAACCAGTGTTTGGCATGGAGCCGTTCAAATTGTAACAGTGAATGAGGCACAAAAACGTCACGACATGATTATCATACCTCGTGCAACGAGGTCTATACTTGTCACATCTTGATTATCCAAGCTAGTGAAGAAGCCAAAATACTGTATACAACCACACTGATAACATAAAAATCTCCGCTGACCCAGTTCAGTCAAATCCAGTTCCACCTGACCTTCAGAGGAAGGACTCCTGTGATAAAGGAATGAACTTTCTTTCTTGTTTTGTGAAAGAGACATGACATGTGGTTATCAGTTATGTGACTAAGTGATGACTGTGGTTATCAGATAACTGACTAAAGATTGAACCACCAGTCATCAAGCAAAAGAAGCCAGTAAGGAGTCCTAAGCTGTCAAGTCCTTGAAGGCAGGAGCTATATTTTACTGTCTTATCTTTCTGCTCAACATATCATTACATACATGGTTGTGCAAGTCCTTGAAAATATTTTTTGAATTGAATTAATTGATTGGATTATGTAACTGATCACCCTGCTCAGAGTGAAAATTCCTCAAATCAACCAAAGCCACACTGTTACTTACTGGCATGTTCTGTCTTTCAATCATAATATGAAAAGGCAGGATTGCTATTTACCATACCATTTGAAACTCTTGAATCCTCTGGAAAAATTAGATAGGGTATAAATAAATGCCTAATTAAATAAAATTAGGAAGTTATACATGCTTCACATATTATTTATTGGTCTCTCTCCAGAATTTTAGGTTATCAAAAGATACTCCTTTGTCTATGTATAAACAGATAGAAACATAGACAGTAGGTGATGCTCACAGACTGAGAAAACGAGAGACAAATCTGAAGCATATTTGGACCATGAATTAGGGTTAGAAAGTGGAAAGAAATTTCGGAGACAGAGAGAGAGAGCTCCTGATTAGCTGAATTTTCTGACTCTTCTCTCTTCTGCATCCATGGATCTTTTCCCCATGATTCTCCCTTCCTTCCTCTAATTCACACAGTCTTTTCTCTGGGCAAAGCTCTAGAGACAATCATGAGGAAGAAAAATCTCTACAACTCACTCATTGTTCCCTCAGCTCATTTCTATAAAGTTAGCAGGTACTCCTTATGACAAAGGGGTCAAGTACATCATGGGCAGATGGAGAGGGAGGAGAGTTCATGCTGCTGCACTCTGTTCTCATCCCACAGAAGGAGTTACTTTTGTAGCTGTGGTTCATGTTACCTAATTTGCCACAAATTAATAAAATAATTTGCTAAATTATATATTCTTCACTATGGATCAGAATTTAAAAATTTGAAATACTCTGTAACTGAGCTTTTGTCACGTCCCCGCCAGGACTGACTTAACAACTGGGGATATTTTTCTACTTATTTTTTCCTATGTATCTATCTGTCTGTCTGTCTCTCTATCTTTTCTATCTATAACCTAAAACATTTTCCTATAGGGACGAATGTGACACTCTTTTCTTAGAAAAGAAATAGGTAAATAATTTAAAAGAACTGAACAACAAATACCTCAGAGTTTCTCAAATTTGAATGATGATTTAGGGCTTAAATTTTCTGCATGTGTATCATGTATTTAAAAAAATTAAAAAATAATAATTTTAAAATTCTTCCATTATGAAGCTATTCAGTATCTGCAGTCTTGCCTCCTAAAATGCTGAACTCTTGAGAGCCGGGCCCATTTCTTATTAGTTTTTAATTATCTTTATCTATATCTGATTATCAACACTTGGCAAATACAGTTTTGATGGCAGATGATTTACATTTCATTGTACATATTTATGTTATGATTAGCATGTAGAAACTTGACCACACATTAGAATATTAGAAATTACTGAGCATTGTATTGCCAACTCTGCAGGAAGCTTTAAGACATCTATCAATGTCTCCTAAGAAGTCAGCTGTAAATACTTACTCAGTAAATGAGTGATTTATTTTAGAAAAAGAAAGGTTATTTAAAAAGAAAATTCTGGAGTGAATTCTCAAATACCAACAACTCATCAAAACGTATTTTGCTATTGAAAATAGAAAGAATGCCTTAGTTTGGGGGTATAGATTGGGTCTTTGACCCATCTGGGTATGAAACTGAGCCTGACCTTTCAGGGTCCTCTCGGGTATATGACCCTCACCCTGGTGTCCCCCCCTCTCTTGAAGTAAAAGGCTTTGCTTTAATCCCTCAGGCCTCCCTTCAGTCTCAGAAAGGCTGGCTCGAGGGTTAACAATTGGAAGAATGTGAACCTGTGGTAACAAAGAATAACAGTTGGCCCAGGAGAACTGGTAACAATACAAACAATAAATCAGCCATATAGCAGGGTCACAGAATCTTTAGTTCTTCCCTAAAGGACATAGATAACAATGTCTGACACACATTCCTAAATTTTTTTTAATAGAAACTAGACTCCCACCAGATGGAAACTGCTGACCACAAGCATGTAGACCCCAGACCCATTAGAACCAGACGGTTGATAATTGAGATTCCTGAAACATCACCCTGTTACCTCACCATCAACCAATCAGAGGATTGTGCACAAGCTGATCACGCACCCTGTGACTCTCTTCCTCATATTGTCTTTCAAAACCCTTCCCTGAAAGCCACTGGGGAGTTTGGTTCTTTCAAGCATGAGCCGCCAGTTCTCCTTGCTTGGTGCCCTACAATAAACACTATACATTCCTTCATCACAGCTGGATGTCAGTAGGTTGGCTTTGCTGCACATTGGGGGAGTAGACTCAAGTTCGGTTCAGAAAGAGGTACATTTAGCAAATTACAGTCAGCCCACCATATGCATGGGATCTGCACCCTCAGATTCAACCAACCACAAATCAAAACTATTTAAAAAAATCCAGAAAGTTCCAAAGAGCAAAATTTGAATTTGCCACACACTAGCAAATATTTACATAGTATTTACATTATATTTACAACTATTTACATAGCATTTACATTGCCTTAGGTATTGTAAGTAATCTGGAGATAGTTTAATATATAAAGAAGGATGTGCCTAGGTTATATGCAAATACTACGCCATTTTATATAAAGGACTTGAGCATCCTCAGATTTTGCTATCTGTGGTGGGGCTGGGGGAGGGGAGCTATCTTAGAACCAATCATCTGTGGATACCGAGGGATGACTGTATGTTTCTAAAATCCGCTGAAATAATATAATCTCATAAAGCTTTCACTTAATATTTAGGTATTTCTGCTCCCCTTGCTTCTGACCTCCTGTGAAGTGTTTTCAGATCTTACACTATTAAATTGGAGTTATATGTATGCTGAGGTTTTGAAAATCCAATATTTTATCAGTTACCAGTTCTCAAGGAGCTAGTATGGTAACCTAGATTTAAGTATCACTACTAAAATCTGTAGTACATTTCAACTGTCTTATCAGTTAGACTGGAAATCTCACAGGCTACAAGCATATTTTAAACAGATAATGTTGCCATTGACATAAAAAACAAGGCACTCCATATTCAAGAGGAAGAGACTTAAGAAAACAGTTACAGATATATATTTACATAAGTAATATATATTTCACACACTATTTAGACTAACTTGTATATGCCTGTTATTGTCAGATCTGTTTAGAATGACATTTCAATTTGAAGCACTTCATATATAAAGAGCTTTCTGCTGAGGGTGGGCTGCAGAAGCTTTGGATTCAGATAAAAACGCACAACCCACAGACCTTGAGGTTTAAGCCATATCAAATTGTAGTGAAATAAACAGGTGTAACCACACAAGAAAAAACAGTAGCTTTGCTGGCCATGTGAGATGCTTCCTGTGTGTATGGAACAGCTGAAATATTACCATTTCAAGGAGCCCTGCCTTCTTTTTTCTTCTAAGAAAAGTCTGCCACCTGCACAGTTTCTGCAGAACACTTCAGAAGATATCTTTCACTTACCTGAAAGAAAGAACAACAACAAAAAACCATTTAAACATCATTTCATGATGAATTTGTTTTTGTAATCTTAAGTTAAAAACCCTTGCGTTATATAAAAGACATGTTTCTAAAATGTTGTATATGCATTGAAGTTTTGTAAGTCAAATCCTGCTTTCCCCTTGTCCTGACATTATAGCTTTAGATTATTTTTGATAATTTGATAGTTTGTTGGTCATCCTCCCTGATAAAATCATTTAAATATCTTGCATAGAGCAGATTTTCTTGTACTACAAGAAAACGATGTCTCAATCAAATGCAGAAAAAGGCAGACATTACCTGGCCTCTTCATATATTTAATCATTTAATCAGTCTTTCATTCCTTCATTTATTCAACAAATATATATTGACCTTATTGTGTGCTGGCCACTTTGCTAGGCCTGGAGGTGATCAAAACACTCACCCTGACCCTAAACATCCTGTATTGCATCTAATCATTCTTACCAGTCAGCTGTACATCTGTCAAAAAGGACTATACTCAGAAGCCCCTGGCCCCTTAGTTCCTGGACATACTCAAAAGTCTAACACAGAAAAGCTGTATCTTTCTTTGGCCTTCAGTTTTATGCTTAGTTTGCAACATTACTGCGAAGACATGTTTATTTTTGCCAGAGAAACACGGTCCAAAACAGAACAGGGAAACTCAGGGACATAATAGTAAATAGCATATTAGCAATCTGACAAATCATCAGGAGGGACCTGTACTGCTTAGATCATAGATGCTCACACCCAGCATCTAGTAATCCCCCAGCATCAGCACCCCTGCAGCAGGCACTTCTCTCTGGCACCTTTTATGGTGCACTGAGACTTTTCAAAGGTCCTTGGCTTAACTGAACTGTGACTCCCCATTCCTCCACATGAGAATGCCTCCAATTACCAGCCAATTCACACATCTTTTATGCTACAAACCAGATGAGCCAAACAGGGCAGTCCCAGTCTCTAGAGGAAAAAAAAAAAAAAAATCACTTCCTGCTTTAGATGAAAGCTGTGTTGGTCCTACTGGGGATTTATACTCTGGAATTTCCTATCTGCCATTGGATGTTGCTGATTTATATTCTATCTTAACATCCACAATGAGAACTGGAGGCTCTTGGCTTTCATCCCACCCAATCTGAAAACAAGGAATGAGTTCCTTTCAGTAGGCATGTGACAAATGAAGCTGTTATCAACATACAGTAGAACTTACCAGAGCTATCACAGAGGTTTGTGAGCTGAGCCCCTACATTTTAGCCCCTGCATGTAGCTGCTGTTTTGTTGGACACTGAGCAAATGCACTCTAGTAAATGAAAACGATTAGATGGGATTTAGTGTGTGAGGTGACTGCTAGGATGACTACATTTAAGAAGGCAGCTAGGACAGCAAGGAACAACTTTCTGGATTCTTAGGGTCTACTTGCGTGGAAGATAGGTGTCTTCTTCACTTAAGCATTTCAAGGTGTTTATCTGACTCATTTGGTTTTGAAGTAAGTAAAGAGTTTTAAAGATGCAAGTTCCTAAGAGGTATCAAATGGTAAGATTCCTTTATAACACCACTAGTTATTAAATGCATCTGAGCATGTCTTAAGAAAGCACTATGAAAATATAAAGTGCTTTTCCACACACGACTACACTTGTCCTCATGTTACCAACAGCCAATGGATGAACATCAACAAATCCCTATATAAAGTAAGTATGCATATCTAAACCTATGTAGTAGTACTAAAACAGGATTACATTGTATTATAAATTTCCACACTCTGACTTGTGAGGAAGAAAAATGAGATGCTGAATGCTCATGTGGCTGCACGTGCCTTTTTTTTTTTTTTTTTTTTTTTTTTGCCGTACGCGGACCTCTCTCTGTTGTGGCCTCTCCCGTTGTGGAGCACAGGCTCCGGATGCGCAGGCTCAGCAGCCATGGCTCACGGGCCCAGCCGCTCCGTGGCATGTGGGATCTGCCCGGACTGGGGCATGAACCTGCGTCCCCTGCATCAGCAGGCGGACTCTCAACCACTGCGCCACCAGGTAAGCCCTGCCCGTGCCTTTGAATATTGACTTGTCTCAGTCAAAAATCTTCAGATTAAGTAAAGCAACCAGGCATACTCTGTGATACCCAAGCCTAATCTACCATAATTGTATTTCTTGGCCAAAATACCAACCATCCGATGCACAGTGAACTTGAGGCTAGTATATTTTAATGTAGTTTGTAAGGGGCCGTAATAAAGCCAGGAAAGTAATAATAATGAAGCTTGATAACTACTTTCATATTCACAAGACTTCAAATTTTTTTGAAGCCAGTAATAGCTTTTAAAAATAGCAGGTAGGGCTTCCCTGGTGGCGCAGTGGTTGGGAGTCCACTTGCCGATGCAGGGGACACGGGTTCGTGCCCCGGTCCGGGAAGATCCCACATGCCGCGGAGCAGCTGGGCCCGTGAGCCATGGCCACTGAGCCTGCGCGTCCGGAGCCTGTGCTCTGCAACGGGAGAGGCTACAACAGTGAGAGGCCCGCGTACTGCAAAAAAAAAAAAAAAAAAAAAAAAAAAAATAGCGGGTAGAGGCTGCTGAAGGTGATTTGGGTGGAGCTGGAAAGAGAAGCAATCTGATATTCTTGAGGCAGAATCATGGAGTGATTAAATGAGTATGCTCTGGAGTCAGAATTCCTGGCTTTGAAAAGTTACTTACACTATATAATCCTCAATTTTTGCATCTGTGACATGGTAATAATCCCTATACCTACCTCACGATAGTGCCTAGCCTATGCCTGCTCACAAGATCCCAGTACATGTTAGCTATTATTCTTGTTTTCTCTTGGATAATCTCAGCTACATCTTTGCTTTGTTGTGCAGAAGGTGCGTTGGAGGTAGAAAATGTAGAAGGGACTAAATATACACAAGTTTTCCTTTATGGCTGGGCACAGATCGGCTGATTGACCATCTCTTTGGCAATGGCTTAGGGAAGTCACTAAGGGAGGGAGGTATCACTGAGGGATAAGGATGAAAAGGACGCATGGTAACTGTGTGCTCTTCCCTCTGCTTCCTGAACGTTTCATAGGCAGGTTCTCAGGGCTTCCTATGATGAGCTTGGAAAAGGGGTGCGGTGAACACATGGAAGCAAGTATGGGTAGAAGCTCAGGTAGAATCTCTTAGCTCGCAGGGCAGGCACAGCATTCTGAGTCTCGGCATTACGGGGTGGATTACGAGTAAAACTTTCTGGCCAGTAAGTAAACTAAACACCTTTTTTTTTTTTTTTAGGTTGTCACTGAAATAAAATGATAAAGTTTTAAGAGCGTTTCAGTGCCTAGATTATTTTCAACAAAAAGAGAAAAAAGCGTTAGGAGAAGGTGTGACCCCACGGCAGGTCAGCCTTTGTTTCTAGAGCCTGGGGCAAGGCTACAACTAGAGGTCTACATGCCATATGTCTAAATATTTAATCATTATAAAGATAACAAACTGTTAATAAAACATATTTTATCCTCCCACTTTGACAACCTACCTTCATAATGACCTGTAAGGCTGGATTAAAATTTAAAAGTCTAAGACCACTTGGAATTCTGTACCAGAACATATGGTACCACAAAGAAAACTGGCCCCGACCCTAACCTCTGAGCCATGGGCTTCCTCCTGTTTCTTTCCACCCCTGGCTCAATCAACTCTGTGAGGAGACTCACATCCATGTGGACACCCATAGGTTACACATCCGAGCTTTAGCTACACCCCATGCAAACAACTGCAACGTTGGCCACCCCTCTGGCCTATACATGCACACACTAGTGGTACAGTTTGCCCTTGTAAGAACAGACCCAGGGAAAAGTTCCTGCCAGACCTTGAAATCAGGCTCAGGGCTTCTTGGGCAGGGAATTTTGGAGTCCTCTGAACCTAGATCACAGCCTAGAAGGGGTGGCACAGGCCCTGGGTGGGTATATATCTTTGACCCCCAAAGATTCCTCACCCCTTGAGGGGGTGTAGCTGATGGAGGGGAGGATGCTCTAAAGCAGGAAACTCATGGAGGGATCCTTCTTACCTGGAGCTAAGAGTCATACTGCTCCATGGAGTCTCAGATAACATCCACAAGGGAGAAGAAAATACAATTTTCTAAGAATAACCATGGTCATTGTTGTCTTCCAAGTGTATAGTGAACATCAGCCTTAAAAGGCTCACTACCACACACTCTAACTGCATCCCTACTGCCTCTCTCATTGTTGGCATTGTTCTTTTTTATTGCTCCCTTCCGACTCTGTGATTCTCTCTCAGTTTTCAATAGGAACTTTACTACATGGAGAGCACAATGAGGCAGCTGCTTAACAGTTGCAGCTAAATAAGAACAAGACAATTTAACCCAAAGTGTCTTCTCCAAGGAACCTTGGGAATATGAAGAATAAGTACCAAAACTGGAATTTGGCCAGGCATTGAAACTAACTCTGCCACTCTATCAGATGTGTCATGGGATCCTCAACCATCACCCATGATGGGTTTTAAGTGTTGGGTTTTAAGTCTCCTCTGAAGGATGTAGGTACAAGAACCCAGGACCACAAGTGTAAGAAGCAAACAGTTCAGTACTGATTCATGAATACCATTCTTGCAAGGATAGTTTTCACAGGAGAGCTCTCACTGGAAGTTCCAAATAAATCAAAATCATAAATAAATAATATTGTATAAGTACTAAATGGACCTAGCATCCCTAAGATAGTTTAATCAAAGCTTCAGGCATTCTAAAATCAGATTTGTTTTGATTTTCTTCAGGCTCCATTTTTTTTTACTTCATGATAATGAAACAAAACTTTCCTCAAAACAGACAAGTATGAATCACTGCTACCTCGGGTAAATGCCACTCACATTTCCTGAAAAAGTCACCTTCTGAGCTTAATGTTATCAAAACAACAGCAGGAAAACTCTAAACTCTTGTTAAGTAACCATTAATTATTTATCCAAAGAGTCCATTGCTTATGAGTAGATGTAATTCTTGGCCCAGAGGGAAAAAACAACAACAACCAACAATTATTATTATTTTTTTTATGTGTTGAGGCTGCCGAGGTATAAGTGCAAATTTTTATCAAAGGGAGTCTACAGAAGTGCTGTGGAAGGGCAGAATTTGGCTTATATTATCTACATGAATGGACTATACTGCCTATGTGAGTATTGTTAGCCTGAATGATAATACAACCTTAGCAACTCTACTCCCATCTGGCATTCACATTAGCAGATTAGGAATTTATGTAGCTGAAACTGCAGGAATGAATGAAAAAGTAAATAAGATTAGTACACTGAAATACTACAAAAGACTAAAAGTATAACGAGGATAGTCTTATACTTAAATGACTCTTTATAATTTTAAAATATTTTTAACCATGTATCTCATTTCCTCCACAAGATAACCATGTGCAATGCTGTGTCTAGGAAACATTCTCATCCATCATCTGCCTTTTACAGTTTTCTGTTCCATCTCTAAAGCATAAATGGAGAATCACCTCCATTGATAAAAAGAGGGAATAGAGCCAGGACTTGACTCTTGTTTTTTTCCACCAGGCTTCATTTTTTCCAAGAGCAACCTCTGGAATTTACA
This sequence comes from Hyperoodon ampullatus, assembly GCF_949752795.1. Lineage (NCBI taxonomy): Eukaryota > Metazoa > Chordata > Mammalia > Artiodactyla > Ziphiidae > Hyperoodon > Hyperoodon ampullatus. Next base: position 83,475,471 of record NC_136918.1, on the reverse strand, counting down.
CATAGAGGTAAACACTGTGTATGCCTTAAATTACATTTCTTTACCTGGAAACTTCTTCACACCTTTTTCTCCCCAAATTAAAGGACGAGACCATGGGGAAGAAGCATCTGCTTGGCCAGTTATGAAAACAAACTAGTTTCAAGAAACTTTCCCTTCCCTTTATTTCATCTTCTGTCTTATCATCATTTTCATCTTCTTCTCAAGTTCCTCTAATTGACTTAATGGAATAATTCCTTTGTTCTAATTCCCTTATATTATAATATTTATGTATGAATTTACTTATTTTTATTTGTTAGGTCCCCCAAAAGGTCAGTTGACAAACTCCTTATCTTTGACTGTTGCATTATACATATTTCTATTTCTGGTTCTTTAGGACTTTGGGACGAATCAAAATTAGCATCAAGGATTTAAACTATATGAGCAATGGCATTTAGTAAAACCTTTGCCATGTTTTCATGTGAATATACCTACTAGCATGATTTGTATAAAATTTTACTTAATTCTGATGGTTCTCTCTAAATTTCACCATCCTCTCCTCCACAAACTCACACCAAACTATTTAGTTTGCTTTCTTGGATACCCACTGCCTCAGAGGTAATTGACTTGCTTCTATTCTTTTCCTGTCATCAATTTAAAATACTTCTATTCTACAGATGAAGTTAAAAGAAATTAAGAAACTTTCCTGAGGTCATAGAGCTAGTAAGATTGAGCCAGGAATTAAGTCAGTTGCCGGATGTGAAAGACCTGCCTCTTGACCACCCTGCATTTCTGCCTTTAGGACACAGCCTCACTCCTCACCATCTGCTTTCTTTTTTTCTTCATTCCATCTATAAACCACAAATGGGAAAAAGGCAATGAAGCATAAAGCAGTGAAAGGAAAAGGGATTTATGACTATTTTCTTCAATATTATAGCAATTGGTATGTGTATAATAGAGTGAGGCGATTCACATGCTTGTCCCTGGTGTTCTCCACCAGTGATTCTGATTTTGCACATGCCACAGACCAGGCCCCATGATCAAGGTCTTCTCTCTCACATTCATGTATCATCCATTATCTAGGAACCATCCCAAGTTTCATTCCGCTGAAATGCTAATCTGCTCACACCCAGGTTTTACAGGTAACTAACCTGGCTTCATTCGCTGCCACCCCTGAGAGCCGAAGATGCTGAGAGAGTTGCCGCTTTAGCAGCTACATCACCTCCGTAACTACTGTGCTTCATCCTTTGCATCCCCCGCTCCCCCTCACCACTCCCCCCACCCCATCTCCAGCAGGGATGGAGGAGTAAATTACATTATATTCCTCTGCTCCGTAAACTATGTCAATTTCTGTGGAAAAATATTAAATATGGTAATTTTCTCTCTCTTTTTCTTAATCCATTACGTTCTCTAACCTCAGTCACACCGACCCTGGAAAGAAAACAACTGCAAAGGCATCTGGGTAATGTCATTATGCTAATTTGCTGGCACTAATCTGTAGAAATCACAAAGTAGCTATTCGAGTGGGGAATCTCTGGAAAAAAGCATGGTACCCCTCCCCCTCAGTCCTCTCTGCATCTGCAGTCCACCTCAGCGGAGCTCTGTCTTTGTCGTTTGGAGACTGTGACCCAACACGTGCACCTCTCTCACCTGAAGAAGTAATTGGCAGGGTTGGACTTGATCTTCTGAACTAGGGCCAGAACACAGAAGAAAGAGAACTCTAGTAGGGAATCGGGTGCCTCCCTGGGAGGGATGCTCACCGGATGATCTGAGAGCAGTTATTGGGAGCATATTTCACAAAATGGGCAAAGAGGTAGCATTTCTTTAACCCACAGTAGGGGTGGTCTGTAGAGCAGGGGAAGTTTAATATAACGATAATACAACACAAAGCTGAGTAAGGAGGTTGCCATTTTGTTTCTCTGACCCGCCCTGTTGGTAAGCTTTCCTGTGTGTGCTTTTGTTAACATGTCAGGGATTGTTCACCTGCCCTCAAGTGGCATCAGTGCTCAGCCCAGGGTCCCCTAGGAGCCACCAGGAACCACAGAATCACAGAGTAGAAAGAGACACCAGAAGGCATTACGTCTTTCTCTGCAGGATCTGTCTGACTCTCTGCATATTCCAAAATGAAAGAAGGCAGGGCTGGCCACGTGGAGCAGCTACCCATCTCTCTGGTGCTAGAGCTGACCTTGCTGCTTACGAGAGGAAGGGCTGCCATGAAACACTGACACCTAAATATTCTCTTTGAACTCTTAAACATATTTGCACTTACTGCACTGTCTACATGGGTCTGGAAGAAAGTATTTTGTATCATTTCAAATCTATAGTAATGCTTATACAGAATCATATTTTAGAAATAATGATTTCATATATTCTAATTGGAATTAGGTATAAATAAATAACCCTCATCTGTCTCCAATTCAGGCATACTGCTCAGCTTGAAATTTGTCTAATAATTTGAGCAAAAATAAAAAGTAAACCATGCACAGTGATGTTTTATTTTGACATAGCCTCTCAATTTTTCTGCAGATATGAACGTGTCAAATCCATCTATATTCTCCCACATACACTTTGGCACAATCTCTGCATTATGACAGCAGACTTGCATTAATTATCTAAATGTTGCTTAACCCTATAGCCGTAATGTACATTATACAACATGGAAGGACAGAAGAGGTTGTGCATACTGTTGATATTGTTAATTCATGTGTGACCGTAGTGGGCTGAGAGATGTAGGAGGCAAATGTGACGGAGGGTTAAGTCTCCCAACACCCGTGTCTATCTTTTTGTTACAGTGCTGGTCACTGTAGTAACTTTATTGCATGGTGGGGTTTTCGGTGGTAGTTGTTATTCATTTGTTTAACATTTCTGAATCTAGAAAATGAGCCAGTTTGCTGTGGGTAAGTATATCACTCAGCATAAAATAGATTTCACATGAAGAGTAAGAAAGAGGATTATGAGTGTGTTAGGAGTAGAAACTAATAGAAAGTTAGATTTATGTGAAGCTTTGTTGAAAAGAATGCCAGCATAAAACCAGAGGATAGGACAGTTGTTAGCTATTAAATACAATGTAGCACAGTGAAGGTAAAACCCACCTCTGGGGCAGCCCAAGAATGATCTGAGCTGAGGGAGGGCTCCCAGGCTGAGCTGCACTGTCCGTTCCCTTCTGGGTCCCAGCATCACTGCTCCAATCCAGAGCCTCCTCCTCCCTCTCAGGGACAGACTGCTGCATCCTCCACCTTCCCCAACTGCATCCGGTGCACCTCTCTTGGCCAGTCTCCAGAGTCTTCACACCTCCCCCCACGACATCAATCTAATAAGGCCAGTCCTCAGTCAGAAACACTATGTGGTACTCAATGCCTTCACAATAAATGGAAACTCCTTCACATGGGGTTCAAAGCCTTTCACAATCAGACCACACCCCCTCCTGCCACTCTTTCTGGAGCCCCCCATCTATGCAGTTCTCACCCGAGCCACAGAAGACCACTTCAGGGCTTCATCAACTTTCCCACACCCATGTCTCTAGCCATAGAGTTCCTTCTTCCCATATTGCTGTGATCTCTTTGTCAGGCCTGTTGAAACCCATCCATTCTGCCAGCTTCTGTTCAAATGTTCTTCATTCTCTGAAGTTGTCCCTGACGCCTCTCTCCTGACCTCATTCCCATCACAGGCATTTGTGTCTCCCCTGTCCCTATGCCCATAGCATCTCCTTTTTATTAACCTCCACGTCCCACTCTGCCTTGCCATCCCCTTAGCGCATAGGAGCCTGTCTTCCTCCACTAGGTGGCCAGGTCCTTAAGGGCAGAGAAGGCAACTGAATGATTCTGGATGTTCTGATTCCCAGAAGAGTGCCTTGCACCTAGCAGGTGCTGAGTCTTTGCAGACTCAAAGACTTCATGAAACTCCATTCAAAGAAACAAAGTGACTCCATTCTACCTATTCAGCAGTGCTCCACGGATAACAGTATGGATCACTTTAACCAATATATTATGTTACATCTGTTTGGCACATTATAATTCCCTGAGTGCAATGACAGAACACAAGAAAGAAAGGAACACGCTGAAAAGTCAGTGTCCCAAAGGCAGAGCTTTGACTGTGCTGGAAGCCGCTTGGGGATGTCTTCTGTTGTCTTTCAACAGGAACAGTTACCGTAGGCTTTGGTAAGGAAGAGAAAGGTAAAACATCTCTAATTTTCCCGTGGCTAAAGCTCCTCTTGCTTGGCAGAAGCTCTCGATGTGTGGGGAGGCCTTTGGGACAACTCTCTCCACGGCTGCCAGGTAGCTGCTTTTGCTAAGTCTGATGCAGCTTCCTGTCAGACTCCCTCCATCCCCTCTGCCTGCTGGTTTACAGAAGGATGGATTGACATTACGTGTAAAAATAGCAGAGGTTAGATGTGAGACCCAGGTGCTTTCATATGTGAGCACTTTCAGTCCAGTCCCTCTGAGGGGAAAACCAATACAGATATCGACAAGGGAAATTGATGTTATCTTTGTAAGACATTCCTAAAGCATCTCTAAAAACAATTTCCACAGTAACATTTGCCTTTTCCTTTTCTATCTTGAATACCCTCTTCTGACCATCCAGCCTCCGAGCTAAATGCAATAACAACACTGGATCCAGAAGAATAAACAAGGGAGGTAGAGAGGAGATAAAAATCTTGCTCTTCTGCACACAGCGTTTTGAGTTAAGCATTCAGCCAAAGCGCTTAGGCAATGAGCATCCACTTCCAGGAGGCTAGGGGGAGCCCAAACACAGTTGAACACTCCCTGGTAAACTGAACTCATTTAAATTTTCTGTCCCACAGCTTGAGAGCATCTTTTGAAAGTATCCCCTTTCATTGGTCCAGGGAAGAGTCTAGGCATCTCTGATTGGAAGATGGAAAAGTAAACGCAGCAGAATCCCCCAGATACATTCTAGGGTTGCTTTTTTAAAATGGTGTTTGCACCAGACTGTCGGATGATACTCTGTTTCCAGCAGGTATACAAAGCCACGACAGGAGTAACCAGGAAGATCATTTCATAGCTGGATTGGAAAATTCCATATGGAGGTAGTTTGCAATTTCCTCATATTCTCCACCTAACCCACTTGTTCTTTTTTTTTAATATATAAATTTATTTTTGGCTGTGTTTGGTCTTTGTTGTTGCACGCGGGCTTTCTCTAGTTGTGGCGAGCAGGGGCTACTCTGTTGCAGTGCGCGGGCTTCTCATTGCAGTGGCTTCTCTTGCGGAGCATGGGCTCTAGGCATGCAGGCTTCACTAGTTGTGGCACATGGGCTCAGTAGTTGTGGCTCACGGGCTCTAGAGTGCAGTCTCGGTAGTTATGTGCAAGGGCTTCATTGCTCCACAGCATGTAGGATCTTCCCAGACCAGGGCTCTAACCCATGTCCCCAGCCTTGGCAGGCAGATTCTTAACCACTGCACCACCAGGGAAGTCCCTAACCCACTTGTTCTGTTTTTAATTTGATGCCTTCTGTAATAGCACTTTTAAAATTCTTTTCAATTTGTGATTGGGCTTCATACTTCATTTATATATTCTTTTGGCTTTCAAATGCAATATATAGATAAGAGTGAGTTTGTAACATATAAATCAATAACAATATCCCTAAGACAAGTAGCCTAGAGACAGTTCCTAATTTACCAACAGGTAGTTTGCGTATTGGTTGTTTGGAAGTCTACCCCCATCCTTTAGAAATAGGAAATTGCCTGATGACACTTAAAAATTACCATAATATACAATATACTTGATCCTAACTTAAGAAGCAAAATAATATAGTAGAGTTACTTTATTAACTGTGTGAATTTTTTAGCAAACTATTCAACTTGACTGATCATCACTCCTTAAAGTGAGGATACTCTGGGTTATTTTGAGGCTTAAATGAGAAAACGGTTGTAAAGTGCTTACCACTTTGCTTGGCACACATAAATGCCTGATATTCTTAGCTATCCAGAACCCGACATAATGCTTGGAGCAAAATAAGTACTAAAAAAATCTTAAAAAAAAAAAAAAAGAATGAATGAATACATGAAGGGAATTCCACATACAACAATATCTTCATGGGAAATATGCAGGATCACATTTTCCTGACTACCTTCTCCCACCCCCTGTTCTTTTGCTAAATTGGGTGGAAGATTCCTCTCCTTTACTATTCCTTGAATAGTAACGAGGATTCCTCCAACTGCACTCCATTTAGGCAGCTCCAAGTCCCAGTCAGTATAAGGGTTTTGGGTAGAAATGAGAGGGGTGAGTATCATTTGAAGGGGGGCTGTCAATGGTTCTGGTCCAGAGTAGAAGAAGGAGTATAAATACTAGTTTTGAGTCCCTCAAGCTATAAAGGAAAGAAAAAGGCTCAGATTAGGGATACAGGGAGAGCAGCCTTGAAAAGAAGAACACAACAGCATGATGGAATTCAGGGAGGAGAAAATCGTGTGTATTATAATTAAAAAGGTAGGAGTTCTGGGAATGCAGGGAGAGGACTGATGACATAGGTGAGGGGAGAAGGAATTTGCTTAGATGGGGTCTGTAAAAGGATGGGGGCAGAGGCAGCAACAGGATGAGGTATGTCAATGTAGCAAGCAAAGGGTAAGACAAAGGGGAAGAGGAAGAAAATCTCTTTGTGGTCAGTTCTAGGAACTGCTCAGTCTCACAAGCAGGATGAACAGTAAGGCAGAAACCACACTTGGGCAGGTGGTTCAGAGGGGCTGATTATATTACTAACTCCCAAAAGGTCTTCAGCCTCTGGGGGTGGGGAGAAGTCAGTGACTTCTGTTCAGGCCAGAGAAGTTAAAAAGACACCAGGTCAGGGACAAAGCTGCAGGACAGGCTACATCACAGGCAATTACAGAACAAAGGAAGGCAGATTCCCAGTTGGAGGATGGTACCCGTCAACAAAGTTCAGTGAGACAGGCTACTCAGCCACCAAACTGGAGGAAAATCACCTCTGAGGCTGTAACAGCCTTGGCCCATTCAACTTATTCCCCCTTTAGGGTCTTGAGGATCAGGCCTGATGTTTCTGGCCTGGCTTCATATCATTGTTGCTGTACTCAGTGAAGTGTCCAAAGACAGGTCTACCTCACTTGAGTGGACCATATTTTCCCTCAATCTTGTGAGTAAGTCTTCCCTGCAGTCTTTTTCCTGACTTGTCATCTTCTAGAAATGCATATTCCCCTGGAGCAGAGACTAGACTTCGGTAATGAAGCCAGGCCCCATTTGGTGTCAGCTTCTGTGACAAGGCATGAAGGCTGGACCTACTTATTGCAGAAACAAAGGACCACCTCCCACCAAAAAATAGGGATATTTGCCCAGTGAAGATTTCCCTGTTAGTGAGAATTGCTAAGCATCTTAATCATAGGTCTAACAATTTAATAGAACATATAGTAAAATGCTACTAGCACTTCCATACTTAAAATTACAAAAGATGATTGGACATGCTTTGCTTAACACAAAGAAAAACATTTCTGGATCTAGTTCCCACATATCTGTGAGTAAGTAAAGTCTCTTTCATTTTGATTCTGTGGCATTTCATGTCATCACAAAGGTAGGGTGTACACTGGTGCCTAGAACAGCACCTGCATGAAGGAGGTGATGGGTTTTCACACTTTATATATAATGCGTGACTCAATTTGTCATCTTAAAAAGAAACAGCAGCAAACAAATTTTACGAACTTTTTTTATTGTTATGATTTAAAAGAGCTAGTGAAAATTACTGAGACATGTGATTTCTCAGAGAGAGGTTACTAGCTCCAGAATTATATGCTCAAATAATGTGCCCCTTAGTATTCTGAAGATTTTTCCAAGACACAGAAATATTCAGTTCACTGAACACCTCACAATGTCTGAGGTTTTCTGTTTATAAACTGAAATTGCTATTCAAACTCACAAAGTTGCTGAGAGAACTAATGAAATGCCAAGGAGAGGGGGAAAAAGCGCTTAAATGGATATGTGTGTGAGTGACCATATTTTTTATATATATATAATTCTATATAAATTTAATATATATAGTTACCTTTTCTCCCCCTAGTTTATCAGGGGTACAAAATGAGTTTGCATATGGAAATGGGACTAACTAACCCAGGTTTTAATTTGACATCTCATTGCTGTGTGACCTTGGTTAATCTACTAACTTTTTCTGAACCTCAGTTTCCAAGAGGCCCTGATGTGAAAATTCATATGAAAATACTGTGTAAATAACAAAGCATTTTATAAATGTATGTTTTGCTGGAACCTAAAAGGATACAGGAGCATAAATACACAGAGTTTAAAGACATTAAGCCACAGGGAGATTTCTTTGTAGCATACAAATGCCTAATTTAGATTCCAAAGATTAGAACATAGAGGTATTCCAAGGAAAAAGTGTTAAGGCCTTATGTAGCAAATAAGAACATAGATTATATATGTTAGAAAAATGTTAAGTATTTCCTCTTTCCACCCAAAGAACAAGCAAGGTCTTAAGGTCTTTTAAGTTCAGAGAGAGAGAAAAAAACAGTGGAAAGAAAAGGCTACCAGTAATGCATATTATGAAGTATATTCTTATAGCAATATATTTTCTAGATACAAAACTGGAGCAGGTGGCATGGGTGAAGACCGATATGGACCGGAGATACCAGCGTACAGATTGAATTTTCTTCTTTTAGTAGAGACCTTGGACTCAGACTGCCATGGACCCACAGTAAACAGCACCCGGCTACCATCTCTCCTCTCCACTCCTTCCCTCTTACATCTCCCTTCCTTTTGGCTCTAGCGTTCTCCACTACCTTTGTAAAGGATAAAAACTTGTGACTGGTATACTCACATCAAGAGGCCCTCTGATTTCTGGGGTAATATACCCATTTGACTTGTGTGCAGCCTCTTCAGCACTCCTAATAATCCTAAGGGACTCAAAGAAGTTAAGTGCTTTCTTTCAGGTGACACAGCTGGTGAGAAAACCTGGGTCGACCTTCCAACCTGGTTGGCTTCAGCGCCTGTATACTCTTTCCCAAAGAGTTGAGGGGGAGAGTTCTAGGGGTGCAGAGTTCGATGTGGGGCAGGAAGGCATGAAGGGGACGGCCAAGGAAGTGTTAGGATGCCGACACTCCCTTCCCCACATTGTTTTTTTTTTTAATACCAGCTCAGGCAATACAAGGAAAACGGCAGCCTTGCGAAAGAACTCAGTAGGTTGACAGACGATACTATACAGAAAATGACAAGGGCTACTCTGTGGAAGGAGTCAATATCAAAGGTTCACCTCTGACTAGACCAAGTCAGATCTGCAGCTGGAACCAGCGTGGAAGGAATGAGCTGCCCTGCCCTCCACAACCCGCCCCTGACAGCCTCAGCAGGCACACCATTTGCCCTCGTGGTGACACTGACCTCATGGCTAGGTTCATATTCAATATCAGCTTGCTGCGCTCAGGAAACCTTTTTACCCTTCTAGCATTCTCTGGGATGTTCTTTCTACATTTATATAACAAACCATTACTCATGTCCTGGTCACTTTTAGAGGATGCTATTGTAGCCACCTCCTTCCCTTTTTACCATACATGCCCTGCCTGCGTGACATCTTTCTTTCTTCCTTCCTTCCTTCCTCCCTCCTTCCCTCTCTCCCTTCCTTCTTGTCTTCCTTTCTCAAATGTTAATTGAGCCTCTTCTGTGGGCACTGTGGTAGACATTGGTTCTGCTGGACCTATATAGTTCCCAAGGGCCTTGAATTTCCACTGTTCTCCTGTAGTTTTCCTTCTACACATGATTTTTTAATGAATCCTTTTGGCCAAATGCTAGAATCAGGATTTTTCTCCTCATTGTCTTTGGAAGGGATCATCCATCTACTGTTTTTAATACAGCTCTTCCAAAAAGTCAAACAAGAATGTGTATGCAAGAAAAGTATTTTGGGGGTGTTCTTAACATGAACATAGATCATTAAAGAATTTATAGATGGACTTCATTCATTCTATCACCTCCTTGAAACTATAAGTAAAATTTTGTTTACATAGGTGTAGATGATTTTTTTCTGAAAATAGTTTTCATCAGATTTTCAAAGGGGTCTAAAACCTAAAAATAGATGAGAACAACTGAGCTATTTGAAGGCAATGGTGATAACATTTCTAAAATTTGTTCTCTGTATAGGTGCTAACATTAGGCTGCTTCTCGTACATCATTTGATTTCATGATGATCACAATTGTGATAGACCTAAATGAAGACTATTATAACTGAGGATGACTTATGGTACATTTTAAAGTTTGGCTTGTCTCAACATGATATGAAAAGAATTTGGATTATTTACAAGAAGGGGCCAATGTAAGATCTAATTTACAATGTATGCTCCACTTCAAATTAATACGTTATAAACTATGTTCAATATATAAAGTATTCTGATGCATTCACACAGCAATAAAACACATCCTTATGGGAATGCTTGGTGAAAAAATGTTTTTCAAAAGAACAAAAATTAGCAATATTTTTAGTCAGGTTTGCTTAATGCAGTCCTATGTACATGATGTATAGAGGCTGGACTCTTGCACAATGGTAGCTGATTTACAGTTGATCATACTATACAGAGTAATAGTTCAGTGATACCTTTTAGTTTAATGTGCCCAAAGAATCCTTCTTTCTGTATTTATACACAAGAGATTTACAGGCTATTCTTGCCTTGTCTGTACAGTGGGGTATAAAGAGCTTCCGGGATTGATAATCTGAAAGAATTAGCTGGCCACATCCTAGAAGGAAACTCTAGAGGTGAGATACACTTAAGCATGCCCAGCTCCTCCCCCTTTTACCATAGTGGCATCAGACCCGCTCAGCCCAAATGAGCAAGAAAAATGATTAAGAATTCTACGTCCTAAAGCTCCATAAATAAAAATTATACCCCTCAGGCTTCCCTGGTGGTGCAGTGGTTGAGAGTCCGCCTGCCGATGCAGGGGACACGGGTTCATGCCCCAGTCCGGGAAGATCCCACATGCCACGGAGTGGCTGGGCCCGTGAGCCATGGCCGCTGAGCCTGTGCGTCCGGAGCCTGTGCTCTGCAATGGGAGAGGCCACAACAGTGAGAGGCCCGTGTACCGCAAAAAAAAAAAAAAAAAAAAATTAAACCCCTCATCAAATCATTCTCACACTTGAAGTTTCAGGTGACAATACTAGGTTAATTATCCTAGAAACTAGATTAGGATGCAAAATAGGCAATGGAAATGCCAGCCTCATTCCACTGGTGGCATACCGAGGAAAGAAACTGTGAGCAGCTTACAGGAAAAAAAATCGTCATATCAGTCAATCCATTCATTAATTCAATCAACAAAAATGTATGCCCACTCCAAGATGTGTATCCAAGTGAAAAGAAAACCTATGTTCACACAAAAAACTTTCCCCTAATGTTTATAGCAGCTTTATCTATAGCCACCCCAAAAAGGAAATAACACTAAATGTCCTTTTATTTGGGCATGGATAAACAAACTGTAATACCACTATACCATGGAATACTAAGTAATAAAAATGCAAAAAGTATTGATACATGTTACAACATGGATGGATCTCAGCTGCACTGTGTGAATTAAAAGAAGCCAGACCCAAAGGCCAAATATGTATAATTCCATTGATGTGACATTCTGGCAAAGGAAAACTATAAGGACAGAAAACAGATTAGTCATTACGAGAGGTAAAGAGTAGGGAAGCCTTAACTGCAAAGGATTAGTACAAAAATGTGAGTGTGTGTGTGTGCATATATGTGTGTGTTTGTGAGGGGGAAGGGGGCAATGGAACCATTCCATATCTTGATTGTAGTGGTGTTATACAACTCTGCATCTGTCCAAACACACGGAACTGTACACCAAAAGGAGTGGATCTGGGCTTCCCTGGTGGCGCGGTGGTTGAGAGTCCGCCTGCCGATGCAGGGGACACAGGTTCGTGCCCCAGTCCGGGAAGATCCCACATGCCGCGGAGCGGCTGGGCCCGTGAGCCATGGCCGCTGAGCCTGAGCATCCGGAGCCTGTGCCCCGCAACGGGAGAGGCCACAACAGTGAGAGGCCCGCATACCACAAAAAAAAAAAAAAAAAAAAAAAAAGGAGTGGATCTCACTGTATACATATTGAAAAATAAGTTTGAGAAAAAGGACGGTAATAAGATAGCCCAAGTTCAAAGCAACTTGATTCAATTTTTTTTCTTGGACTCTATGAGCATTTCAGAGATGGAAAGGCAAACAACGCATTACCAAAATATAAAATTCTTTTCCTTGACCTTAAACATCACAAACTAATGAGCAAAACAAGCTTGTCGGGAGAAACAGAAAAAGCTTTAGTAGCTATAGGAGGGGTATGCACAATCTAAAGGATGAGGAAAATCTATTATTACTGGAATAGATTTTCCCTTCCTGGTCACTTTTGTCAGAAATGTATCGTCGTAACTTTTGCTACTAAAACAAGTGCAGCTCCCCAGAAGTAAAAGAGGCTTCTGGGGGTTGCCCCAGCTGCCCCTGGTAGCTTTCCATTCTGATATACAGTGTGAGGCTGGTAGGCACCCTGCCCCCTCCCCTCCCTACTGCCTCATCACTTCAACTGCTATTATTCAGCAGAACATAGCCTGTCATTCTCCCCTTTTCCTACAGCTGTACCGATTCCACTATTGGAAAGATATTCTCCTCCAAAGAGCTCAGGGTTTTTGGGGGTATCAGTGGGCTATCTGCTGAAATAAACAGCTTCTGGGGACCACAGAAGGGGCAAGATTTATTTCTTCATCTGTGGTGAATATATAGAGTTGATAGTTTAAAAAACAGCTAGACTGCACTTCTTGTGGGCTTTTTATTTTATTTTTTTTTCCTTTTCCGTTTTCTCCATCCCCTGGGAGCCAACTGAGCAGCTCCCTCCCTGCCTTATCTCACCGACTACTACAGTAATGAGCTCCAGGGGGACCTCAATACTGCCTTTGAAGTAACACGATTCTCCGAATACACTTTGAAATTTCTCTCATACATTGTTTGTTTCTTGTTCGCTCTGACTGTCTCCTTGTAGGGGGGTCTGACAGCTGTTGGGGGGAGGGGTGGTCCAGCATGACAGTTCTGGAATGTGTAAATTGAACAACAACAACAACAAAAACACAAACAAAATAAGAAAGAAAGAAGAAGGAGAAAACAAAAAACAAACAAAAAAAACCTTCCAAACCACTGCCATAGCAGGAATGGAAGCCTGTGGGCTGTAGGAGCTGAAGCATCCTGCTAGCTGTGAGCAGAGGAAGACAGCCAAGGATAGACACAGCTGGGAGGTCTGAAAACTGTCACAGAGGAAATGGTCTGCTGGAGACAGGTTCTTGTGGGGAGAGCTGAGATACAGCCCAGGGGAGAGGCAGAGAGGGAGAGGGACTCTGCCTTCCTCTCCTTGGGATTTCAGTGCACAAAGATCCTGCATCTGAAATAGTTTAGCATCCTACGTACCGAGCAGGGGGGATACAGAGCACAACCATATTAATCTTTATACCCTGCATGCTGGAAAGACCTAGAACAGGTTTTGGAGATTCAGGGATGGGAGAGTTAGCATTTAGGAGACACGAAGGGAATAGGATATAAAGTGTGGGGAGAAACCTGGTCTAGACCCTTGCTTTAGCCATGCACTTACACTCTGGATGAAAGAATTAAATTTCAGTCTATAGAGGTTTTATCAGCCACTATTTCCGACTAACCAGATTGCAACTTGACAATGTACAGTAGTGGGAATAGAGAGAAAACCAGATTGCACTGCTCCTTGAAACAGGAAGAGGGTAATCCTCTGCCCAGAAATTCAGGACAGAATGGAAAACCAGACTGACAAAGTCACTCAATATTACTGGGATTTATTTTTATGAAAATTCTTGAGAAGACCATTAGATTTGGAAATATGAGCTGGAGGACAAGCACACCCAGGGAAACTTGTTTTGCTCCAGCAGAATAACAAAAGGCGGGCCAAGTGAAACTTGCCCAGTTGTGAGGACGCTAGAAGCTTCCAGTGTGATCTCACTTCTGCTTCTCTGGGCTCCTTCTGAACATGTGCCTGTGGTTTTGTAACCACAATTCAAACTCATATATGAACATGGGTCTATAATCTCCTTGACTCCCTTGTCTCACATACTTACTGAAATTTTAGTCCTCTTTTTTTGACTCCTATGGCTTCTTTGTCCTGTACTCCTGGCCTAGTTAGTCTCCAAGTCATGTTTATTCTTTGTGAGATTATTTTATCTTAGTCCTCACCTTTTTTTTTTTTTTTTGCGGTACGTGGGCCTCTCACTGTTGTGGCCTCTCCCGTTGCGGAGCACAGGCTCCGGACGCGCAGGCCCAGCAGCCATGGCTCACGCGCCCAGCCGCTCCACGGCACGTGGGATCCTCCCGGACCGGGGCACGAACCCGCGTCCCCTGCATCGGCAGGCGGACTCTCAACCACTGGGCCACCAGGGAAGCCCGAGTCCTCACTTTTTTTCCTATCGCTCCAAGCACCTATCATCACCTAGCTAAACTCTGAAACCACCCCTTAAATGATCTCCTTGGCTCTCTCCTCTCCTATCCCCCTCCTTAAACTTCAGCTCAGTTTTCTTCCGTCACTGCTTTAGTGTCTAATCACAGGTCAAAAACCCTTAAAATTCCTTAGTTTTATGAATAAAGACAGCATTCCTCAATTCAAAATTAAAGGCAGATAGCAATTACCAGCTCCCAGGCTAAGCTGTACATAAACACTTAGGACTACCTCATTCCCACTTCTAGGCCTTCTCAAACCAACAACCCCACACTTTCCTTCCCTTGTTGTATGTGGTGCTCATAGCACTGGACACATGTAACCCCTTTCTTTCCTTTTATGGGTAAGCATTTAGCAGGCCTAATGTGTACAAGGTTTGTAGTTTCCTTCACTCTAAGTAAAATTTAGAAAGTTTAATTTAAAAAGCCAACCTTGAAGATGTCACAGAAATGAGAAGGCTTATGAATGAAAGAAATCCCAGAGAGAGAAAGTCAGGGATCTCCTGTGTGTGAAAGTGTTCCTTGGACTGTGATGGACTGGGACACTGAGGGAGCAATTTTATTTGTGTCCTTTGCCTTCCCTTTTTCTCCCCCTCCCCCCTTTGAAGGGTTGATCTTTGCCTGCCTGTGTTTTATTGGTCCAGGGATCACACGTTAGAGCTGAGAATTGCTAAAGGTTCATTAGGGTAAAAAACAGATAACAAAAAGAGATTCTTTTTCAGCTTACATGGAATACTCACAAGAGTTAAATTTGCCCCAGTCTAGGGAAGAAGTCTCCATCATTTCCAATGATTCAACATCCAACTATGTTCTCTAACCATATTGCAATAAAATTAGAAAAGTAATAATGAAAAAGAGCCAAAGATATTTCCTATGTCTTGAAACTAAAATACTTGCTATTAAATTACTCTTGGGCTAATGCAGAAATCATCAGGGAAATTATGAAATACAACTGAATGACAGCGATATCACCATATATGAAAGCTGTCAGGGCACAACTAAAGCAGAACCTGAGGAAAATGTATAGTTTTAAAAACATTTATCAAAAAAGAAGAAAAATAAAAAGATTGAAATAAAAAGAGCCATGATTCTGTTTGATTCATTGGAAAAAGAGGAACAGACCAAACTGAAATTAGGAGATAATTATTGAAGAAAAAGGCAGAAATCAAGAAATATAGAACAAAAATTCAATAATAAATATTGCTCAAATCTAAATCTAGCTCTTTTAAGACTAGTTAGACAAACCTCTGATAATACTTGCTAAAGGAAAATGGAGATATTTTCAATCAAACAAAATACAGAATGCAAAGTTGGACACAGCCAAAAACAAAACAGCTATTAACAAAAATAAAGAATATTACAGCCAACTCTTCACTAACACCTATGAAAATAGATGAGATATTCACCTGAAAAAGTATACAAATTTCTGTGGCAGACTGTATTCTTCATAAATGTCAATATGTACTTCCAGAATCTTGCCACTCTTTCATCAGAAATAAAGTCCATTTCCCCTCCCTTTGAGCCTGAGCAGGCATGTGACTGCTCTGACTCATAGAGTGTGGCTATCTGGATAGCTGTATGATTTCCAATGCTATATCTTCCTCCACTCTGGGAAAGCCAGCCACCAAGGTAAAAGCCTAAATTAGCTGACATGGGAAGACAACATGGCAAGGCCAGATGGAGAGGCCCACAGGGAAAGGAACCAAGGCCTTCACAGAAAGCTTGCATTGACAGTCAGATGTGTGAATATATAAGCCTCCAGGTGACTTCAGCCCCTAAACTTCAATTCTTCCAGCTGGGAGACAATATCACTCAGGAACAAGCCACCCCACTATATTCCTGTCTCAATTCCTGACCCTCATAATCTGTGAGGGTAAAAAATTATTGTTTTTATCACTAAGTTTCAATGTAATTTGTTACACAGCCATAGTAATTAAAACAATTGCCAAACTTGGAATAAAAGTTAGAAAGTTGATCAATAACCATTCAAAAACTTGAGATGGCAATGAGAGGCACTCTGCTACTTCTAAGCAGAGTTTTACAGGAAGATCAAAATTTTAAAGACAAAATAATTCCTGTCTTACACAAATTGTTCAAGAAATCAGAAAAGGGCTTCCCTGGTGGCGCAGTGGTTGAGAGTCCACCTGCTGATGCAGGGGACACGGGTTCGTGCCCTGGTCCAGGAGAATCCCACATGCCGCAGAGCGGCTGGGCCCGTGAGCTACGGCCGTGGGGCCTGCGCGTCCAGAGCCTGTGCTCTGCAACGGGAGAGGCCACAAAAGTGAGAGGCCAGCGTACCACACACACAAAAAAACCCCCCAAAACTATGATTTTAAAGGTTCTAAAACGAGTAAGTACAGTACAAAACATTAATAATTTTATTTATGGGCATATATGACAAAACACTAAATAAGAATTATCTAACCACATTCAAGAGATTATTAAAAAAATAAATTTACCAAGCAGAATGATTGTTTAATATCAGAAAATATATCAACATAAGGTACCTATTAACTAATTTTCTCCTAAAGGAGAAGAAGAGTCACCTATTTTTGTAAGTGTAGAGAAATAACTTTTGATAAAGTTATGTATATATGTATAATGAATATTAACAAAACCAAACAAACAAGTAAACAAATAAAAAAAATTCTCAGAATGCTTGGAATAGTAAGGCACTTCTGGAATTTTATAAGGATTATATACCAAATCTACAGGAAGCATCCTTCTAAAAGGCATTCCCTTACAGATTTTGAAAAAAAAAAAAGATGTCCATTATCACTGTTATTATTCAGTATGGTACTTGAGGTTCTGGTCAGTGCAAAAGCACATGAAAAAGAAATAAGAGCTTCAAGGATTGAAATAATTATAGCAAAGCTCTAATTATCTGCAGATGCTATGACTATTTACATAAAAAAATCAACGGATTTTTCATATAAACTATGAGAACTCAAAATAAACATCTGAAATACTTATAAGTAAGAACAACTTGCACAAACTAGTATCATTCATCTATTTTGCACAAACCAGTATATTCATCCATCTAATACCAGAAACAGCCAACTTGACAATATAATAGATATTAAGTGCCATTCATAATAACTAAAAAAGATAGAAAGTAGAAATTGCCTTGGTCAAAAATGCACAAAGTCCATTATACACAATATTTTAAAACAACTATACCCCAATTAAAAAGAAAAGAAAAGAAAACAACAAAAAAGTGCACAAACTCTTTATAAAGAAAACTTTTTAATTCTATTATAAGTTACAAAGTACATTTAAATAAAAAGTGAGGCACTATGGACTCTGGTCTAAAGAGCCAGGTGTGAGACCTCTATCCCTGGCACCAAATGAGCAAGTGAAACTAGAAACCACAAAGAGAAAAAAGAGGGAGAATTCTTTGTGAAATATGAAGAAGGAAAACTCCTTGATCCAAAAGACTGGAAAACTAACTCAAAAACATATTGAAGAACTTTGAAGCCGTGTGGCTGACAGGGTCGTGGTGCTCTGGATGGGTGTCAAGCCTGAGACTCTGAGGATGACGGCCGAGTTCAGGACATTGGACCACCAGAGACCTTCTGGCCCCACATAATATCAATCAGTAAGAGTTCTCCCAGAAATCTCTGCCTAAAAGATAAGACCCAGCTCCAGTCAGCAACCAGCAAGCTCCAGTGCTGGACACCCCATACCAAACAGTTAGCAAGACAGGAACACAACCCCACCCATTAGCAGAGAGGTCACCTGGAATCATACTAAGTTCACAGACACCCCAAAACATACCACTGGAGGCAGTCATGCCCACCAGAAAGACAAGATCCAGCCTCATCCACCAGAACACAGGCACCAGTCCCTTCTACCAGGAAGCCTACACAACCCACTGAACCAAACTTACCCACTGGGGGCAGACACCAGAAACAATAGGAACTATGAACCTGCAGCCTGCAAAAAGGAGACACCAAACACAGTAAGTTAAGCAAAATGAGAAGACAGAGAAACACACAGCAGATGAAGGAGCAAGGTAAAAACCCACCAGAGCAAGCAAATGAAGAGGAAATAGGCAGCCTAGATGAAAAAGAATTCAGAGTAATGATAGGAAAGATGATCCAAAATCTTAGAAACAGAATGAAGAAAATACAAAAAACGTTTAACAAGGACCTAGAAGAAATAAAGAGCAAAAAAAAAAAAAACAATAATGAACAACAGAGTAAATGAAATTTAAAATTCTCTAGAAGGAATCAATAGCAGAATAAATGAGGCAGAAGAAAGGATAAGTGACCTAGAAGATAAAATAGTGGAAAAATCTACCACAGAGCAAAATAAAGAAAAAAGAATGAAAAGAATTGAGGACAGTCTCAGAGACTTCTGGGACAATATTAAATCCACACACATTCGAATTATAGGGGTGCCAGAAGAAGAAGAGAAAAAGAAAGTGACAGAAAATATGTGAAGAGATTATAGTTGAAAACCTCCTTAATATGTGAAAGGAAATAGTCAATCAAGTCCAGGAAGCACAGAGTGTCCCATACAGGATAAATCCAAGGAGAAACACACCAAGACACATATTAATAAAACTATCAAAAATTAAATACAAAGAAAAAATATTAAAAGCAGCAAGGGAAAAGCAACAAATAACATACAAGTGAATCCCCATAAGGTTAACAGCTGATCTTTCTTTTCAGCAGAAACTCTGCAAGCCAGAAGGGAGTGGAAGGACATATTTAAAGTGATGAACAGGAAAAACCTACAACCAAGATTACTCTACCAAGCAAGGATCTCATTCACATTTGATAGAGAAATTAAAAACTTTACAGACAAGCAAAAACTAAGAGAAAAATACCACTAAACAAGATTTACATCAAATGCTAAAGGAGCGTCTCTAGGCAGGAGGCACAAGAGAAGGAAAAGACCTACAATAACAAACCCAAAACAATTCAGAAAATGGTAATAGGAACATACATATCAATAATTACCTTAAATGTAAATGGATTAAATGCTCCAACCAGAAGACATAGACTGGCTGAATGGATACAAAAACAAGACCCATATATATGCTGTCTACAAGAAACACACTTCAGACCCAGGGACACATTACACACCGAAAGTGAGGGGATGGAAAAAGATAGTCCATGCAAATGGAAATCAAAAGTTGGAGTAGCAATCCTCATATCAGACAAAATAGACTTCAAAATAAAGACTATTACAAGAGACAAAGAGGACACTACCTAATGATCAAGGGATCGATGCAATAAGAAGATATAACAATTGTAAATATTTATGCAACCAACATAGGAGCACCTCAGTACTTAAGGCAAATGCTAACAGTCATAAAAGGGGGAATTGACAGTAACACAACCATAGTAGGGGACTTTAACACCCCACTTTCACCAGTGGACAGATCAACCAAAATGAAAATAAATAAGGAAACACAAGCTTTAAATGACACATTAAACATGATGGACTTAATTGATATTTATAGGACATTCCATCCAAAAACAACAGAATACACTTTCTTCTCAAGTGCTCATGGAAGATTTCCAGGATAGATCATATCCTGGGTTACAAATCAAGCCTCAGTAAATTTAAGAAAATTGAAATCATATCAAGTATCTTTTCCAACCACAATGCTATGAGATCAGATAGCAATTACAGGAAAAGATATGTAAAAAATAAAAACACATGGAGGCTAAACAATACATTACTAAATAACCAAGAGATCACTGAAGAAATCAAAAAATACCTAGAAACAAATGACAATGAAACACAATGACCCAAAACCTATGGGATGCATCAAAAGCAGTTCTAAGAGGGAAGTTTATAGCAATACAATCCTACCTCAAGAAACAAGAAACATTTCAAATAAACAACCTAACCTTACACCTAAAGCAATTAGAGAAAGAAGAAAAACAAAAACAAACAAAAAAAACCCCAAAATTAGTGGAAGGAAAGAAATCATAAAGATCAGATCAGCAGTAAATGAAAAAGAAATGAAGAAAATGATAACAAAGATCAATAAACCTAAAAGCTGATCCTTTGAGATGATAAACAAAATTGATAAGCCATTAGCCAGACTCATAAAGAAAAAAAATGGAGAAGACGCAAATCAACAGAATTAGAAATGAAAAAGAAATAACAACTGACACTGCAGAAATAGAAAAGATCATAATAGATTATTACAAGCAACTATATGCCAATAAAATGGACAACCAGGAAGAAATGGAGAAATTCTTAGAAAAGCACCACCTTCCAAGAATGAACCAGGAAGAAATAGAAAATATAAACAGGCCAATCACAAGCACTGAAATTGAAACTGTGATTAGAAATCTTCCAACAAACAAAAGCCCAGGACCAGGTGGATTCACAGGTGAATTCCATCAAACATTTAGAGAAGAGCTAACACCCATCCTTCTCAAACTCTTCCAAAATATAGCAGAAGGAACGCTCCCAAACTCATTCTACGAGGCCACCATCACCTTGATACAAAACCAGACAAAGATGTTACAAAAAAAGAAAAGTACAGGCCAATATCACTGATGAACATAGATGCAAAAATCCTCAACAAAATACTAGCAAAAAGAATCCAACAACACATAAAAAGCATCATACACCATTATCAAGTGGGGTTTATCCCAGGAATGCAAGGATTCTTCAATATATGCAAATCAATCAATGTGATAAACCATGTTAACAAATTGAAGGAGAAAAACCATATGATCAGGCTTCCCTGGTGGCGCAGTGGTTGAGAGTCCACCTGCCAATGCAGGGGACATGGGTTCATGCCCCAGTCTGGGAAGATCCCACATGCCGCAGAGCGGCTAGGCCCGTAGGCCATGGCCACTGAGCCTGCACATCCGGAGCCTGTGCTCTGCAACGGGAGAGGCCACAACAGTGAGAGGCCCGCGTACCGCAAAACAAACAAACAAACAAACAAAAACATATGATCATTTAAATAGATGGAGAGATAGCTTTTGACAAAATTCAACACACATTTATGTTAAAAACTCTCCAGTGAGCCTGCATAGAGGGAACTTACCTCAACATAATAAAGGCTAAATATGACAAACCCACAGCCAACATTATTCTCAATGGTGATAAACTGAAACCATTTCCTCTAAGATCAGGAACAAGAAAAGGGTGTCCACTCTCACCACTATTATTCAACATAGTTTTGGAAGTTTTAGCCACAGCCATCAGAGAAGAAATGAAATGAAAGAAATCCAACTTTGAAAAGAAGTAAAACTGTCACTGTCTGCGGATTACATGATACTATACATAGAGAATCCCAAAGATGCTTCCAGAAAACTACTAGAGCTAATCAATGAATTTGGTAAAGTAGCAGGATACAATGCACAGAAATCTCTTTCATTCCTATACACTAATGATGAAAAATCTGAAAGAGAAATGAAAGAAACACTCCCATTTACCATTGCAACAAAAAGAATAAGAGGGACTTCCCTGGTGGTGCAGTGGTTAAGAACCTGCCTGCCAATGCAGGGGTCACAGGTTCGATCCCTGGTCTGGGAAGATCCCACGTGCCGTGGAGCAACTAAGCCCATGCGCCACAACTACCGAAGCCCGCGAACCTAGATCCTGTGCTCAGCAACAAGGGAAGCCACTGCAATGAAAGGCACTTGCACTGCAACGAAGAGTAGCCCCTGCTCTCTGCAACTAGAGAAAGCCCGTGCACAGCAATGAAGACCCAACACAGCCAATAAATAAATAAATAAAATAAAATAAGAGTGGTAATTAAAAAAAAAAAAAAAGAATAAGAGACCTAGGAATAAACCTACCTAAGGAGACAAAAGACCTGGATGCAGAAAACTATAAGACACTGATGAGAGAAATTAAAGACGATACAAACAGCTGGAGAGATATATCATGTTCTTGGATCGGGAGAATCAACATTGTGAAAATGACTGCACTACCCAATGGAATCTATAGATTCAATACAATCCCTATCAAACTACCAATGGCATTTTTCACAGAACTAGAGCAAAAAATTTAACAATTTGTATGAAAACACAAAGGAGCCTGAATAGCTAAAAAAAAATCTTGAGAAAGAAAAACAGAACTGGAGGAATCAGGCTCCCTGACTTCAGACTATACTACAAAGCTACAGTAATCAAGACAGTATGGTACTGGCACAAAAACAGAATGGAATAGGATGGAAAGCCTAGAGATAAACCCATGCAAATACGTTTACCTTATCTTTGATTAAGGAGGCAAGAATACACAATGGAGAAAAAACAGCCTCTTCAATAAGCAGTGCTGGGAAAACTGGACAGCTACATGTAAAAGAATGAAATTAGAACACTCCCTAACACCATATGAAAATATAAACTCGTAATGGATTAAAGACCTAAATGTAAGGTCAGACACTATAAAACTCTTAGAGGAAAACATAGGCAGAACACTCCATGACATAAATCACAGCAAGATCCTTTTTGACCCACCTCCTAGAGAAATGGAAATAAAAACAAAATAAACAAATGGGACCTAATGAAACTTAAAAGCTTTTGCACAGCAAAGGAAACCATAAACAAGACAAAAAGATAACCCTCAGAATGGGAGAAAATATCTGCAAACAAAGCAACTGACAAAAGATTAATCTCCAAATACACAAGCAGCTCATGTAGCTCAACATCAAAAAGACAAACAATCCAATCCAAAAAATGGGCAGAAGAGCTAAACAGACATTTCTCCAAAGAAGATATACAGATTGCCAACCATCACATGAAAGGATGCTCAACATCACTAATCATTAGAGAAATGCAAATCAAAACTACAATGAGGTTATCACTTCACACTGGTCCGAATGGCCATCATCAAAAAATCTACAAAGAGGGCTTCCCTGGTGGCGCAGTGGTTGAGAGTACGCCTGCCCATGCAGGGGACACAGGTTCATGCCCCGATCCAGGAAGATCCCACATGTCGCAGAGCGGCTGGGCCCATGAGCCATGGCCGCTGAGCCTGCGCGTCCAGAGCCTATGCTCTGCAATGGGAGAGGCCACAACAGTGAGAGGCCCTCGTACCGCAAAAAAAAAAAAATCTACAAAGAATAAATGCTGGAGAGGGTGTGGAGAAAAGGGAACCCTCTTGCACTGTTGGTGGGAATGTAAAGTGATACAGCCACTATGGAGAACAGTATGGAGGTTCCTTAAAAAACTAAAAATAGAACTACCATACGACCTAGCAATCCCACTCTTGGGCATATACCCTGAGATAAACATAGTTCAAAAACAGTCATGTACCACAATGTTCGTTGCAGCACCATGCACAATAGCCAGGACATAGAAGTAACCTAAGTGTCCATCGACAGATGAATGGATAAAGAAGATGTGGCACATATATACAATGGAATATTACTCAGCCATAAAAAGAAACGAAATTGAGTTATTTGTAGCAAGGTAGATGGACCCAGAGTCTGCCATAAAGAGTGAAGTAAGTCAGAAAGAGAACAAATACTGTATGCTAACACATATATATGAAATCTAAAAAAAAAAAAAAGAAAATGGTTCTGAAGAACCTAGGGGCAGGACTGGAATAAAGACACAGATGTAGAGAATGGACTTCAGGAACTGGGGAGGGGTAAGGGTAAGCTGGGATGAAGTGAGAGAGTAGCAATGACATATATACACTACCAAACGTAAAATAGATAGCTAGTGGGAAGCAGCTGCATAGCACATGGAGATCAGCTCGGTGCTTTGTGACCATGTAGAGGGGTGGGATAGGGAAGATGGGAGGGAGACACAAAAGGGAGGGGATATAGGGATATATGTATACATATAGCTGATTCACTTTGTTATCAGCAGCAACTAACAGAACAATGTAAAGCAATTATAATAAAGATGTTTAAAAATAAATAAGTAAAAAAAAGTGATCGATACCATGTTCTTGGATGAGATAACATTGTAAAGATATGTATTATCTACAGTTACTCCCAATAAACATACCAGTAGGATCAGCAGAAATATTTTAAATAAATTCAATAAATTTATTGTAAAATGTATACAAAAAATAAAAATCATAGATCATTAAATCCACTTTTAAAAAGTAGACCAGAGAAAACCTTACAAGCATTAAGATATAAAGTTATGGTAATGAAAACATAAAATTGCCACAGAAATAAACAAATCAACCAAATGGAACAGAATAAAGAGCTTATACATAGATCTATGCATATATAGGAACTATATAAATGATAAAATAGTAATATGAATCTATAAAGGAGTAATTATGTAAAAGATATTTGGGGAAAAAATAGGTTCATTAAATGGAGAACAATAAAGTTCAACCTCTCCTTTATATTTAGATACAAAGATGAATTCCAAACAGATTTACAATCTATGTAAATAGTAAAACAATTATGCTAATAGAAGAAATTAAATATATTTATTACCTTGGGGGTAGGAACATAATTTTAAACGACTCAGAAAGCACAACTATAAAGCAAATAATAAAATAATCATTGGTTTTGACTACACTGGAAATTAAGTATTTATGTTCATTGCAGGTTACTGCTGATAAAATTGAAAGATGACATATGTTGAGAGGACATTTGAAATCTTAAAAGGATTAATATCAAGAATATGCAAGAAAGTTCCTAAAAATCCACTAGACCAAGGCAAAGAACTCAAAAGAAAATAGGCAGAGAATCAAAAATAAAGTTCACAGAAAGAAAGAAAGAAAAAAAATGCATAGCAAAAATACTATTGATCAGAAAAATATAAATTAAAATTACCTTGAGATACCAATTTACACAAATCTGGCAAAAAATAAAAGTTGGATAATAACAAATGTTACAAGAATATAAGGAAATGGGATTTTATTGGTAGGAATGTATAAAATAGAGCAATCTGGCAGAACTTAATACAATTATGCTTGAGTTGAATTGAGGAAGCTTGTTTATCCCACTATTGGGTATATACTTTAGCACAGCAGACTTCAAAATAAGGTACCTCTGAAGGTACGCAAAAACTACACAAGGAGGTATACAAGCACAAATAATTTTAAGTGCATCCATTTTCTGATCCTCAGATTTCATGCAGTCTTAAAGTAATCTGCTGGTTTTCTTCTTTCCCACTATTTCTTTGATTATTGCCCTTCTTCCACTTTAAGAAGAAAGGCCAACCTCTTAACCATCCAGAGTCTTACTCTGGGACATTTCCTTTACTCAAAAATCTGTATTCAAATAACGGGACAATGTGAAATCTGCAGGGTGATGTGTTAAATTAGAAGCAGGGTGTTTTGGTCAATGTTGGGATATTCTGAACTCAAATATATTAAAGAGTGTGGCAGAGGAGTAAAGACATAGTTCTTTTTATGACTTCATTTTTCCTACCTTTGACTACCTTCAAAGAAAACATGCATCCTGAGGAAGAGTCCAATGGCATAGCAAAGCTAATGAAGTGTTGCTAAGAAAGCTGATGTTACATTATGTTATTCAGGTAAAATATAGGACTCAAAACATTATTCTGTGCATTTTCTACCCATTTTTAAAATTATAATATTCAAAATCTCTAAGAACTATGATGGACAATTTTAATCTGTTATGAAAGACTCCCTCTCTGCCTATTTATTATTCTGTTATGAGAAAGGCCCAGGGAAATCCTTTCATTCACCCCAGCTAGCTCTACGCCTCAGTTGCATATTTTGCATGATTTGAAGAAAAAGGGGGAAATTTTCCATCTTTATGTCTCATAGATTAATATTACATCTTTAAATTAAAAAGAAAAAACACTTAAGAGGTGTTTTATATGTTTTGAACATTTATTTAGATCCTTAAATATTTTTACAAACCTTTATGAAAGTTTATACAGTATACTAAAGCATTTAAGACTTAGAGATGTGTGATTGCAAAGAATTAAGAAAAATTTTACATTTTAATTTATATACAATTATAAATTGTATAGATAGATAGATACAATTGTATTTTTTATATATAATTTTTTGTTGCAGATGATTATGATAGGATGATTAATATACTTCCAAATGTAAAAATGTATTGCATTAGAATAAAATTATGTGAGGGAAGTGGAGTGGTATTAAAAGTTCAAGGAAACAAAGACAACATAAAATTGTTGACAGTTAAAGGTTTTGTTTAGGTATTTTTACCCTTTTTAGAGTAAGGGTTAATAACAAAACTCTACGGTGTGTCCAGATTATTGTCTCTAAATATAATTTGCATATTGACTACAAACAAAACAAAATAACAGAAAAAAAACCTGTTCTTTTCGAAAAATGGCTGATTCCACATCTGGAGCAGGGCATTTATAATATGAGTCTTGCCATGACTGAAAGAAACATTATCAAAGACTACTAAGGTCATATCAAAAGGACATAAATGCCAGCTTGGAAAGTTGTCATGGTCCAAACTGGGAAATTCTGAGCATCACATAAATAAAATAATAATAATGACTGCAATAGATTGAAACATATATAAAAGTTCAGAAGTTCACACTGATTTAAAACAAAACAAAAAAAATTTCATTGATGATCCTTAAATATTGCTAGGGCAACACCTCATTATTCTGAAAACTGATTAAGGGAAAAGATCAAGTATTTGTCTTGTCTTTCCCACAGAAGCTGTTTTTCAGAGTTACCAAATAGTTGATAAGGAAAAGTTCTTCTTTATAGAAAACCACAGATAATAAGTACAGGAAGAAAGATAGAATTAGAAAGTCAGAATTTTGTAACCTTAATAAACCACTGGATATGGTGATCACAGACAGCCTCTAAAACTATTTGATGGCTTATGGTGAATTTTAAATGGATGGATCAGGATGAAAACACCTGAACCCACTGATGAATCTTGCCAGCACTAATAGTAGGACCACCGGCTATTAGGTGCCTCCTGAAATTAACAGTATTTAATTTCATTAATCCACTACATCTAACTTTCAGTTTCTAGGAAATGTGAAGAAAAGAACATGTTTAAACAATACCAAGAAGACACAGTTGTGAAAAATGAAGAGCTAATTTTGCTGGGACATTCTGAGGAATATATTCTTTCTTAATAAAATGAGATAAAGTGCTCCCTTCATGCCCTGACTGCTACATCCCTGCCTGCATGACTTTTGCATAGTGTCGTATAAGAATGTGACGGCAGAAACTGCTGAAACCATCCTGTGAAAAGGGAAGAGACCTCATCTGCGGGTGACAGAAAAAGGTGGAGGTTGTGTTCTGCAGACACAAAACTAAGACAGTGTTTAGGGATCAACATCTGTGAAAGGAAACTGAAGGAAGCCACATTGGGCAAGAGGAAGAAACCAAACTCTAATCGGGTCCAGTAAACTCTCAGCTGACATACAGTGAGCTCTTGAACAAAGCGTTTCCAGAGTGTCCTGTGGGCCATAACTTTAAACCCCAATCTCATCCTTGCTAAGTCATTAGAGGCAAGCTTCCCTGGGAAGAGCTGGCTCCCTGCAGCTCAAGCTGACCCTGAAGGAGCTTACAGAAGCACTTCCTTGAAGGGGAAACTTTTGCTGTGTCTACCATAGAACCTTAGCTCTTGATGTCATTGTTGAGCCTCTAAACAAATCCTGGTACTAACCAGTCAAGAGAGGTGGGGTGAGGGTAGAAGCATTTGAGGAACAGGATTTACCCTGTCTGGGGCTTGTTCTACAGGCTAGGGTCAGATAGGAGAGTAAAAGGTAAACAAGGCTCTAATCCCAAAGGGCCTTCCCTATATTTACTTGCTAAGTGGTTAAAATCATATCCTAAATTGTTAGGGTCCAATGGGGAACCAATGAAAGAGTTTTAAGTCGGAAGTCAGATCAGGTTTTCAGTTCTGATAACACTTTACCTACAAAAGATTTGAGTGATCCAAGGCTTGGGGCAAGTGGAACAGGCAGGAGACAGGGTAGCATGCATTGAATGGTGGCACTGAGCATGGAAATTAGTCAATATAGCTTCAGCCATGTGTATGTTTTACCCAGTAGCTGACCAAGGGTGCAGACATAACAGGGTAAGATTTGCCAGAAGAGAAATATTAGGAGTTGGTGGTAGGCCTGAAACAGGGTACTTAAAAAAGAAAAATTAGTTAGGTAGGTTACTGGGTTAAGTGATAATCAGGATGACTTCTGCTTATTCAATATTACTTTTCCAAAATTCTAGAAAAATTGTATGTGAAGCTATAAATGCATTTGTAGTAAGGGCCTGCAATGGGTTGAGCTGAGCCTAAGTTTAAAATCAGCTTGGTTGTTTGCAAGGTGCTTACTCTGAGAAAACTTGTTTATTTCTTTTCTCCTCAGTACTTTCCTCAGAGGTTTGCTGGAGGATTAAATGAGAAACAGTGACATAAAGCGCCTGATATGTAATAAATCTTAAACAAATGGAAGCTGTTCTTATGACTTATGTCATCCAGGACAGATGAAAATTAAATTTTTGAAAAGAAAAACAGGGAATTCCCTGATGGCGCAGTGGTTGAGAATCTACCCGCCAATGCAGGGGATATGGGTTCGAGCCCTGGTCCGGGAAGATCCCACATGCCTCAGAGCAACTAAGCCCGCGAGCCACAACTACTGAAGCCTGTGTGCCGTAGAGCCTGTGCTCCACAACAAGGCCACCGCAAAGAGAAGCTCTCGCACCACATTGAGGAGTAGACCCCGCTCACCACAACTAGAGAAAGCCTATGCGCAGCAATGAAGACCCAAAGCAGCCAAAAATAAATAAATAAAAATTAGTTAATTTTTAAAAATCTATACAATTATTGAATCACTAAGTTGTACCCCTGAAACTTATATAATATTGTAAATCAACTATACTTCAATAAAAAATAATAAAAAGAAAAATTAAAAAAAGACAAGGAGGAAACAAATGCATATTATTAAAAAAAAAGAAAAAAGAAAAACATTGGTTCTATAAGAGGGAGAAGTTTATCAACATTTAAAGCATAGCAAAGAAAGAAAGAAAGAAAGAAAGAAAGAAAGAAAGAAAGAAAGAAAGAAAGAAAGAAAGAAAGAAAGAAAGAAAGAAAAAGAACAGATTTAGGACCAGTCATGAATACACAAATGCCCCATTACTTACAAAGAACAGGTGACTCTAAAATTCATAAATCTGAATAAGGTACCTATGAACCTTCCAGATATGTTCTAAGAAATGACTTGCATGTACAAGTGCCATACAAATTTAATATACTAATAATATCATTCAATTATGTCCAATTAAATCCTATTATCTCTTTATTTTCATGACAAATATGTATTCTAGAAAACTTGTTTGCTAAGGACAATTCAAGTACAGCTATTTATTTGCAAACTTCAGGCTGTGTACAAAATTGATAAGATAAGAAAGTGATATACTGGGCTTCGAATAGGAAAAATAAGTCCCTGATATAATTAGTGGAGCATGCATTGTCGCTGTTTTCCAAAAAGAATGAACCATGCATTCTTTTAACTGCTTCCCTATGTCAGCCTAGAGCAAAAGCTCCAGGGATGTGAATCTTGAGTGCATATATTCTCCATATAATTGTGATTTGATTAATATTTTAGACCAAAGTACAGATAAAGGGCCAATCATCTGTGGTTTTTTTGTTTTTGCTTTTGTTTTGTTTTGCGGTACGCGGGCCTCTCACTGCCGCGGCCTCTCCCGCCGCGGAGCACAGGCTCCGGACACCCAGGCCCAGCAGCCATGGCCCACGGGCCCAGCTGCTCCGCGGCACGCGGGATCCTCCCGGACCGGGGTGCAAACCCGCGTCCCCCGCATCGGCAGGCAGACTCCCAACCACTGCGCCACCAGGGAAGCCCAGGACCAATCATCTTTATAGATGACACAAGATAGGAGGGGAAAACCATCATAGAGGATTCAAAAAGATTTTGACAGGCTGAAAAATGGGTGCAAACTAACAAGATGTGAGTAAGTCTGGAATAATGTAAAATTTTGCCTTAAGATTTAAGACTTATGGGATGGGGAAAACTTAATATATTTTCTTAGGGGGAAAAAAGGCTGATTTTGTTGACTACACAACAAAAGGAAATAAAAATACTGTATTGTACTATATACTGTATTTCAATACTGCTAAAAAAATCTATTATCTTCTTGTAATACATTGATATAGTAATTTGCTAAATGCACCAAATGTGTCATCTGTTATGTGCATGGCATTGTGATAATCTGTGTGAGAAATTCAAAGACCTTGTAGGAGGGTTTAACATTTACTAGATCAAGAGATAAAATGGTCCCACTGTACCCTTCATATAATTATTGAAGTCCCACTATGGATAAAGCATGGTAATTGTTATAAGGTGGCAACAGATAAAAGACAGCCACAACTTATAAAAGTCTGTAATTTATTACAGATCATAAGATGGGGAGATAGCTTTTTTTTAATTTTTAGATTTTAGGTTTATTACAAAGTATAACTGCTCAAAGAAATCCAATATCCAGTGGATGGATTAATCGTATATTCACATACCTATACACAGATACATTCCCATACAGAGAGTTCTTTGTTAAATATTCAGAAGGTTTACCTCTGGTCTCAGTGAAGAGGGCCACTCCCTCACCTTGATATCAGTATGGCTGAAATTCTATTTACAGGTCTCAGATCCTCAGCAATTCTAGACTCTCTGATTGCCTCCAGATCTTTTTTCTTCCTTTAATCATCAGTTTTTACTTAACAAAGTTGATTTCTGGATTGAGTTTCATTTTGAGAAGAGAGATTTTAATCAATTAATCTGGTAATTTGTCTGATTAATTGACAAGACAAAGGCCTAGGAAGTGAGATAATTTTCCCCATCCTCTAAGGTCAGCTGAGTTTTGGCAGCTCTATTTTAATCTTGGTTAGATATACTTCATCAACCCTGCTCTCTTAGACCTTGCTTTCAGGCAACTCAATACACATGTAAATCCAATGTACAAACACTTTGTATACCATTCCCTCCCTCCTTTCACTTTTTATCTACATAGGTTTACTGGTAGCTCAATGCCATTGTCATGCTTTACTTATAAAATTGTGCAATCATCCCTACACCTACTTATACAGTAAGTCCCCTACATATGAACTTTCAATTTGTGAACTTTCAAAGATGCGAACATGTGTTGGCATGTCCAATCACGTAAATTAGTTCATGTGTCTGGCGTACGTTGTAATGTGTGTGCATCCTCTACAAGAGGTTGTGCTTTTGTGCACTTTAGGATGACTTCATTGAACTCCTTGCTGTGCAACACAAGGAGCTTACTAATGAAGACCCGATGGAATTGGAGGTCCGGAGAAAGGACAAAGAGAGATAAGAGGAAGAAGAAGTAACTGAAGAACCGAAGAGATTCACGACACAGGAAATGGCAAGGGGATTTTCTTTATTTGAGGAGGCACTGTTGGTTTTTGAGGCACAGGACCTGAACACAGAATGGTACACCAAGGTTGCAGCAGCCGTTCAGAATGCAATCCAGTGCTACCGTGTCATCTATGACGAGAAAAAAAGAGCTACTACCCAGACATCACTGGATCGTTTTTTCAAGAGGGAAGATAGAATTGAATCCAGCAAGGAACCAGAAACTGTGCCATCAACATCAGGTGTGAGTGAGATTGCAGTTTGCCCTCCATCTCCTATTGCTGACGACCCTTCAGCTCTCCACCTCCCACCTCCTCTCCCTCCTCCGGTCAGTAACTCTTCCTGCCTGTTCACTCGATGTCAGCCCCTGTATGCCAGCTGTTGTACTGTACTACTGTACTTTTCAAGGTACTGTACTGTAAGATTAAAAATATTTTATTTTTGTGTTTGTTTTTTATGTATTATTTGTGTGGAAAGTATTATAAAACTATTACAGTACAGTACTATATAACCGATTGTGTTAGTTGGGTACCTAGGCTAACTTTGTTGGACTTACAAACAAATTGGACTTACAAACGCACTCTTAGAAAGGAACTCATTCGTATGTAGGGGACTTACTGTACATTATTTTTTAGCAACTGCAAATAATAATTGCAGACATTTATATAGTAGTTATGTTTATTATATATCTGGAAGTCTTACAAGTGTTTTACATAGAATAACTCATGTAATCCCTCCAACAAGCCTGTGATATAGTCACTATTATTATCTCTAAATGCTATTAAGACAGTCTCTGTTGTATTTTGATCCACAGATCCTCACACAACACAGTTTTTTGGGAAAACCTAAGAAAAAGTTTGTTTTTACTAAGGGCATTGTATAGGAATATGTCATATGATTTGATGACTGTCAAGAATTTTCATTAAGGAGAGAATAAACATGGTAGGGACAGTGGGAAAGTAAAACGCACATTGGAAGTACAGGTATGAATAAAGCACCAAAGTAAGGAAGTGCAAGGTATGTTAATAAGACATTCAGACAGCAGGCTACAAATCAATCACATGGCTTTGAATGCCATGTTGAAGATTTGGGCCTTTATTCTATTAAAAAACAAAACAAAACAACATAATTTCAGGAATTGAATGATTTATCCCCTCATATATAAAATAAACAAAGAAAAAAATATACTTGACTAATCAGCACCTCACAGATAGCAAATTATATCCACCCTTCCTGGAGGAGTCTGGACCGGGCAAGAGTTCCCAAGAAAACGCTAGAGTTTGAAGATGTAAAAATCTTTTGACTTTTAAGCTACTTCACCTTTGAACGACTCCTGAGCAATATGACAGCCAAACTCAGCCATCCCAAGCACACCTAATACAGTTATCAATATACTAAGTACCCCAAATCACAGCTATCATCCATATTTTTTCCTAAGTTTATATGAATTATGTATGTAAGGTGTGACTATAAGACAAGACTGGTATTTTCACAGCCATGCCAGAACTTATACAGCCACGTGTGTGTTTCGCTTCGTGGGTATTAACTTGCACTTTACCCTTCATGTTGTTGTCAAAAACCTGCAGAGAATGACTTTTAAACCCAAGTCCCAAGCCACAGGAGAAAGGCTATTTTCTTAATTTACCTGTATATTTTGTTAGAGAGGCCAAATGGAATTAAAGTTGAAATTGCCCACTCTACTCACCCTTAGCTCCAAAATGACTTCTTGCTGTTTGGAAAAATAAAATTCATACTCAAAGTAAGGAGATTCACTATCAACATAGGAACAATAGCTACCATTATTAAGCACTTAACATGTTCTGGAAACTGTGGTGGTAAGTGACATAGGTGTATGATCTATTATGTTTGTTAAACCAGGAAGTAACTTTCATATAGTTGAGTTAAATATCAATAACAAAGTCACACAGTTGGACATAATCAAGTAGGAAAAAAAAGAGTGCATCACGGTATGTAGACTATTTATGTAGCATAGTGGCTAAGAGCTGGTTGACAGGGGTGAAGATGTCTGGATTTTAAATCTTAGCTTCAACACTTGATGTCTGATCTTGGGATGGTTATTTGTAATCTCTCTTGTTTTCCCCATCTTTAAAATTATAGTAAAATGCATACTATGTACACTATACTTAACAAAGTAGTTGGTGCTAGCTCTTTGCAGGTTGGTTTAGGGAGCTTCAGCTGGGAAGGCTTGCGTCTACTCCACATGTTCCTCCCATCCTTCAGCAGGCCAGACTAGACTTCTTCACATGGTGGTTTCTGGACAGAACTCCCCAAGAGGTTGAAAACAGAAGCCTCAAGGCCTCTTGATGCCTAGGCTCAGAACCCCTGCACCATTCTACCACATTCTTTTGGTGAAAGCATCTCACATGTTCTATTGAGATTCAAAAGGTAGAGAAATAGGGCTTCCCTGGTGGCGCAGTGGTTGAGAATCCGCCTGCCGATGCAGGGGACACAGGTTCATGCCCCAGTCCGGGAAGATCCCACATGCTGTGGAGCGGCTGGGCCCGTGAGCCATGGCCGCTGAGCCTGCGTGTCCGGAGCCTGTGCTCCGCAACAGGAGAGGCCACAACAGTGAGAGGCCCGCGTACTGCAAAAAAAAAAAAAAGGTAGAGAAATAGACTCTACTTTCTGATGAGAAGAGTAGCAGTCACATGACTAAGAGGCATGCATATGCATACAGAATGGAAGGAATGAGTTGTGTGTGTTGTTTTTTTTTTTAAATATACTCTAGTATTGTTAGGAGTTTGGACCTTAGGGCAAAGAGGAACTACTTCTGAAGAACTTTAAGAGGGGAGTCACTAGAAGAACACATTCGCTTTTAAATGATTACTCTGTCTAAACTGCGGAGAATGGATGGATAGAGAGAAGACTAGGTACAGAGAATCTAGTTGCGGTGCGGTTACAGTAACCCATTTCAGAGATGATGTTGACTTGAAATAGGTAGTGGCAGTAAGACAGGTGGAAATGGACAAATGGAGAACCTCTTACATGATACAGAATCAAAAGACTTGGTAAATGCAACTGCCTTTTGGAATAATAAGACTTGTTAACCAAACTAAATAAAGCCAAGGAACTGCAAGCCATGGGTTGAAAAGAAATACAAAAGAAAACAAATAAAAATTTGCTGAAAATGGAAAGATTCAGCTGCTGGTGACATTTATTTTTGTTCAAGTGTCCAGTGATACCATGGAATGGTGGGAAATCTATTAAGAATTACTTGATAGCATCCTTTGATAATGTCATTTTCAACAGGACTTTAATTTACATTTTATAAATTATGCAATATTTTATAAAGTAAGTAAAATCTTTTAGTATTATAAAGAGCAACACTATATTTTGGCAGCTTAGAGTTTTGAACATATAATTTCACATCCCCTGATTCAGTAATAAGCTTTCCAAAACGTGAGATCTGTAGAAATGTTGAAATGAGTTATTCCATCTCCTTGTCAATTTTTTAAAAAGTAATTTCCACATTAAGTACTATTCACATACACACCATAATGGGGATGTCTCATATGCCCACAGTAAATGCCTAAAGTAAGTTAATGTTTAATCAGGAATGTTTCTTTTAATCCTTATAGAGATATTAAAGGTAAACATTCCAATGACAATTGAAATGGACTCTATTTGTAAGAAGAGTGTACTTTAAGTTTGGAAAAGGGGAAGGGGTCCCTTGTACATGGCTCATTAACACACTGAGACTTGGGAGGTGGTACTTTTCCCAACAAGATCAACACAGACCCTTTGGGATTTGTATAGGCCTGATGTGGGCCACTCTGACATGAACAGTCAAATTCAATTACTTACATGGCAGTTGAGCTCTTCCAATAACCATTGAAATCATTGTTTTGAAGCACTGAAGCCACTGTGTTTGATCAAATTAGCAAAGGTGAGGGCTTCCCTGGTGGCACAGTGGTTGAGAGCCCGCTTGCCGATGCAGGCGACACGAATTCGTGCCCTGGTCCGGGAAGATCCCACATGCCATGGAGCGGCTAGGCCCGTGAGCCATGGCCGCTGAGCCTGTGCGTCCGGAGCCTGTGCTCCACAACGGGAGAGGCCACAACAATGAGAGGCCAGCGTACCGCAAAAAAAAAAAATAATAATTAGCAAAGATGAGATTCTTTTTTTTTTTTTAACATCTTTATTGGAGTATGATTACTTTACAATGGTGTGTTAGTTTCTGCTGTATAACAAAGTGAATCAGCTATACATATACATACATCTCCATATCTCCTCCCTCTTGCAACTCCCGCCCACCCTCCCTATCCCATCCCTCTAGGTGGACACAAAGCACTGAGCTGATCTCCCTGTGCTATGCGGCTGCTTCCCACTAGCTATCTATTTTACATTTGGTAGTGTATATATATCCATGCCACTCTCTCACTTCATCCCAGCTTACCCTTCCCCCGCCGTGTCCTCAAATCCATTCTCTACATCTGTGTCTTTATTCCTGTTTTGCCCCTAGGTTCTTCAGAACCATTTTTCCTTTTTTTTTCTTTTTAGATTCCATATATACGTGTTAGCATACAGTATTTGTTTTTCTCTTTCTGACTTACTTCACTCTGCATGACAGTCTCTAGGTCCATCCACCTCGCTACAAAAAACTCAATTTCATTTCTTTTTATGGCTGAGTAATATTCCATTGTATATATGTGCCACACCTTCTTTATCCATTCATCTGTCAATGGACACTTAGGTTGCTTCCACGTCCTGGCTATTGTAGAGCTGCAATGAACATTGTGGTACATGTCTCTTTTTGAATTATGGTTTTCTCAGGGTATATGCCCAGTAGTGGGATTGCTGGGTTGTATGGTGGTTCTATTTTTAGTTTTTTGAGGAACCTCCATACTGTTCTCCATAGTGGCTGTATCACTTTACATTCCCACCAACAGTGAAAGAGGGTTCCCTTTTTGCCAAACCATCCCCAGCATTTATTGTTTATAGATTTTTTGATGATAGCCATTCTGACTGGTGTGACATGATAACCTCATTGCAGTTTTGATTTGCATTTCTCTAATGATTAGTGATGTTGAGCATCCTTTCATGTGATGGTTGGCAATCTGTATATCTTCTTTGGAGAAATGTCTATTTAGGTCTTCTTCCCTTTTCTGAGATTGGGTTGTTTGTTATTTTGATATTGAGCTGCATGAGCCGCTTGTATATTTTGGAGATTAATCCTTTGTCATTTGCTTCATTTGCAAATATTTTCTCCTATTCTGAGGGTTGTCTTTTCATCATGGTTATTGTTTCCTTTGCTGTGCAAAAGCTTTTAAGTTTCATTAGGTTCCATTTGTTTATTTTTGTTTTTATTTCCATTTCTCTAGGAGGTGGGTCAAAGAGGATCTTGCTGTGATTTATGTCATGGAGTGTTCTATGTTTTCCTCTAAGAGTTTTATAGTGTCTGACCTTACATTTAGGTCTTTAATCCATTTGGAGTTTATTCTTGTGTATGGTGTTAGGGAGTGTTCTAATTTCATTCTTTTACATGTAGCTGTCCAGTTTTCCCAGCACCACTTATTGAAGAGGTTGTCTTTTCTCCATTGTGTATTCTTGCCTCCTTTATCAAAGATAAGGTGACAATATGTGCGTGGGTTTATCTCTGGGCTTTCTATCCTGTTCCATTGATCTATATTTCTGTTTTTGTGCCAGTACCATACTGTCTTGATGACTGTAGCTTTGCAGTATAGTCTGAAGTCTGAGAGCCGGATTCCTCCAGCTCCGTTTTTCTTTCTTAAGATTGTTTTGGCTATTTGGGGTGTTTTGCGTTTCCACACAAATTGTGTAATTTTTTGTTCTACTTCTGTGAAAAATACCATTGGTAGTTTGATAGGGATTGCATTGAATCTGTAGATTGCTCTGGGTAGTATAGCCATTTTCACAATGTTGATTCTTCCAATCCAAGAACACAGTATATCTCTCCATCTGTTTGTATCACCTTTCATTTCTTTCTTCAGTGTCTTATAGTTTTTTGCATACAGGTTTTTGTCTCCTTAGGCAGGTTTATTCCTAGGTGTTTTATTCTTTTTGTTGCAATGGTAAATGGGAGTGTTTCTTTCATTTCTCTTTCAGATTTTTCATCATGAGTATATAGGAATGCAAGAGATTTCTGTGCATTAATTTTGTATCCTGCTACTCTACCAAATTCATTGATTAGCTCTAGTATTTTTCTGGTAGCATTTTTAGGATTCTCTATGTATAGTATCATGTAATCTGCAGACAGTGACAGTTTTACTTCTTTTCGAAGTTGGATTTCTTTCATTTCATTTCTTCTCTGATGGCTGTGGCTAAAACTTCCAAAACTATGTTGAATAATAGTGGTGAGAGTGGGCAACCTTGCCTTGTTCCTGATCTTAGTGGAAATGGTTTCAGTTTTTCACCATTGAGAACAATGTTGGCTGTGGGTTTGTCATATATGGTCTTTATTATGTTGAGGTAAGCTCCCTCTAGGCCCACTTTCTGCAAGATTTTTTGTCATAAATGGGTGTTGAATTTTGTCAAAAGTTTTTCTGCATCTATTGAGATGATCATATGGTTTTTCTCCCTCAATTTGTTAATATGGTTTATCACATTGATTGATTTGCATATATTGAAGAATCCTTGCATTCCTGGGATAAACCCCACTTGATCGTGGTGCATGATGCTTTTAATGTGCTGTAGGATTCTGTTTGCTGGTATTTTGTTGAGGATTTTTGCATCTGTGTTCATCAGTGATATTGGCCTGTGTTTTTTTTTTTTTTTTTTGCGGCATCTTTCAGACAAGATTCTTTACATAATTGGCACTTCAAAATACCAGATGCTACATGGATGGTGTACCCTGATCTGTCTAGAGTAGACTTCTTCTACTGCATATATAGACCAAGGATTTACAGCCTTATTTCTATGATATTTCAGTGCATTTCCTATGGTCTCCAGAAATGCCTGAATAGTCTTAATTCATAATATATTTCAATTCACTTAAAATATATGCTAAGACTTTTTAAAAATGATATGGTGTGGGTGGGCACTTCCCTGGTGGTCCAGTGGTTAAGACTCCATGCTCCCAGTGCAGGGTACCAGGGTTCAATCCCTGGTCAGGGAACTAAATCCCTCATGCCATAACTAAGAGCCCGTATGCTGCAGCTAAAAGATCCCGCTTGCCACAGTGAAGATCTTAGACGTGGCAATGAAGATCTCGTGTGCAGCCAAATAAATAAATATTCAAAATAATTTTAGAAATAAAAATGATATAGAGTGGGTGAAATGGGTGAAGGGGATCAACTGTACGGTGATGTAGGTAACTAGACTTGTGGTGGTGATCACTTTTAGAAAAAAATTATATGAAGTATGCAATAATAAAGTAATGTCGCTTTAAAAACTTTGTTCTTGATTGCATAGATTCCTTCTTAGATACTGTAAGTGGGGGAAGGGAGAGTCATTAATTACATGTAAAAATAATATTTCATCCAAATTGCATTTTATGTGGATTGAGGGGAGAGAGAGAGGTGACATTTTGAGGCTGCAAAAAAAAAAATGCTGGTCCATAGGAACTCCTTTCTCATTTTAATGGCTTGAAGAAACTTCATGAATGAGGTGAGGAGAGATTTTAGAATAACTGTACTGACTATTAAAAGTCATTAATAAAAATAAGAGAGAATTTTTTAAACCATAGCATAGGTTAGTCATGACGAGGGAGTCATAAAAGACAGCTAATGGAACAAGAGAGGAAAAGAAAGAAGATACAATGGGCTAGAGACAAAAACAAAATTTTTAAGGCAAGTTTGCAAGGGCTTGTAGGATTTTGATGGGGCTTGTATTTCAGTGGGCCCTTGATGTGTTATAGTTGGACAACATTCATGAGGCCAACTGGACAGAACCCATTCACAAGTCAAGGGTGAAAGGGCACTCTTAAACTTGGCTTTCTGCTTTTCTTCAAATGTGTTGATGAGGCCATTGGACCTTAAGGTCTGATTTCCCTCTTGATGTAATAGTCTTTGCACAGTTTTCAAAGATAGGGATTATTAGAGTTCAAGGAGCAATAACAAAACAGACAAAATGGGAATAATTTAAAAGGAGCAGCAAAGCCAATCTGATGTTAGCTCATCTTCTTATTTAAGCTCTTCTCTCCTTTCAAACTTTTCAGGCACTCAGCTTTGTCCCAGACTTTTTCTACAGCTTCAAAAAGCAGCTATGAGAAAAAAAAAAAAAAAAAAAGCCTCTTTCCTAAGGCCCCTTCATCCTCCTCCACCATCAGAATGTGGTCTGAATCCTATCATAAAAGAGAAGTCATATTTAATGAGAAAGTGGAAAGAAGACAGAGATGAAGCAGAAATCACAGTGGCACAAAAACAGAAAAGGAAATTTCTTTGCTTAATAAATATTTATTGCAAGTGTCTGCCAATTACCTTTTAAAGATTTTTATATGCGTCCTACGTCTTTCATCTTTTTCATGTCACGGTTTATTCAAGCTGTGAAAAGTGCATGTGTCAGATAAATGTTGATTTACATGCAAATTGTATTTGCTAACCTTGCCTTTAAGTGAAAAAAAATTCCGCAATTTATTATTTCTCATTAATTCCTACTTTTTACAAAATTCAAATATTCAATATCAGTTGTAAATAGATTAGGGTTTGTTTGACTTTGTTTGGCACTTTTGCCCCTCCCTGTGCCTTCTGGAAATCTGTGTTGACCAAAATCAACAAGAGCAATGTCTTCTTTGGCTGTTTTTCACCATCCCTTTCTGTTTATAGTTGGACCCTGAAAGGATGAACTCTTAGTTCAAATTCATGTGTTTGGTTTACATTTACCTTAAGAGGGGTCCCACTATATGATCCCAAGAGAAGACCTTTCCGAGGGGTGAACTGGGACAGGAAGAAGACAAAGAAAGGAAGAGTGGGAAGGAGTCAGGGTCTAACAATGAAGTTGATGACTTCAAAACTATGGTTAAAAGCTAGCTTATTTCCAGTTTTCCTTCCACTGGGAAAATGTCGTGTCTACTCTAGTGTGAGGAACAGCACAATCTAGACCAGAGTTGAGAACATTTGCCAAGACTATGTAAGAAATTGTGTACCCAACAAAATATTTTGTCTTCATTTAAGATTTTCAACAGGAGGAGAAAAATA
Source organism: Hyperoodon ampullatus (assembly GCF_949752795.1). NCBI lineage: Eukaryota > Metazoa > Chordata > Mammalia > Artiodactyla > Ziphiidae > Hyperoodon > Hyperoodon ampullatus. Next base: position 83,434,680 of record NC_136918.1, on the reverse strand, counting down.
CCACTAATCAGAGACAGATGTGAATTTAGATTTTGCAGAAAGTTCTGGCTGTGGTTTCAAACCCTTGTTCTCTCCTCCTCAATATCCTTTGCCCCAAAATACGTCCTTTCAGAAGGTTTACTTAGTTCTATAGGTAAGAACCAGGCAATTTATTTGATAAGCTATAGATTTGAAAAGAAGACAAATCCTTTCTGGCTAGAGAACAAAAGGCAGGAGTTCATGAGGGGGCTGCCAAGTAAGAGACACTGAAGTGCCCAGAACTAGGAACAAAGGAATAATTACCAGGGGATGTATCACTCCATGAAAATATGGGTTTACTGTAAATAATTATAGCAACACTTATCAGGTAGCTAGAAAGCAATGACAGTATTTTGAGGTTGAGAACCATAGAGTTGCTTGTTCTCATTTTAGGGGTTAGCCTCACAGCTGCAACCATGCACTGAGAAATGCCAAAATCTTATCTATTGATGAGTCTATCATAAAACTGATAAAACTTAAGCTTCCAAATTCCTCCTTCACACAGACTCTGATGAGTGCTGGGGGTTATAAGGTGTTTTCAAGTGAGTGAGGAGGTGAAGGAAGGCCAGGTTGTAAACAGGAGGTATTTCTCAATGAGTTTTTTTGGAGAAAATGCCCATAGAGATTTCATGCCTACAGGGATCTCCAAGCCTTAAATAATTCATGATTATTTGATTTCTAATTCAAGATAAATATTCTCTTACTATGAAATATTTATAACGATTTTGTACATGTAAATTTGTATTCTTAAGAGCTTCCCCAATTTTATAAGCTTCAGAACCCACAAAATCTGGATCACTTTTACATGTGTTATAAGAGTTCATTCTACTTTATGAGTTTAAACTGATTTAAGAACTGATTTCCGCTTCTGATGACTGCTTAAAATGTTTTAGGTTTATCTATTTCAATGCAAGAACTCTAGGGTAACGGGTAAAAAAAGATTGGAGTTTACAGTGTAATCATGTTTCCTTACAACCACATGGGGGCAGTATCCCTAAAATACAGAATGTAAATAAATGATTTGACTTGTTTCAAGTTTAGTTTTGTTTTGTTTTGTTTTGTTTTGTTTTGCGGTACGCGGGCCTCTCACTGTTTTGGCCTCTTCCGTTGCGGAGCACAAGCTCCGGACGCACAGGCTCCGGACGTACAGGCTCCGGAAACGCAGGCTCAGCGGCCATGGCTCACGGGCCCAGCCGCTCCGTGGCATGTGGGATTCTTCCAGACCGGGGCACGAATCCATCTCCCCTGCATCGGCAGGCGGACTCTCAACCACTGCGTCACCAGGGAAGCCCCCGACTTCAAGTATTAAACGATGTTTACAAAAGAAGCAGAGGGAGGGGAGGGAAGGCCTTGCACATATAATACAGTAATAAATTGTGTTTTACTTGTTCATATTGTGATTTTCCTCTATTAAATCAAGCATGAATTTGATAGAATAAAATCCCATTTTTGTTTTTGATTTTCAGGTAATACATCTGGCCTTTTTATATTAGGTCTCTGAATGATTTTAATAGAGAGTAAAATAAGTTCTAGGCAATGAGAAATACTATACTTGGTGCTCATCCATTGCCCACAGCGGGAGGAAGCAGGGATGAGCTGTGTCCCTCAGGCTACGCACACTCTTCAGTGTGTCATGCTGTTAAAGGATACATGAAAAAATATCAAATGTGATCATTGATTGCATTATTGCTGAAATTATAAGGCATTCTTTAATCCACTGAAATGGGTCTAGAATTACATTAAAACTTGGATATATGTTAATCCTGGAAGTTATGCTTAGTGAAATAAATCAAACAGAGGAAGACAAATACTGTATGCTATCACTTACATGTGGAATCTAAAAAATAAAATAAGATAGTGAATACAGCAAAAAAGAAAGACTCACAAATATATAGAGAGCAAACTTGTGGTTACCAATGGGGAGAGGGGAGAGGGGTAGCAGTATAGGGGTAGAGGGTTAAGAGATACAAACTATTATGTATAATAAATAAGATACAAGGATATATTGTACAGCATAGGGAATACAGTCAATATTTTATAATAACTATAAATGAGTATAACCTTTAAAAATTGTGAAGCACTATGTTGTATACCTGAAACTTATATAATATTGTAAATCAACTACTTCTCAACAGAAAAAAAATGGAAAAAAAAAGCATGCTAATCCTACTGATTATAATCAAGGGTATTATAGTTTGGGAGAGAAAATTAGTGCAGGCTTTTGTCAATTGCTCGTGATTTCTGTCTCCTGTTTTGTGGCAGGTTGGACACCTTTGTGAAGCTTTTACATAGATCCACTAGACTTTCTTGAGCAAAAAAGAAACTCACAGATTCTCTGTGTACTAAACAGACCGTTGGCAATAGCTAAACAGCTGTTGGCTGTATGATACATATTTGGCTAAAAACAAACCCATCTGTATTTAATGCATTATTGCCAAAGTGTAGTAACATGCTGTTTCCAGTCTGAAAACACTGGTACCCTCGTGTGAGATGATCAAATTGAAAATCCCACAACATGGCTCTTGCACTTCTTGGCTATGCAAGCAGAAAACCTAGGAGTGTGCCAGCGAATGCCAGAATTTGCTTCCAGAGGCTTCAATTTGGGAGGCAAGGCGGATGGCAGTGGATAGGCACAGACTAGATAACACTTTCCTTTGATAGATTCTTTATTTTATCTTGCTTTTCAAAAGAATTCCTTGGTGTCTATTTCCTCTTTGTAAATGTATTGTATAATCTTTATTTTTACTGATTAAAAAAGCAATATATTTTTAATAGTAGAAAAATTAGAAAATACAAAGAAAAAAGAAGGAAAAAAGTTATGCTTTATCCTGCCCTGCAGTTTACTTGGATGTGCCACTTCTGAATAACGTTATCATTTACTGACCCAGGTGCGTAACATGACTCAGTCAATCCACTTCCTAGGATCATTGTACTTGGATGACAAGTGAAAAAACAGACTAACAGTCAGGCAGTTTGCTAAGGTTGTTTAGCTCTTCAGTGCTCAAGCAAGGATTTGAACCTTGGTTTGCATCATTTAGAGCTGAGAGTTGGGGCTTCACCACTATATAGCACACCGCTGCTCATGAAAATAACATTATTCAAAAAAGATGTCCCTAGAGGTCAATGGAATGTAGACAACCGTGTTTACGATAATTTAATCCACTTGAGATTTTAAAAACTAGACTATATAATAACTATAACTGAAAGCAATAGCTTAGTTTGGTTGTGAGTGAAATATTCACAAATGTACTAAAATGTATCTCTAAACAATTAGACTTGGGATTTCCTAATATATTTCATTTAAAGAAAATAATGTGTTAGCTAATGAATTTTTATAGTTAATTAGTGTAATGGAATTTTTCTCTAAATACTAGCACTTATTTTATTTGACAAAACACTGAACAATTTGGAAGGATTCTTGTAGTTTTTTTCATGATTTGAATAATGCATAGCTTTTTCTCATAATAGGCAAATGTTCAAATCAACCTCAAAGAAATCTTCACCTGGAAAGCTCTAACTAAATGAGCATTTTTCTCTGACTACCACTAGCACCAGCTTCCGTAATAAATAGTCAACAGCTGCAGTGGTAACGGAATTCTCAGTGCAGCTAATGAGAGCCCCATATTTCACAGCTCAGAAGCTGTAAAATACTTCTCTTTAAAAAAAAGATATTTACAAAAATCTCAGTTCTTTGTTTGAGTGTAGAACCAAGGAACTGCTGCTTTTAAAGGAATAAACTTTTTGCACTAATGATCAAGTTTAAAGAACTGTAAAATATAAATGAAGATAATTTCTAAAGTGATTGGTTTTCTTATATGCAATGTCACAATCACATCAAAACAACAAAGATGTGCCTGGAGTATGATTAAATCTTAACAATCAATATTTTTAGAACATTACTTTCCCCTACTTTTTGAAAGAAAGAAGGAATGGCAACATTATCCACAGAAATGTTCAGCTAAATGCTATAAAAATGCATGATAGATTAGTCCCAATACACGAGAACATCCTTGAATATACACTTTTAAATATGGTGACAAAATGCCACTTCCCCAGGAAGACATTCTAAATAATTCAAATTAACTCTAAAAGTATGTTTGCTGATTGTTTTGTTTAACTCAAGATTCTCTCTTGCTCCCAACCGGTGTTTGGTAAAAAATGTTTAGAAGAAAAACTGCAGGCACCTCTTAGGCCTACTCCTAAGTAAAAGTGGGGGACAACTGGAAAGGAGCAGGGGGCCAAAGACAAGGTGATATTAGAGCAGGGTTCAAGTACTAAGACGAGAAAGAAGCAGATGTCAACAGAGAGAGACATGAAAGAGAGACTTGAGGGATAGAAAGCAAGCAACAGTGAGGGAGTTGAAGGAGAGTTGAAAGACCAAACACTGTGAAAGGTAGACACACAGGGAGGAAGGGACAACAGGAGGGAGGTGTTAATGTTGCAGAGATAGGAAAAGAGCAAGAGGAGAAGAAGGTGCAATTCTAGGGGCTGTATTGCTTCAACTCATTTAGTCCCCAAAACAATCCTGTAAAAGAGGAATCACTGACCTTTATGGTGCAGCATCATGGGGAGAAGAAGGATGTGGAGTCTCTGTAAGCACTGACTAATTGTGCAACCCTGAAGATTAATCTCAGATAAGTTGCTTCAAAGGTAAAATAGGATTTTTTATTTTTCGGTACGTGGGCCTCTCACTGTTGTGGCCTCTCCCGTTGTGGAGCACAGGCTCTGGACACGCAGGCTCAGCGGCCATGGCTCAAGGGCCCAGCCGCTCCATGGCATGTGGGATCTTCCCGGACCGGGGCACGAACCCGTGTCCCCTGCATCGGCAGGTGACCTCTCAACCACTGCGCCACCAGGGAAGCCCTAAAATAGGATTTTTTGAGCCATAAGCTCTGTGAGCTAGCATATGTAGCAACATCTAATGCACTTTATGGCTTTTAGATGAATAGATGTTTGATTGGTGATCATTTAGGCTTCACTTTACAAACATTGGCCTTCAGAGAGGTTCAAGGGTTCCAGCTTGGAAACACAATCACTTTGTTTGTCTTTAAGTGTCTGTAGAACACCTCTACCATAGTCCTAGCCTATACTGTAGGTTCTCACGAAATGGTTGCTTTCATTATTACCCTGTATTTTGCTCCAGGGATTGACAGGGGCCCCAAGTCTCCTCACCATTCAGAAGTGACCTTGGCATCATCTGATAAAATTAAAAGAAGTGTTGTGAAAATCTATTCTTTTTTCTTTTTAACATCGTTATTGGAGTATAATTGCTTTATAGTGTTGTTAGTTTCTGCTGTATAACAAAGTGAATCAGCTATATGCATACATATATCCCCATACCCCCTCCCACCCTCCCTATCCCACCCCTCTAGGTCATCGCAAAGCACCGAGCTGATCTCCCTGTGCCATGCAGCTGCTTCCCACTAGCTATCTATTTTACATTTGGTAGTGTATATATGTCATTGCTACTCTCTCACTTCATCCCAGCTTACCCTTTCCCCTCCCTGTGTCCTCAAGTCCATTCTCTACATCTGTGTCTTTATTCCTGTCCTGCCCCTAGGTTCTTCAGAACCATTTTTTTTTTTAGATTCCATATATATGTGTTAGCATACAGTATTTGTATTTCTCTTTCTGACTTACTTCACTCTGTATGACAGACTGTAGGTCCATCCACCTCACTACAAACAACTCAATTTCGTTTCTTTTTATGGCTGAGTAATATTCCATTGTATATATGTGCCACATATTTTAGTTTGCAAAAATCAAAGTGGCCCATAAACATCTACACTAGATTTTAAAAAGATGTATTAATATGGTATTTGAGGTGTATATTCTAACTAGCTGTTAGGACACACGCGAACAGACATAATCATGGGTCTGGAACAGCACTGTCCAATAGGACTGTAATGGGAGCTACCGAAGTAATTTTCAATTTTCTAGTAGGAACATTTTTTTTTAACGTAAAAAGAAACAGGTGAAATTAATTTGATAATCTGCTTCATTTAAGCAAATATTATCTAAAAAATTATCATTTCAACATATAATCAATATAAAAATGATAGAGATATTCTACCTTTAAAAAAAATTGGTACCAAGCCTTCAAAATCTGGTGTGTACTTTATCCTTACAGCACACCTTAATTTGAACAACTTCCAAACCAAGGACTCAATAGCCACATGTTTTGGTATAGATATAGAAGAACTAAGGAGTGCAATAATATAAAGAACCAGTGTAGACACTAAACTTTTCTCCCCCCAAGTAAGCTAACTAGAAAAGCAAACCCTCTGAACTTAAAAACCTCTTCATCAAATATTTACTCTACCTTGGGGCATTTTGTGGCTTGGCTTTACTGAGAAGAAATCAAAGTCACAAAGTGTAAACTTCCTCACCTTCTTCCTCTTTCCCTCAAAATGTCTCTGTAACCAAATCCTCCTCACAACTGCTAAATAGCCAAGGGCTTTACCATTTCTCTCTCCTCACTTCTGTCTCAAGAAAAAGTATTTTCCTTCATTTTAAGACTTAAAGTCCCAACTCCTCTTTCGCCCACCTGCTTTTTCCATTGCCTCATTCCATCAAACTCCGTCTTATACAACTTCAGACTCACTTTCTACAATGTGAAGTACACTTGACTTCCCTCTCTGCTTTCTTAAACAAACCAGGGCTGTACACACAGATAAAGCCAAAGCACTTTGAGATCCACAGCAGCAGGAAGTGGAAGGTACAGACACTTCCTATATACTCCCTGCTCCCACCTGTGTACGGTTATGAACCATATCAACATCCCATACCAAAGTGGTACATTTGTTACAATTGATGCACCATATTGACATGTCATTATCACCCAAAGTCTGCAGTTTACATTAAGCTTCACTCTTGGTATTGAACATTCTATGGGTTCTGACAAATGTACACTGACACGTAACCACCATTATAGTATCATACAGAATAGTTTCACTGCCCTAAAAATCCTTTATGTTCTACCTAGTCATTCCTTCCACTCCCTTTAGTCCCTGAAAAACACTGATCTTTTTATTATCATCTTAGTTTTGCCTTTTCCAACTGTTATATGGTTGGGATAATACAGTATGTAGCCTTTTCAGATTAGCTTCTTTCACTTAATAACATGCATTTAAGGAAGCAAGAATATACAATGGGGAAAAGACAGACTATTTTTTTAACATCTTTACTGGAGTATAATTGCTTTACAATGCTGTGTTAGTTTCTGCTGTATAGCAAAGTGAATCAGCTATTTGTATACATATATCCCCATATCCCCTCCCTCTTGCATCTCCCTCTCACCCCCCCATCCCACCCCTCTAGGCAGTCACAAAGCACCGAGCTGGTCTCCCTGTGCTATGCGGCTGCTTCCCACTAGCAATCTATTTTACATTTGGTAGTGTATATATGTCCATGCCACTCTCTCACTTCATCCCAGCTTACCCTTCCCCCTCCCTGAAGACAGACTCTTTAATAAAAAGTCTTGGGAAAACTGAATAACTACATGCAAAATAATGAAACTGGGAATTTTCTTATACTGATATAGAAAAATAAACTCAAAATGAATTTTCTTATATATGATATATAAAAATAAACTCAAAATGAATTAAAGACTTAAATGTAGGACCTGAAGCCATAAAACTCCTGGAAGAAACATAGGCAGTATCCTCTTTAACATCAGTCTTAGCAATATTTTTTTGATCTGTCTCCTCAGGCAAGGGCAACAAAAGCAAAAATAAATAAATGGGACTATATCAAACTAAAAAGTTTTTGCACAGCAAAGGAAACCATCAACGAAACAAAAAGGCAAGCTACTGAATGGGAGAAAATATTTGCAAGTGACATATCCAACAAGGGGTTAATATACAAATCATATAACTAAATCACACAACTCAATATCAAACAAAACAAAACAAACAGAAAAACCCAAACAACCAGATTAAAAACTGGGCAGAGAACCTGGATGTACATTTCTCCAAGAAGACATACAGATGGCCAACAGACAGATGAAAAGATGGTCAACATCATTAATTATCTGGGAAATGCAAATCAAAACCACAATGAGGTGTTACCTCACAGGTGTCAGGATGGCTATCATCAAAAAGACAACAAATAACAAGCACTGGTGAGTGTGTGGAGAAAAGGGAACTCTCATGCACTGTTGGTAGGAATGTAAATTGCTGCAGCCACTATAAAAAAATGAATGGAAATTCCTCAAAAAAAGAAAAATAGAACTACCATATGATCCAGCAATTCCACTGCTGGGAATTCACCTGAAGAATACAAAAAACACTAATTAAAAAAAAAAAAATTACACACCCCTATGTTCATTGCAGCATTATTTACAATAGCCAAGATATGGAAGTAACCTAAATACCCATTGATAGATGAAAGAATAAAAGACATGGTATACAAACACACACAAACACCACACACACACAAAATGGAAAAAAAATTTACTCAGCCACATAAAGAATGAAATCTTGCCATTTGTGACAACATGGATGGACCTAGAAGAGCGGAATGGGAAGATGAGAAGGCAGGAAGGTGGAAATTATGAGTTGAGGACTACAATATTGACATCCATTTACCCGCTCTGCAGTATTTATTCATGGCATGAAGAATTATGATTTAAAGTAATGTTTTAATTCATGTTTAGGGAAAACTTTGTTCACATTAACATTTGTCCTTCCCCTCTGGATGCCCTTCAAGTTGAGGTATACTTTATTTATTTTTTTTTTAACATCGTTATTGGAGTATAATTGCTTTACAATGTTGTGTTAGTTTCTGCTGTATAACAAAGTGAATCAGCTATATGTATACATATATCCCCATATCCCTTCCCTCTTGTGTCTCCCTCCCACCCTCCCTATCCCACCCCTCTATGTGGTCACAAAGAACCGAGGTGATCTCCCTGTGCTATGCAGCTGCTTCCCACTAGCTATCTATTTTACATTTAGTAGTGTATATTTGGTCAGTGCTACTCTCACTTCGCCCCAGCTTACCCTTCCCCCTCCCCATGTCCTCAAGTCCATTCTCTACATCTGCGTCTCTATTCCTGTCCTGCCCCTACGTTCTTCACAACCATTTTTTTTTTTTAGATTCCATATATTTGTGTTAGCATACAGTATTTGTTTTTCCCTTTCTGACTTACTTCACTCTGTATGACAGACTCTAGGTCCATCCACACCTCTACAAATGACCCAACTTTGTTCCTTTTTATGGCTGAGTAATATTCCATTGTATATATGTACCACATCTTCTTTATCTATTCATCTGTTGATAGACGTTTAGCTTGTTTCCATGTCCTGGCTACTGTAAATAGTGCTGCAGTGAACATTGGGGTGCATGTGTCTTTTTGAATTATGTTTTTCTCAGGGTATATGCCCAGTAGTGGGATTGCTGGGTCATATGGTAGTTCTATTTTTAGTTTTTTAAGGAACCTCCATACTGTTCTCCATAGTGGCTGTATCAATTTACATTCCCACCAACAGTGCAAGAGGGTTCCCTTTTCTCCACACCCTCTCCAGCATTTGTTGTTTGTAGATTTTTTGATGATGGCCATTCTGACTGGTGTGAGGTGATACCTCATTGTAGTTTTGATTTTCATTTCTCTAATGATTAGTGATGTTGAGCATCCTTTCATGTGTTTGTTGGCAATCTGTATATCTTCTTTGGAGAAATGTCTATTTAGGTCTTCTGCCCATTTTTTTTGGATTGGGTTGTTTGTTTTTTTGATATTGAGCTGCATGAGCTGCTTGTATATTTTGGAGATTAATCCTTTGTCAGTTGCTTCATTTGCAAATATTTTCTCCCATCCTGAGGGTTGTCTTTTCACCGTGGTTGTGGTTTCCTTTGATGTGCAAAAGTTTTTAAGTTTCATTAGGTCCCATTTGTTTATTTTTGTTTTTATTTCCATTTCTCTAGGAGGTGGGTCAAAAAGGATCTTGTTGTGATTTATGTCATGGAGTGTTCTGCCTATATTTCCATCTAAGAGTTTTATAGTGTCTGACCTTACATTTAGGTCTTTAATCCATTTTGAGTTTTTCTTTGTGTATGGTGTTAGGAAGTGTTCTAATTTCATTCTTTTACATGTAGCTGTCCAGTTTTCTCAGCACCACTTATTGGAGAGGCTGTCTTTTCTCCATTGTATATCTAATTGTCTGCCTAATCTACCCTAATAAGTTATCCAACTTCATAGTCTAGTCCCCAGGAATAACTAAGACATCTTCAGAAACTTAGACCTTATTCCTGATAGAAACACCATAAAGATTCAAGGCCAGCCTTACTAGTATTTACTTTATCAAACACATACTAAGCACTAGCCAGTTTTGTGGCATTTCCTAAGCACTCTACACACACATAAAGTTTCATGACCTACAACTGTGCAAGGTAGACGTTATTATCTTCATCCCCTTTTCATGGATAGGTAACTGAGGCCCAGGAAAACTAAAAAACTTGCTCAGAGTCACACAGGTAAGAAAGTGCCTGAGCCAGAATTTAAATTCAAGCAGTCTGGCCCTAGAACCTAGGTCTTTCAGCTAGGTCACACTGTTTCTTTGGTGAGTGAATAAGTGAAGACATTTTTAGTACTAGGGTACTAAATTTCATGGTACTAGGAAGGCTCAATTTCCTTGAATTGGTCCTCCTCTCATCTATTTGCTGATGCCTAAAATTCCAGGTGAGAGCCTAATCCCTTTAGTGAAACACAATGATCTGTATTCAAATGTAAATATAACCTTATCTGTCCTTTATACCTTAGTACAGATTGATTTAGCAAGACAGTCTGTGACAGCAGATTTTGATAATGAGAGTGTCCAAGGAGACACTGAGACTGAGATTTTAAAGGAGCATTCTAGGAAGATGAGAGGTGGGGGAATGGAGCTTGAGGTTGTGACTGGCATCTCAGGCTTAAATGGATTGGCTATCAAGATTGAGGGAAACTTTCACTGTGTTGGAGAGAAGCGAGGGACACATGTTTAATTTTTCCTTGGTTTACTGAGATTTCAATATTTTCATCTGAGTAAGAAGGTTAAAACCCAAATTTGCCATAGAACAAAAAAAGTACAGAGGTCTCAACCTATGGGATAAACCCCCAGAAGGATGCGGAATCATTACAAGGCAATCCTTAAATATCTACGTTCAATAAGCATGTAACATGCCTATATATAAGCATCATATTTGAAGTGAATAGATAGAAATTGTATCTAGGAAGAAAAAAGCATGGATCTCTGGGTCAGCACCCTGGATAGTGCCCATATAGCCAGATGGATATGTGTGCACTGTTGATCTGTACTGCTACATGTAGTAACACAAGCTTTTCTTGCATTCTTTTACCTTTGCCTTTTTAATTCAACAATTAAAACACTTGTAAGGCCTAACAAATCAAGCTGTGGTTTTCTGACAATTACCATATCTAGATAGAGTAAAAGATCAGTGAAAACACATTTACTGAAATACCCATTGGGCCACAGACATCAGCTGTATTTGGGATCAAATCAGGGTATTAAACCACAGGCCAGAGCGTCTGTGATTTGCATGAGTAATTAGAAATGATTAATAGAATGTCTTGCTTAATTAAGCTTATCTCATAAGGGCACCTCTTGAAAACTCATAAGCTTGACAATTCATAATCACCCTCGATATTTTGGGTATAATATTTTTTGGCTCTAATGAAGGATTTTTTGACTATTTAATAGAGACATGATTTAATGGCACAAGCCACACTGTCTTATAAATTTAAGATGTCTTAGAAATTGAAGAATTCTATCGAACAGTGTAGAAAAGATAAAATGATGATGTTTCAGGAAATGCTAAAACTAGGAAAGGAATGTAGGTTGTTTCAGTGAGCCTAGCTACTAAGTAAGACATCCAGCCCTTTAATATAGGAAAGACGACATTTAAGAACACCATTACTGTCTTAGTCAGTTTGGACTGCAGTTAAAAAATAGTACCATAGACTGGGTGATGAAATATTTATTTCTCACCGATCTGGAGGCTAAGTATAAGATGAAGGTGCTGGCAGAGCCAGTGTCTGATGGGATACCTCTTCCTGATTTGTAGGCAGCTATCTTCTATATATCCCCACATGGTGGAGAGAGAGATCTGGGGTCCTTTCTTCTTTTCATAAGGGCATCAATGCTATAATGGGGGCTCTGTTTTCATGATGTCAACTAAACCAAATTACCTCTCAAAGGTCCACCTCTAAATATCACCATACTTGTATATGTATACAGTGGAATACTACTCAGCCATAAAAAAGAAAGAAATAATGCCATGTGCATTATGATAACCTAGAGATTATCTTATTAAATGAAGTAAGTCAGAGAAAGACAAGTATCATATGATATCACTTATATGTGGAATCTAGAGAAAAGGATACAAATGAACTTATTTACAAAACAGAAATAGACATAGAAGACAAACTTATGGTTACCAAAGTGGATAGTGGGGAGATGATGGGGACAGATAAATTAGGAGTCTGGGATTAACATATACACACTACTATATATAAAATAGGTAAACAACAAGGATTTACTGTATAGCAGAGGGAACTATACTCAGGATCTTGTAATAACCCATAATGGGAAAGACTCTGAAAAGGAATATATATATATGAATATATATATGAATTCATATATATATATGAATCACTTTGTTTTACACTTGAAACTTAGCACAACATTGTAAATCAACTATACTTCAATTAAAAAAAAAGTTAATGCAATACATACATACATACATACATACATACATACCACCACACTGGGGATTCGGACTTTGACATATGACTTTGACAGTGGATACAACCATTCAGTCCATAGCAAATTAGCCAAATGTTTACTTAGCTTTTAGTTCGATAGTTAAGATTGAGGCAAAATCTGTTAAGTATGTGCTGGGTACAAAGTGATAGAGTAAATGTTTCCATAAATACAAATGAGAATAAATGCTATGTTTGAACTGAAAGGGTGTAAAATGGAAGGAGAAAAATATTTTTAAAAACACACATACTTATGTCAACTAAGTTAGCTATGATTTTTGAAGCCAGGGAAGATGAATTTAGAGCAAAAGTTCGAGAGGTAAAAGAGGCAGTAATAGATGGAGTTTAATTATTTACGAACTCTCTTGTTAATTCCTAAGAGAAGCGATATCTCACCAACATTTTTCATATTCACTGGTAGAATCTTTTTCTTGTCTTTCAGAGGACCCTCTTCCTAATCTACTGTTCTCTGGAGCAGTTCTCTCTTCCCTTCTTCCTGTTAGTTGACTTCCCCCTGGTTTTAATTACCTTACCTACTTCTTATCTAGATAAATGTTTCATCATTACCCAATAACCAGTCATTTTTGAGGGTCACAATAAATACTGAAATTCAAAACACATACTTAATCTTCAGTGTACAATCTTAAAATAAAAGTAACAAATTAAAAAAAAAACTTCCCATAGAGTATTTTTATTCAATGCTTTTTGGTGGATCTATGGAGAGTCTCAAGAGAGTGGGCTTAAGGAATTGGAGGGATGAGTATTGGGAGCCATTATAGTCTTCTGGGATAGGCAATGATGACATTATTCCCATGAAATTGTTTGTTTATATATTTAGTAGAATGCTTGACTGCATACTCTGCTCTATGTATATTCTTATATGTATATACTTGTACCAGAATCTGAGTGCTAGAAAACTTTTCAGCAAACAATGAATTATTGTTCCAGGATGTGGTAATTTGGAGTTCAAGAGTAACTTTAAGACAGCCATCTGTGCCCTAAAGTGACTGATCTCAACTGCTCACAATGGTAAATGCATTTGTCATATGTAAGGTAGCAGCTTTTACTTCTATTTCACAGAGGTATGCTACTTCAGAGGTTATTTTTGCATGAAGAAAATAGTCAGTTAACCAAATTATTTGGATAACAGTGAGGCATTATTCAGATCTATGGTTTATATTATTAACCTAAACAACTTATTTGCTGAGAGTTGTCATTCAAATGGGTCATGAAGTGTGTTCTAAAGAAGAGACACCTACATTGGGTTTAATTAATCCATTTTTCTTATGAAGG